>NW_020954729.1:830465-950941 GCF_900497805.2 Vombatus ursinus
CTATCTATCTATCTATCTATCTATCTATCTATCTATCTATCTATCTACCTGTCTATCTATCCATCCATCCTATCTACCTATCTGTTCTTCTATCTATTTATCTACTAGTTATCCATCCATCCTCTCTGTCTATTCTATCTATCTATCTATCTATCTATCTATCTATCTGCCTATCTGCCTATTTGCTTCTTTTCTATCCATCTATCTGTCTATTTGCCTATCTGTCTATCTGTCTTTCTGTCTGTCTACCTATATGTCTGTCTGCCTATCTGTCTGTCTGTCTGTCTGTCTCTCTCTCTTTCTATCTATCTATTTGCCTATCTGTCTGTCTATCTGTCTATCTATCTATCTTTTTTATCCATCCATCCTTCCATCCATCCATATATTTCACTCTCACACACAGGCATACTCATCAGGAGAAAAAATGGTTCCGAATGGTAAGGCAGACAATATGCCTGGTTTGCCTAGTGACAGAATCGGTGAGGGAGAAGGAGAGTGGGCGGGAGAGAGAAAGAGAAGCAGTGGCAGAGGGAGTATAGAAAGAGAGTGACCTCCAAGAGCTCAGGTTTAATAGAAAATACAGTCATCGCAGCTGAATAATAATAATAACACCATTGCCACTGACAATAGCTGACATTTATATAACATTTTAAGATTTGCAAAATGTTCTACACATACAAACTCATTTGAGCTTCACAACAACCCTGGGAGCTAGATGTGATTACCATCCCTACCTGACAGAGGAGGAAACTGAGGCTCTGAGAGATGAAAGGACTTGCTCAGGGTCACAAAGCTAGTATTTGGAGGGGCTGAATTGTCCCTCTGACTTCCTGGGAAGCAGTGGCTCTCTCAGGGTCTCTCACATGAATGGCTCTGTGATGCAGGTCTCAGAGTAATCTGTGTTCTCTTTCAGCTTGTGAATTTCAACAGCCTTCTTCTAACCCCTCTCGACAAATCTGGCTAACTGAGGAAAGGAGTAGATGAAAAAAGAGGAGGCAGGAGGGGTGGACAAAGAAGGCACAATAGAATTCTAGCCTTTATTGGAAAGCAACGTATTGAGGGGTTCTGGGCTCCAGCATGTGGGGTAGAAACTCCAGCTGGCAAAGTTCCACCTCGGGGACTGCCATCCCATTGAGTCTCTCAGTCTACACCTGCCTCCAACTCTCTAGATCCCAAGTGCTCCTGGAGTGTGAATCCCAGCTCTGCCACACCCTAGCTGGGCAGCCCTGAGCGAATTGCTCCCCATCTCTGGGCCTTTGCTTTGTCCATTGTAAAATGAGGGAGTATCTGAAATGGCCTTTAAGCTCCCTTCCATCAGCGGATTAGTGCTTCTGTGATAGATATGCTTAGTTAAATACTTTAAGGGACCTATGATTCCATTGGTGTGGGCCCTAGGGGCTCTTTGGGCCCTGAATCTAGGAATGACAGACATCTTCTAATCCATCAATCAATAACCACTTATCGAGAACCACTATGGAGGGGATGAGAGACAAATGTGGTCCATTGTCTCAGCCCTCAGGGGGATCCTAACTGTTGAAGACTGGTATGAGGACAAATGGACCTTCCAGCCCAAGGCAGGGACTTTCAAGGCCAAATGAAAGGCTCTGCAGATGTAGCAGGCCTTCTGTTTGGCTGGGAAGGGTGGGTAGGAATTCACATTCAATTAGAGTCAGTGAGGATTTATTAAACGCCTACTGTGTGCCACACACTGTGCTAAGATTATAAAGACAAAGAAATGAAACAGTCCCTGCCCTTGAGGGACTTTCATTCCACAAAGGAATTTATACAAAATGTGGACAAAGCAAACATAAAATAACTTCTGTGTGTGTGTGTGTGTGTGTGTGTGTGTGTGTGTGTGTGTGTGTAGGGAGCGGGGCAGGGGAACAACCATGACACAGAGAGAGAGACCAGTGGCTAGCCTTTGATGTGTGTCCAGCAAGCCCTGGCAAGTGGGGTAGGCCTTTGGAGGCCAAACACTTCAGTGCAGAACCCTTGGCCTGCACTTGCCAAAACAGGAAATGTGTCTGTCAGGAGCCCTCCTCCATCCCCTTTTTTTTGTGTCCCTCACACTCCAGTAGCCTCCCTTACACCCCATTCCCACAGGAACTTCCTTCATAGGTTCAGAATTTAGAGCCAGAAGCGACTTTCTAAGTTATTTCACAGATAAAGAGACTGAGGCCATCCAGGGGAAGTGATTTGCCAAGGTCAGTGAATGGCAGGATGAGGATTTGAATAGATACTGACTCCAAATCCAGGGTTCCTTCAGCTGAATCATCTTGTTGAAATGAAGCTTTTGAGCTGGAAACATCATCTGTCCACCACCTCATTTTGCAGGGGAGGAAACTGAGGCCCAGAGAGAGTGAAAGGACTCAGCAGTTCCATTCCCTTGGTGCCTTTTTCTTGGCTTCTGGTGCCCATGTATTTGTATTTGAGCAGTGGCATAGTGAGCCTCCAGTGCCCTGTAGAAGAGTAACCTGAATGGTGGGAGCTGTAGGCATTGTGATAGGGCTGGTGAGATTTGAGGCTCGCAGTCCAAGCAGGTCTGTGCCTATGGAGGGTTTCCAGGTCTGTGCCCATGGAGGGTTTCCAGCTCCACACCTGGTTAGGGGGCTGCTGCCGCTGCTGCTGGTGGGATTCCCATCTGTCTCAAACCATTTCTCCTCCTTTCTGAAACAAAAAACCCTTGGTGGGAGCTTGTCCAAACATTTCCAAGAAGAAAAGGGGGGGAAAACCTCCTTATGCTGCTGCCTTCTTAATGGTTGCTTAAATTCCATTAGATCAGAACCTGGCCTTTCTTGGAGCTGGCTTTGGCTGACAGGCAGGGGGCAGCAGAAGCCGCTGAACATGCAAACTGCAGGGACACTGGAAAGCTCCCTCACCAGGTGCCAGGGGAAGCTTCCTCTCCTACCCCTCTGTCCTGATCGCCTGCGCTCTGGCCTCTCCCTCCCTCCTCAGACAGACAGCAGCCCCCAGATCAGGGGATGGGGGAGGGAAGGAGACAGAGCCAGAGAGAAAGCCCCGGCCAGTGATGCCTGGGCAGGGCAGGGAAGGGCAGGGTATTGCTCAGCTGGTTCAGCATTAATTTAGCTGAGCCATTGAGCTGAAGCCCTCCTTTCTGTCCTTGATCTCTCCCCTCCCAAGAGTCTCAGGCTTTCTCTGTCGCTCCAGATGATTCTCTATCTGAATATTTGTCTGTCTGTCTATTTGTCTATCTATCTATCTATCTATCTATCTATCTATCTATCTATCTGTCTGTTTAGCTATAGATGGCACAAGAGAGGGTGGCCCTTCCACTGGCATCAGGAGACCAAAATCCTAGGCTTAGCTCTATCAGTTATGGGAGCCTGGACAAGTCTCTTCCTATCTCTGGGCCTCAGTTCCCTCATCTATAAAATAGGGGAGTTGGCCTACATGGTGTTGAAGGGCCCCTCCAGCACCAAATAAGATGGTCTGTTGTCTGTGAGGATGTCTTATTGGTCCCACATATGCCCAGCTGAGCAAAAATTGTGTATTTATTTGGGGAAGAATGAAAGGGGGAAGACATTTATTTTTGGAAGGTCTAGGAAGGCTCCTTTTGTCTATAGTAAAATATCTTATGCTCCCCCTCCCCAACCTCACTAGTTAACTAGTCTCATTGATTTTACCTTTGAGCCCCACGGTGCTTTAAAGACCCCGTGGGAATTCACAAAATATCTGTATCTCTCTGTCTGCTCTCAACCCTTCCTGTGAATCTCTCCTGTGGCCTGAATATTTTAATGCATGCAATTCCTCCACTTCCCAAAGAGCCCCAGGTTAGTCACAAAGTTGTCAATGTGACGGCACCCCTCCTCTCTTCTACCTGGGAGGCCCCCTTCCCAGTCTGCCTGGACTCTAGCTCCATCAGATACAAACATCCTCAGGACGAGCTAGCTGCTAGCTAGCTATCTTCTCCCATAGCCCTTCTAATTAGAAACAATAGTCGAATGTTCTGGTAGGGACTTGAGGCCATCTACAGCATACAAGTGGTGGAATATTTTCAGCTTCATTGTCTACTGAAGGAGCAACCATCCCTAGGCAACCAATAACAGGAGTGATTGGTGCAGGGAAAAAAAAAACCCGAAGCGTTGTTCTGTTGAGCTTAGGAAACTGATGGCTTGATTCTCTCCAATGCCTCAGTTGCTCCCTGGTGGAACATAAGGAAGAGGAATAGGAAGTTAAAAAAAAATACGCCTGGAGGATTTGGGAGCTCCTTAGAAGCAAGGTCTCTTTGCATGGAAGATAGATAGACTTTTCTTTTTTTTTTTAATTTTTTTTGGTATTTATTTTTAGTTTTCAACATTCACTTTTATAAGATTTTGAGTTCTAAATTCCCCCCCCTCCCCAAGACAGCATGCAATCTGATATAGGCTATACATGTATGATCATATTAAACAAATTTCCACATTAGTCATGTTGTGAAAGAAGAATCAGAACAAAAGGGAAAAACCATGAGAAAGAAAAAAATACCAAAAAGAAGTGAAAATAGCCTGCTTCCATCTGCATTCAGACTCCATAGTTCTTTCTCTGGATGTGGATAGCATTTTCCATCATGAGTCTTTTGGAGTCGTCTTAAATCATTGCATTGCTGAGAAGAGCCATGTCTAACAAAGTCGGTCATCGCCCAATGTGGCTGTTGCTGTGTGCAGTGTTCTGGTTCTGCTCACTTCACTCTGCATCAGTTTGTATGAGTCCTGCCAGGTTTTTCTGGAGAGGTAGACTTTTTCCCACTGCCTTTGCTAGCTGGGGGCCCCAGTGCTGGAGGTTGCTTTGGTGGAGAAGCCACACAAAACTTCAGGTGCTCAACACTCTTATGTACCTAGCTTCTTCTGCAGTGACCTCTGTGAGATCTCCTTTTTGGAGCTACCCGCACCCATCTCTGAACTTAAGTATTGAATCTGAACTTTTAGGAGCAGAGATGGGTCTTTTTTGTGATTGTGGAGAATCTCTCTCCCTTCCCCTCAAGGGAAACCGCCTCCACCACTGCATATTAGCAACTTTTTTGTAATGGAGAGTCTTAGAGAGTTGCCTACAGCACAGAGAGGTCAATTAATTTGCCTAAGGTCACACAGCTAGCATATGTCAGGGGCAGGACTTGAATCCAGGTCTTTCTGGATGTCAAGACTGACCTTCTATCGATTAATCAATCACCAAGCATTTATTCAGTGTCTGCTTAATATGCACTGGGGTCACAAAGACAAAAAATGAAACAGTCCTTGCTCTCGAGGACCTTATATTCTATTGGGGGAGATAATTCACCACATAGTCCATAGTCTAACTGTCTCCTTCCACTGAGGCAGCCCAGAGAGGGAAGGTAGTCCTAGAGCCTAGACAGTTCTTTTGTGTTGTTGCCTATCACAGGTGTTGTATCGTTGTTGTAACACACGTGGCTTGATGTGACAAAATCTATACTTACATTACCTGCAATCTTCTGGCCTTGAGAATATGGGCATTTATAACAAGTAATAGGAGGTTGTGGTGCAGGCAGCCCCCTTGTGAATCCCCAGTGAGGGTGAAGGAGTGAGAGGAAAGGACAGGAGGATGCTAAGAAGCACAGCTGTTAGTACTTGGGGCAAGATCGATTGCCCAATGAGTTAATGATACATCGCTGGAGGAACTCAACCACCACCATACTGACATTCTCATTGTAAATAAAACCAACAGGCACCAAGCAAGTCACAACTCGAAGGCTGGAGGGCTCACAGGTTCCCCTCAGAGGGGTGATTATTCATTCAGTGCCCAAGGGCAACAAAAACTTCCAGGACATTCAGCGGTCTCCCCCTGCAGTGTTCAGGATGGGCATTACCAAATGGCCTACGAAAAGTATGGCAACTTAGCTTTCATAGGGTAAAGGAGCAGAGAGATTCTAACAAAAACAACTGGACAGGAGCATGCGAATTAAATTAACCTTGATGTAGCACAGTGGATAGAGAGGTGGACCTGGAGTTGGAAAGACCTGAGTTCAAAATCAGCCTCAGACACTCATTAGCTGTGTGACCTTGGGCAAGTCAATTAACTGCTGCCTGCCTCAGTTTCCTCAACTGTAAAATAAGGATAATAATAGTACCTACCTCCCAGCATTTTTGTGAAGATAACATGAGATAATATTTGCAAAATGTGCCTAGTACAGTGCTTGACACAGCAGGCACTTAACTGATGCTTATTCCCTTCCCCTCTATCCACTATGTTATTCTGCCTTGAAAATTATAGATAATTAATAAATTTTTGTTGGATTGAATTTTTGATTACCAACATCCATTTGCTACCTGGCAAGGTCTGAGGTCTCTCCCTGAAATCTCCTCCATCGATCAGCACCTCAGTTGCTTAATCTCTGATATCTATGGCCATTCTACAGACTAAGCTAGCAACCCACACAGAAAAACAAGAAAGCAACAAAATGGGTGAAGAATGCACACTTCCAAGACTATGGCATGTCACTGGGTGGGTAGCCTGGTGAGCTTAATTTAGGACTTCACTTGTTCCGTCACCACAGATTGACAATGAACTGGGCTCAGGAGTGAACAAATGGAGGAGGGAGATTGGCTCAGATTGCATTTGGGAAACCGTGGAGCTCTTTCAGTGAGCCTACGCTGCTTAAAAGCCCAGCTTCCAAACACCAATATCCTTCTGGCATTACAAACAGGGAATTACAATGGAGAAATTGTGTAAAGGATGCCATCAAAGAAATAATGTGAATGACAAAGATGAAGGGCCGGTCACGTGATGACAGGTAGACAAAACTGATGGCTAGCCTGCATATGCTTCTGGTATCATTCAAGTTTGCAGGAGAAAGTAAGGCAGACCCCTGTGTTAGGTGGACCACTGGTGTCAGACTTATTGGAGGAGACTCACAGGATGGATAGGAATGGGTGGGTTGTTGTAATCAGCATCTTCGGAGGGCATGGCCACATTAGAGATCGAAGAATCATTCAAGGATTCTCCTGGCTCTCATATATGGCTGTGCACTGGGCCCTAATTTCCTCATCTATAAAAAGAGGGGGTTGAGGAGATGATCACTTAGGCTCCTTCCAGCTCAAAATTGATCATTCCAAATCATAGAACAGCACAATCTCAGGAGAATCAAAATTGCAGTCGACGAAGGGTGATGGGGAGATCGCTGGTGGGATAATTCACATGGCTGAAGAGGCCCAAAATATGTAATCCGTGACATACATGACCAGAAAGGGAGGTCTGCTTTTCATATAAAGAGGGCAAAGGGTGATAGATGGATAACCAGCCATGGAGTTGAACTGATATCCATGCAATATTAAAAGAGCCAGAGGAATTGGGTAATTCCTCCATGGAAAGTCTATGAAGACAAGGATAAGAAGCCCACAGGATAGGGGCATGGAGTAGGCTACAATCAGTAGCAGTGGAGGGAATGCCCATAGTGATGAGCTCATGGAACCATCAAAATAGAAGAAGCGCCCCTCATGACACCCTAGGCAATGAGGCTGCCAACCTTGCCTACATCCAGTCCTGCTTCTGCCAAGGTCACATAGTTAGGTAGGGGGCAGATCCAGGATCAGGGCTCAGGCCTGCCTACTCCCAAGCTGGTTCTATTTCTAATGTGCCATGCCCTGTTTCTCTCTAAATTTCTCTTGTCTCTTGAATACCAATGGAAAAAGGTTTCCTTGGGTGGGTAAAGAGACATTTAACATTGCCACCTTGCTAAAGAATGCCAATCCAAAAGTTTTCTAGTTCTCTCCCATTCTCAGCCCTCTCTCTGGCCTTTCTGTCCCCCGAGACCCTGGCTGGATAAAGGCCTGTTTCAACTCTTCGGTTTCCGTTTTTCTCATTTGTTTTTAGTTATGATCTCTGGTTCTTTATTCAGATTCTCTCCTATTCAGTACAAAGTGCCAATGCCCTGGAACTAACTAGAGAGAGAGGCAGTATGGTACTGTGGGAAGTATAGTGGATTTGGAGTCAGAGGATTTGCCCCCAAATCCCTGAATCCCAGCTCTATCGCTAAGGATTGGCAAAGGCAAGTTATGGCCCACAGGCCACATCCAGCCTGTTGCCTGTTGGTTTTGGTTTTTGTTGTTTTTCCTTTTAAGGCCCTTGAGCTAAGAATGGTTTTTACATATTAAAATAAAGTTTTATTGTACCTTAAAATGTGAAAACTATTCTTAGCTCAGGAGCAGTAAGAAAACAGGCAGCCAGCTGGATTTGCAGTCCCTTGACTATGTGACCACAGATCAATCATTTTGCCAGTTTGGGCCTCAGTGTCTTCCTCTCTAAAATAAGGAGGTTGGAGTAGATGAATCTGGAGCTTCTTTCCAGTTCCAAACCCTATAGGCCAACCATACTTAACTGGTTTTTTTTTTACTCTGCCTATGACTTAATTCATCAGAAGACTTTATTTACTCAAATCTTGAAATAAAGAGATAATAGAAAAATGCAGCAGATCCATCTGGTAACCTTTTGATGTAGTCCCAAGGTTATGTTCCATCAGCATCGATCTCTAGCCTCAGGAATTAGTCTTTTGTTTCCCCCCAAAAATGAAATCTCCAGAATGTGCTGATTTTTCCTGGTTTGTATTTTAACCATTAAGATCTAGTAACTGTGTATCAGAATGGCAAAGGGGACCTCCATCAGCAGCAGGAGTACACAAGGCTGAGGATCCTGGCTTATTGATGGGAAACTGAGGAGGGTGAGGAGCTGAGCTCAGGGCACCAAGGATTCCCAATGGGGATGTTCATGTACCAAGGATGAGAATACCTAGAGACTACCTGGAAAAGACCCCTCTCACCCACTACACCGAACTCCTATTCATTGGGTTGATTGAGGTTGAAATTTCTTGAAAATTACAAAAAGAGAGAGTACTCAATAGGAATGTATATGTAGAGGCTATATCAGATTGCATGCCATCTTGAGGGGGGAGGAGAGGAGAAGAAAATTTAAAACTCAAAATCTTATGGAAGTGAATGTTGAAAACTAAAAATTAATTAATTAATTATTTTTTAAAAAGAGAGAGTACTCAGCCTTAACCACCCCGATGAGTAGAAGTAGGGTAAGAGGGGTCTTGAAAACAAAGGGGTGACCTAAATTGGGGAATGGCTGAATAGATTATGGTATATAAATGTAATGGACTATCATGCTGAAAGAAATGATGAGTATGAGGAATTCGGAGAAGCATAAGAAAACTTGTATGAACTCATACAGGGTAGACCAGACAGAAGCAGGAAAACAATATGGTGACATAATAATAGCCAGAACTTAAATAGTACTTTCAGGACTATAAAGTGCTTTACAAATATTATTACATTTGATTCTTACAATGAGCCTGGGTGGTAGGTATTTTTATCACCCGCATTTTAGAGATGAGGAAACTAAGGCAGAAAGAGGGTAAATGACTTGCCCAGGGTCACACAGCTAGTAAGTGTCTGAGGCTGCTGATGTGGCTGATTTCCTGCCATGCTCTTCTCTGACTCAAGGGTAACAACGTGGACCCATACTGCCAACTTCCCTTGGCAGGACCTCACCAAGACCTGTGTGCTACAGAGTGCATTTTAGATCTTAGATGAGTTTGCTTTGTACCATATCACTGGAGTTCCTATAACTTTTACTCATTCCCTTTGGAGCTTGCTCTGGGTCTTGGATGCATGATAGTTTCAATTATTAAAGGTCATAGTACAGTGGAAAAAGTAACAGGTTTGGGATCAAGAGGATCTTAGTTCAAATCCCAGCACAGACCCACCTCAGTTGGGCAAGTCATTTCCCTTCCTCTGAGCCTTACTTTCTGCCTCTGCAAAACAAGGGAGTTACATGACCTCTAAGGTCCCTTCTTGTACTACGTCTGTTTTTCTCAGTTGTGTCCAGAATGTGGAAGACTGGGGAGACCTCATTTGGTTAGTAAGCTACCTGGCTACCACTGTATTTTGAACAGATTATAGAAAAAGGCTGGGGGTGAGTGTTCAAGGACCTTTAAATCACAAAATCTCTCAAAATCAGTTCTAGATTTCCTAGAGAATTCCTACAAACAGCAGTCTGTTTCTTAAGCTGGCCCTCCTACCACCATCAACATTTTCAGGGGTTGCCATAAATCACTCGCCTGAACTGACATTGATTGAATGAGGGCATGACAAAGCATTTATGAAGTACTTACTATGTGACAGGCATTACTAAGTGCTAGGGAACATGAATACAAAAGAGCCCATAAGTAACTCCTCAGTGCCTTTGTACAGGCTAGACCAAAGTCTGGAATTCACTCACTCCTTACAGAAGCCCCTGGCCTTCTGGAAGTCCTGGCTTCCTTCCAAGACCAGTTCACATGGTACCTCCTATGCAAAATCTCGCCTGCTCTCTCCAGTTATACATACACTCTTTCCTTCTCAATGATTCTGGATTATCTTGTATACACTTTGTGTGCATGCTGTATACAAGTAGACTACTTTATTGCTTTTTTTTTTTAAGGCAATGGGGGTTAAGTGACTTGCCCAGGGTCACGCAGCTAGTAAGTGTCAAGTGTCTGGTCTGAGACCAGATTTGAACTCAGGTCCTCCTGACTCCAAGGCAGGAGCTTTAGCCACTGCACCACCTAGCTGCCCCCTACTTTATTGCTTTTTTGTCTATGTGTCTTCAGTGTCTACAGTGCCTGGCCCAAAGTAATAATAACTAGCATAGTCAGAGCTTCGAGGTTTGCAGAGCCCTTTATAGATGTTATCTCAGTCACTCTGAGATGTAGGTGCCGTTATTATCCCCATTTTAGAGATGAGCAGACTGAGGCTGAGAGAGTTTAAGTGATTTAGCCAGGATCACACAGCCAAGAAGAGTCCGAGGCAGGATTTGAGTTTTCCTGACTCCAGCCAAGTCCAGTGCTCTATCCATTACACCACCCAGCTCCCTAATAAATGTTTGTTGAATGGAATTGAATCCTTAGCTCAACATCTCCTCAATAAAAATGGCCAGTAAAAGGGGGCAGTGATGATCTTGAGCCGAAGTTCCACTAGCTATGTGCCTGGTCCCTGCTGGGACATCCAAGGGCATCGGGAGGCCAGCCACTTTGACCAAGTCCCAGTGGGTGCAGAGCCTCCATGTGGCGGGTGTGCTGTGCTGGGGAACAGAGCTAGATGTGGCTACAGATGTGGCTCCTCCAAAGGTGAGGCACCGTGCCACTGCCCAGCCAAGCGCTGCCTAAACGGGGCCTCTAGAGGTCGCCAAGCGCAGTTGGCTGTGGATTGGTTGCATGACTAATTCTCACTGAATCCTCAACCATTCTTATTAGGCAGTGAACAAATCGGCCTGATTAACCGGAATTGTAAGGATTAAGCCAGTGGTTGTGGAAGGAAGAAAAATCAATGAAGTCCCTTCAAATACAACTTTTCTGTTAGTCTCATTTTGATCAGCTCAATCAGATCAGTACAAAGGACTCTGATGAAACCCTAACGTTCTGCCAAGCTCGTAACGAACTATTCAGATATGGCCGTTTGATGCTTGGCTATTTTAGTAGTAACGAAAGGGAGCTGGGCAGCTTGCAAACACCCTCTCCCCTTCCAACTTGGACTCAGAATGGCCAGTTCCATCTGATAGGAGGGCAACTACATGGAGCCCAAAGGGAGACTAATGGCCGTCACTTTCTCTTCCTCTCCATTGCCTTGTTCTCTTGCGTCCAGAGAGGCTGAATCACTGGGCAGTCCTGGAGGTGGGGCAGAGGACTCCTTGGCTGGATTCAAACCTCCAACCCTCCTTCTACTGCTCAGGACTTTGCACTAACTGAAGGTGGCTTCCTTCTTGCCCATCTGGTATACCTCCTTCCATCCCCCAACCCCCTTGATCTCACATTGCTTTGTCTTAGTGTCTGTCCAGAGGTGTTTCTGAGGGAATCAACAAATTGAACGGCAAACGTTTCTTGAATACTTATG
The DNA here is from genome assembly GCF_900497805.2 of Vombatus ursinus. NCBI lineage: Eukaryota > Metazoa > Chordata > Mammalia > Diprotodontia > Vombatidae > Vombatus > Vombatus ursinus. The sequence continues at coordinate 842,345 of NW_020954729.1, forward strand.
GGTTGTGTTAATGGGCTCTGCCAGGCATTGTGCCAGGCTCGGTGATACAAAGATGGTACCTGCTCTCAAAGAGCTTACATTCTAACGGCAGAGACGACATGTACATAAATAGGTGCATACAAGATTAATGCTAATTATAGGAAGGTATTCTTAGAGAGGGTTAAGCACCTGCTATGCACCAGGCACTATACTCACTGCATTGGGGATACAAATGCAAAGAATGAAACAGCCCCTTCCCTCAAGAAGCTTACATTCTAATGTGGGGTATATTTAAGATATATATAGAGTTGAGGGAAGGTGACCTTAGAGGGGATTAAACACCTACCATGTGTTGGGAATTGTACTAGATACAAAGAACAAAACAATCCCTACTCCAAAGGAATTCACATTCCAACAGCCACAAGGAAATCCCACTTCTCTGTCCTCCTCAGTCTCTCTACCCTTTCCCTCAGTGCCCACCTGCTTTCTGGGATGCAAAGACATGAATTGAATTTTCCCATTAGAAATTCTCACTGCCAGGGGCTCCCTTGGTTTGTGTTTCAGTTAATTAGATCGAAGGATGCTCATTCTGAGCAGGAGGTAGTAAGTAGCCCCTCCCTTCCCACCTTTCCACTTTGCATTATCTCTGCAACATTTACCAACCGTAGCAAGATATTCATCCTTCTGGGAGCCTCCAAAGACAATAGCATGGGGTCTCTCTGCCCCTCCCTTCTTCCCACAGCTCATTAGAGCACTTCCTAAGTAGCCAATATTGCTTTTGATTCAATTTATGTTCTCAGAGCAGAATATCTTGAATTTCTTCTCTTCCTGCTGAGTGAGCTTGCCTCACTTTCTGCATTCTGAGGGCTTCCCTTGCTGCTCTGGATGAGGCAATCCACACCAATGGCACAGAGAGCCACTGGTGCCATTTCTTGGTGCCATATTCCCTTGCCAGGAATGCAAAGCTTGCCCAGTATTTGCATTGCCTGGAAATCTGCCTTCAGCTGCATTCCTTCTTCCCCAAACACAATCCCTCCCCCCTCCCAACGTCAGATCCCTTTCCCCCAGGAACATAGGAGCTTTGAGGGGAACCTAATAGGCAGAGTCATAACTAGTGGCTCAGGTTCTTAGGGCAAGAACCACAAAATGTACTTGGGGCAAATCATTGAAAGTAGGAGTGGGCAGGAGGCAGGGATTGCAGGGGAAGACCCCAGACCTTACCCAATAGCTTCCTATTTTTACTCTTTATTCCTACTCACTAGGTATGTTACCTGTTGTTCCCTGCTAAAGGGATATAGGTAAAAGAAGAGCCTTCTAAATGTTGGGGCTCTGGGGCAGATCGAGGGATACCCTGCTTGGTTACAGCCCTGCTTGGATATCATCTAATAAAACTCTTTCATTTAGAGGTAGCATGGAAGGTGACAATGTGTTGAACTTGGTACCAGGGGGGACCTGAGGTCAAATCCTGGCTCTGATGCTAAGCTGTGTGACCTTGGGCAAGTTACTTCACCTCACTAAGCCTCAGTTTCTCCACTGGAGAACACCATCATGATGGTGCTAAGAGCCTACCTCACAGGGTCGTTGGGAGGGTCAAATGAGATCCCTGGCATTAAGTGTTCTAGAGATATTATGAAATTGCTCATGCATGCTTCATAATTGTCCGAGGAGAAGCTGAGGCCCAGAGAGGTGAATTGTTTTGCACATAGGTAACAAATAGTGGAGATGGGATTTGAACTCATGACTTCGGAATGTCTGTATGGAGCATAGTGCCAAGAGCGCAGGATTCAGCCACAAACACATTAGGGCATAGACTCACACCCTCACCCACTCAGGCCTAAGACACCCTCTCCGTTTTCTCCAGCCCCTCCCCCCACCCCTGCCCTAGATAAGTGCTATCCTTGGCCCTTCTCCATCCCCTCTAGGGAAATGGCAGGCTGGCACTTTGTTCATGTGGGTGTTTACGTTGCCCTGCCTTTGGGGCTAAGGGAGCTGTGTGTGCCAAGCACTTCGAGGGCTTCCTTCCTGCTTTTGCCATTCTGCTGCCTGCTCTTTCCCTGGTGACCTCCTGTGAGAGTAAGGTCTGCAGGTTGATTGCATGCTGTGTAAAGAAAAGTATTTCTTTTGATGGTAATTAGTTGTTATTATAGGATACATGAATTATTGTGACTTATTACATTATTAGGAACAGAATGCTTTTTGCAAGCCTCGGAGTACCACTTGAAAGAATTACCCCCCAGCCACATGACATAGTGTCACACCATCTGCAGCCCACAGGGGGCAATGTTGGAGAAGCCTTGCAAATGGGGGCGGGCCTTGCCTTGATCCAATCAGAAGCCAGAGAATTCTGACTCAGAAAACAGATAAATTATGGCACTAACCCTTTACCAAAAGGGTTCTTTGGCCAATTTATTTCAATAGCAAATGCCTCTATTACCTTTATTGAGATGACTCAGATCTTCTTGTCCGAAGTCAAGTACATAAAGAATTTCAGATGCCATTGTGCCTCAGATTCTGTCTGGCCCATGCCATGGACATTGGCTTCTCCTCCATCACTGGAGGCATCCTGGTCTCTCTCTCTATCTCTTCCCTCTGTCTACTGTTGAAGAAAGTCATGAAGCTATGCTGAGTTGGTTCAAAGCAAATGTAACTTCTTCATATCAGTTTAACAAGCATTTGCCGAATGCCTACTATGTGCTAAGCCCCATAGTAGGGTACAAAGACAAAAGTAAAACAGTCCCTGCCCCTCAATGAGCTTTCATTCCACATGCCCCCTGAGGAAATCAAGGCCCAGAGAAGTAAGGTGACTTCCCAAGATCACCCAAGAAGGGAGGCAGTAAACGAGCGCCTATTGGATGCCAGGCACTGCGCTAGGTGTTTTACTAGTATTATTTCATTTGATCCTCGCAAAACGCTTGGAAGATAGGTGCTATTATGACCCCCATTTTACAAATGGGGAAACTGAGGCGGGAAGTGGTTAAATGACTTGCCCAGAGTCTCACAGCTTGGAAGAGTCTGAGGCCTGATCCTGACTTCAGGCCTCTGCACTTTCTCCACTGCATCTCCACACAGCAAGTAGCAGAGTTGGGATATGAATCCAACCTGACTTCATACCACACCAAACATGTATCATGCTTTCCTGCCTCTTGGGCCTCGCTAACAACTCGAAATCCCCTAACCTCCCACCCACCCTTCTCATTTTTTTCCGGTTGAATTCTCCACTTGAGTCCAGAAGAGCTTCATGGTCTGGCTCATGGCTTGGTGGTTGGATCCCCTCTGGGGTGATTTCTTCCAGATGACTGTTGAAACCACCTTTGTGACAATTAGTCCCAACTAATTATATTACAAAGCAGAACGTCCTGCATCTTTTTTCCCTTAATAAACACACTGGCACAGTGACTTCAGTTTTGGACAGCAGCCCCATAAGGGAGGTAGTCCAAGTGTTTAAAAATATCTATTGTACAAATGAGGAAACTGAGGCTAGGGGCTGTCCCCAAGTCATACAGTTAGCCAAGTGCCAGGGGGCAGGATTAGGACCCATGGCTCTCCTGACTTCAGGCTCATTACCTTGGCACTCTGTAGCACCATCCAAATGGGGCTGTAAACTCACTGAGGGTAGGGACTGGGGGCTTTATTTATGTCTCCCTCACAGCATCCAGCCTAGGGCTAGACTTGAAGGAGGGAAAGGACAAAAATTTCTTAAATGGTGTGAGCTAGAGAGATTAGGAGGATATTTCTGATGCCAAGAGGGGACTTGGGAGATAGTTTTTGCTTCCTTTCCCCTCCCTTCCCTCCCCCCCCCAACCCTGATAACAGGAAAACATTCAAGTAGAAGAGAATCCGGGATTAACAGAGCCCAAGCCTGTTTCCTCTGGAGGCAAAAGGATGTTTTCTAACCTCATTTGTCATGTTTTTGCATGGTGTGATTTTCCAACGTCATCAGCAGAAGTCTACAGCCCACTGGGGAGAAGCAGCCATAATTGACTGGCTGCTCTCTCTCAGGGAGCAAGTGGAGGGGAAGAAGAGTGGAGGACTCTGGGATAGAACCTTGGGAGAGAGCCGTGATGAAGTGAGAGGAGGAAGGGGATGAACCAGTGTAGAAGACAGAGGAACAAGGCTGCTGACTGGGGGGTGGAATGGGGGGCTAGAGCACAGCACAGCTAATTCCCCTCACCTGGGGGATCAGTGCAGGGAAGCCTGGGATGCAGCCTAGGCTGTATGTATACTCGGAGACAAACAGCACACTGGAAAAATGATGGTGTGGGGAAATCCAGTGGGTATGGAGGAGCTGTCCAAAGATAGGGATTCACAATGGTTGGGGAAGAGGAGAGGACTGACAGGATCCTCCCTGGATCTAATCAATCGAGCAGCCCATGAACCCATATTGAGTGCCTCCTCTCTTCTGAGCCCTGGGCAAATCACTGACAGTGAGCTGAGGATTTCTTAAGCCACCTCCTGCGGGTACCCCCTTCTACGGAAGGTCTTTCTGGATTCACCCGAGTTGCTTATTAATGTCTGAGAATTTAGTCTGAGGCTGTAGTCAGTTTTGTCAGGGAAGTCAGCTTGAGTCAAAGCCTCAATTGGTGAGATTCACTCTCTCCCTCTCGAAATGACCTTGTGCAGGGGCAGCTAGGTGGCGCCCTGGAGTCAGGAGGACCTGAGTTCAAATATGTCCTCAGACACATGATACTAACTAGCTGTGTGACCCTAGGCAAGTCATTTAATCCCAATTGCCTTACAAAAAAAAAAAAAAAGATGACTTCGTGCATTCTTTTTTGGTTCAGTTACTTGTGGACTGATAGTGACTACCCAGTAGAATGGAAACTCTTTGAGGGCAGGGTCTATTTCCTTTTGTCTTTATACCTCTTAGCACCTAGCATAGTGCCTGGTGAAGAATAATGCTTGCTTAATCAAACAAGACAAGGCCTTGCCTTCAAGAGAATCCCAGTTTAATAGGGAAGGTGAGGATGATGCCCATAAAAATAATGAGAAATGCAAAGTGCCCCAGAGTTACAGATCTTCAAATAGACCAAACTTCCCCTCATGCAGGGACCCCATTCTATGAAATCGTCATTAGGTGGTCCTCTAAACATCTATTTGAGGACCTCCAGCGGTGAAGAACCACCAGCCCACCTAGATCTAACAGGACTTTGCACCAACATGCCCTTCAGAGTTTGTAAACTGCTCTCACTCATGCTGCGGGAGGTGGGCAGGATGTTTATTTGTGTCCCCATTTTACAGAGGTGGAGACCGAGGCTTACAGAGGTGAAGTCCGAGGCTTACAGAGATGAAGTAAGTAGGCCAGGACAAAATCACGTTAAGTCTCATGCCCTCCCTAAAGTGAATCTCCCTCATTTTTGGTCGAGGGGTGGGGGACTATGGGGGTGAAATGCTGTACACACTATCAGTTGGTTTTGCTTTCCTGTCTTTCTTGGTTACCACTAAGGGAGAGAGAGCAAGAACCCAAACCTAACTCATAGTCCATTGTGGAGCTCTTTTCACAGTGGGTTGAGAGACAGGCAGAATGCCGGAGTGAAACTGTTTGGAGTCCCTTCCCCCAGCTGCTCCCCAGAGCAGCATTCCCAGCCATGGTTGATCCCCCCCTTCCTTTCTGCTGCCCCCAATTTCCTCTATTCATGGTGGTAGCACAGGAACATTGTTATTAACAGATATATTGACACTCAGCTGCAGTGCTCTGAGAGAGAGGCCCTCCTGGCCCAAGTGTCCCCTGGGGGCTGCCCTGTACATCTCCCTGAGGGCTCTTGTACTGCTAAAGGAGCACTTAGACCAGGTTGGTAGTCAGATTTTCCAGGACCCAGGCAGAATCTGGCCAAGCCCTTCTCCATTTTTTTTTTGGCTAGGCAATGGGGTTAAGTGACTTGCCCAGGGTCACACAGCTAGTAGGTGTTATGTGTCTGAGACTGGATTTGAACTCAGGTCCTCCTGAATTCAGGGCCTGTGCTCTATCCACTGTGCCACCTAGCCACCCCCTTCTCCATTTTTCTAGGAAAGGCAAGTTAGTCTTCTTCCTTAGACTCTTATAGGAATGACTTCAGCGAGCAGCTCCCACAGCTGTCTAGGCCAGTGAATTTGGAAGCATATCTGGCCAGCTGGCCTCTCTGCCAAGCCATTTCACAGCTTTGTGAGCTTCAGAAACCACTGCACAGAGGCAGGTAGCCTGACTGCTCTAGTACAAAGAATGACGAGTCAACTGGGAGTCAGGAGACTTGGGTTTGAGTTTCAGCTCTGCCATGGATTAGCTGTGTGACTTTGGGCAAATAGCTTGCCTTCTCTGGCACTTCATTTCTTCTCCTGCAAAAACGAGGAAGTCAGGAAAGTCAGGAAGTCAGGAAGACCTGAGTTCAAATCCAGCTTCAGAAATGTACTGTGACCCTGAGCAAGTCACTTAACCTCAGTCTATCTCAATTTACTCATCTGTAAAATGGGGCTAGCTTGGAGAACCCTGCTCAGAATCATGCTTTTAAATGCATACAATAAAATACATAGAATTACAAATTACAAAGGATACTAATTATAGCAAAATACAGTTATCAACCTATTTGAAAAAGCAAGTTTGAGGACCCCAGGTTAAGAATTTCTGCTTTCTCGTCTATGGGGGGTGGCAGGGAGTGAGGGCCAGATAGGGGAAGGGGCTTGTGGAAGGTTACATGGCTAACAACAGGTGAAGAGTCTGTGCTCCATATTGACAGGTATTAATGCCACTGAACCAGCCTTCTTTCATTAGAGAGGTGAGGGGCCACAGGTGGGAAATGCTGTATACACTGTCAGATATGGGCATTGGGGCTTTGCTTAACTATTTTCTTTGTTATAAGATGGTTCCTAGGGGGTAGTGGCAGCAGGTTTAAACAGAAATAACGGGGATGTGAGAGCCAAAGACATCACCAAAAACTTATTTTTTAAAAATGTAATAAACCAAAGAAACTGAGGTTTCCTTAAAGCTTGAATAGGAAATCTCAAGTTGTCTTTTCCAATTTTCTTTGCAAAATTGCTTGTAGCCTTGGACTAAATTCTAAGATATTCATAAATAACAAGTATAGCCCTTTACGGTTGGGAAAATGCTTTCCATCCATTAGCTCAGTTGAGTCTCATGACACTCCTGGGAGGGATGTCCTACTGGTTTTATTATCCTTTTACAGATAGGGGAAACTGAGGATCAGAGAGGTTAAGTGACTTTCCTATGGTCACATAGTCAGTGTCAGAAGTGGGGTTTGACATTGTGAGTCTTCCATACTAAATTATTTTTTGAGGTGGCAAAGGAGAAAAACTGAGAGACAGAGACAGAGAAAGGGAGGGAGAGAGAGACAGAGAAACAGACAGACAAATGGAGAAAGCCAGCCAGACAGAGGGATACAGAGACAGAAAGAGACAGAAACACAGACACACATAACAAAGTTCATTTGGAAGAACGAAAGGTCAGGAACTTTAAAGGAACAGAGGAAAAAGATGTAAAGGAGGCAGATTTAGCAGTATCAGAGCTTAAACTATTTTACAAGGTGATAGCATTGTTGAAATGTAAAATGGATAATTTCAATTATTTTAAATTAAAAATTTCTTGTGTAAATAAAATCTATGTAGCCAAGAATAGAAGGAATGCAGAAAACTGGGGGAAAAAAACTTTCAAAGACAGTCTCTCAGATAGGATGGGATTGGGTTGGAATATTGCTGTGGTGTAGGAAATGATGACCTGGTTGATTTAGAAAAACATGTAAAGACTTGGACCTATGAAGGAAGGTGCTATTCACTTTCAGAGAAACAGAAGACAGAAATATGCATAGTGTAGTCTTACATATGTGTATATATATATATGTGTGTGTGTATGTTTATAGATATCTATGTATATGTATATGTGTATATATGTGTATACACACACACACACACATATATATACATATATATATATATATATATATATATATATATATATAATCCATGCTTAATTGTAGCCTTCTTTAGGGTATGGGGAGGGAAGGAGGGGAAAAAATAAAGTAAAAAGTACACAGCAAGGGCAGCTAGGTGGTGCAGTGGAAAGAGTACTGGTCCTGGAGTCAGGAGGACCTGAGTTCAAATCAGACCTCAGACATATAATACTCACTAGCTGTGTGACTCTGGGCAAGTCACTTAACCCCCATTGCCTCACCAAAAAATAAGTGCACAGCAGAGAACAAAAGAAAACCAACAAGGAAGCAAAGAAAGCTTGGCAGCTTTGAAAACAATGTATAGTATTTATTATACAGGTTTTCTATAAATGGAAATTTTTGTTTTATATTGAATCCTCTCTTATGTTCTGCTGTTGGCAATTTTTTTCTTTTCTTATTTTGTATTTAAGTTTAAAATAAATAAAAAATTTACAAAAAAAGAAACAGACACAGAGAGACAGAGATGGACAGGCAGACAGAGACACAGAGAGAGACAGACACAGAAAGTTAGAGAGAGAAAGAGAAAGAGATTGAGAGAGAGGGAGGGAGGGGGAGAGACAGACAGACAGACAGAGAGGGAGAGAGAGAGAGAGAGAGAGAGAGAGAGAGAGAGAGAGAGAGAGAGAGAGAGAGAGAGATGCCTTGCAAGAAAATGAGATGGGGGATACAGCAAGAACTTAGACCTAAAATGAATAGCTGCTTACAATGAGGGCAATTCTGGCCTGGAAAACTGGCTGATCAAATCAGACGGGGCACCGCTACTTATTTGAAAGTGAAGTCCCTCCAAAAACAATTAAAATGTGCAAAAATTGGTTTCCAAGTTTTGCCCTCAGAGAACACAGTTAGAAAATTCATTTTGTCAAGATTATTTGACATGGGCTGAGTGAGCCCTCTCAAGGTCATGACAGATTGTGAGCTAGGAAGGACTTTGGGGAGCATCTAGCTCATGTAGTCATTTAGCAGAGGAAGGTATTGTACAGAGAAGGGCACTGCCTCCCCCAAAGCCTCTGGAGTGGAGCAGACCCTCTTAAGTTTTATTGCTTGTCATGACTCTCGTGGGCAGTCAGTCTGGTGAAGCTTATCAGTGGACCCCTCCTCAGCATCATGATTTTTTATAACATTTACAGTCAACATTTAGCTAAATTTTAGTCAGAATTTAGAAAAAAAAACAAGATATGTTTTTCCCCTCTAATTTCCCAGACCTCCTGAACAAACCCCTGTGGGTGAGATCATCACGTGGAAGGTCTCATGGACCTCTCACACCCCCTAGTTCTATCCCAGGAGGCCAGGGCTTGAGCAAACAGGTAGAGGTGGGAGAGCCGTAGGTGCATTTGGGTGACAGTGTGACTGGTGCAGAGGGTTTATTTGGAAGAGAAGGGGGAGGTAAGATGGCATAAGTAGGATGGGGTCAGACTAGGAGGGTTTGGAAGCCAAGCCAAGGGGCTTGGACCTTCTGAGCAGTGGTGAGCCAAGGAAGGTATCTGAGCAAAGGAGAAGCATGTTCAAAGTGGTGCTTGAGGGAAGCTCATCTCTCTTTGTGTGTTCCACAGCACACAATGTTGAGCCCATAAGGAATTCAGCTCCTAATGCACATGGAACATGTCATTGAACAGAATTGGACTGCCTGGGGAATTCGTCTCCCACCATGGTAAAGGACTAGTCCCCAAATCCCCTAGCCCTTTCTTTGACCTCTTACTTCACCTTAGGCTCTGGCTTTGCACGGGCAGAACTTAGACCACCAAAGCATATCCTTGAATCAATCAAACAATAAATCGTTAGTCAGTGTCTCCTCTATGCCAGGCTCCGTGCTAGGCACTGGAGGGGGCAAACAGAAACAAAAACAAAAACAAAAACAAAACCAAATAATGCTTTGCCCTGAAATGGCTTGCATTCTGCCTAGGGCAAGGGCATGGGCTGAGGTGAAACATAAGATTTTGTTTTTATTTTCATTTCTCTTATGAGTAGTGATGTGGAGCCTTCTTTCATTTGCGTATTGATCATTTGCATCTCTCCTTTTGAAACGTGCTAGTTCATAGTCTTGTGCCATTTATCTGTTGGGGAAAGACTCTCAGTCTTATCTATTTTTTAATCAGATCCTTAATCAGTACCTGGAGATATCAGAGACTATTTATAAATCCTTTGTGTGAATCCGTGGCTTTGGAGGTGGCAAGCTCCTCATTACTGGAGGTCTTTAAACTGAGGGTCAGGGAGGGATAATGTAGAAGGGATCCTGGGTTGGGCTTCAGTTGACTCAGATGAGCTTGGAGGCTCTGCACCCCCCTCCCCAGTCCTGAGAGTCTGTGACTCAGTGATTCAATGTTTTGGAAGCTTTCTTACATTTTTGTACCTTCAATTATGTGTCTTTTCTTCTTTTCTAATAACCTTCTGCCTTACTTTGTTGACTCGAGGCCCCCCTTCCTCTGTGTAGCCTTTATAGATTTGAAAGCCTTGTTCACTCTTTTCTTTCTTAATTATCGAGGTGACACTGGCTACCTACGCGCACATACAGGGCTAAGCCTCCTTATTACCATACTGCTCTCATCTCGCCACTGCATCATCCCTAAGCTCCATGCTGGCTTCCTCATTAATGGGGCTATTGCTTAAGCAGGAAGTGGGAAGAATCTCTATTCTCTCCTCCATGGAGATGGAGACAGCTAGCTCCCCCACCATTCAGGTCTTCTCCTAGGGCGCCATTCCTGGGCAGTTCTCAGTATATGCAAATTCAGGAGCCAATGACCCCCCAAAAGCAGGCAAGGCCAGGAGAGGGGAGTTTCAGAATGTTCTGCCATTCTGGCTCAGGGTTCAGCTGCCTAAGGAAGAGCCAGGACCTGGCATGCTGCCACTATTGTCTCTTTTCCCTGCCCTCCAGAAAGCCCCCCGATCCCACCCAGCCTCACATAACCAATCAGACTCCCCACCTAGTGCCAAGCAGACAGGCAGAGCAACGCCAGGTTCACCCTTTCCACAGCCTGGTGATTTATGGACCGATGTGCAGGGATAGGGGTCTCTGGGAGTTAAGCTGTAGATGGGTTACCATGGAGATTGGCTAATAATGCACCCAGCAGCCTCTGCTAGAGAAACAAGAAGCAATAGGAAAAAAGGCAAGGGCTGCAGTGAGAGAACAGTGGCAAGGGGGCAAATTGAGCGCATACGGTTTTGGGAGAGGCACCTTTGCCTCGCTTTGCTGGGATGATCTCGTCACATAGGGCCGTCCAGTGAAGGTGGGGATAGCCCCAATGACACACCTCTAGTGGGGCCACCCGTCTGTCTGGGAGAGATAGCGTGTTGAGAGAGATAGCAGCAGCAGCAGAAAGGGGAGGAGGGTGGGAGAGAGAAAGAGGGAAGGAAAACAGAAATAGAATAAAAAAGAGTAGATGGCAGGCTACATCCAGAGACAGAGACCCCTGGAATCAGGAAGGGAAACAAGAGAAGATGAGAGACTGGCCCAAAGACATGATGATGATGAGAATAACGATAAATAGACAGTGAAAAAACCACCCCCTGCTCCCCCCAGCATGTTGGGTCCCATAAGTTTGTCACGGGGGAGTGGCACAGGACAGACAGGCATGCATGGGTTGCCATTTGCATCGTTGGAGGAAATGTGCACACAAATGAGCTCACAGCTTGATTTTCGTAGATGAGTAATAATAATCACTCTTCCGTTTGTAGGGTGCCTGTAGCAAGGGAGGGGCTAGTCCAAATGTCTTTGGCCCTATAATGAGTGCATCCGGAGGACTAGGTTTCCTTCTGGGCAGGGAGATGCATTTCAGGAAGAATGCAGATTAGCTGGAGGATGTCCAGAGGAGGGTGACTACAATGGTCAGGGGATGCAGGTGCCCCACATTCATCCTAAGTGGTAAATGATAGGGATCATTTAGCCTAGCACCCTTAATTTACAAATTAGGAAACTGAGCCCCTGGGAGGTTAAGTCACCTGTTCAAGATCACACAGGTCGTCTGGCTCCCATGCCAACACTTTCATTGTGTTACTCCTTTACTGAAGGTATCTTGTATGTACCATGATTCACCTATTGCTCACCATCGCCCCCCACCCCCCACCTCTGCCATGGCAGCTTCTTCGGGGCAGAGACTGTTTCAATATTTCTCCTTATTCCCAATGCTTAGCACAGTGCCTGGCACAGAATAAATATTTAATAAATGCTTGTTGATTGACTACAGGGAGAAAAGGGAGGCAGAGGTACCATGGAGAGGGGAGAGATAAATAGAAGGGTTACTGGAGCACATCAAAGACAAACTACCCAGGGTTTCTCCAGCTTTTTCCATCTCCACGATCTTTGGTAAGGTGAACTTAGCCCAATCCTCAGGGTCCCTCACAGACCCACAGCAGTTCAGAGTTGAATGGGACCTCAGAGGCTGCCTGGTTCTAACCATACCTGAGATCAATCCCCTTGGTAATATCTCCAACATGTGGTCCTCTAGTCTCTTGCCTTATGTCAAGGTTATATCTTTTCCTGAGTGATTTTCACTAAAGAGGGGCTTCTGGCTGTGGGTAGGGCAGGCCTCCAGTTGAAATAGCAGCTTAAGATGACAGAGACAAGTCTTTCACCCTCCCGCCTCCCAAAGCCAGTTCTGGAACCATGAACCATGAACTGACTTTGCCATTGTACCTGGATGGGGCATGTTCATCTATTCCCCAGTGGCTCACTCACAATCCCAGTAACTTTCGGAGTCAAAGTGACCTTCTCTAGCCACCACTCCCCACTGTGCTGTTTTTCTCCATAGAAGATTAGCAACTTGAGGGAAAGAACTGTCTTTGCCTTTGTATTTGTACTCTCCTCTGTCTCATAGGGCAGTTCTTGGCACATTGTGAGTACTTAAGAAATGCTTTTTGATTCCTTTTCATTCAAGTGGAAAAAAACAGAGAAAATGGGAGCCAGATGATGAAAGAGTCAGGGGGATCCAGTTGGCTTGTGGCTCATTCTGGATCAAGGGTGGGGAACCTGTGGCCTATAGCCCTATAGGCCCTATATAGCCCTGTATAGCCCTAGTGAAGGGCTATAGCACCCAGGGAGTTAAGCAGGAAATTCATCAATCTTTGATGGTGGGGTCAGGAGTAAGAAGCAGGTAGACTTGGAAAGAAACTGTAGCCTTCTCTCAAGGGCGCCACATCTTTTAAAACATTAGGACTGAGCACAAATGGGACTCTTGGAGCTAGGTGTCCAGGACTGAGGGAGCTCTAAGCATAACTTCTTTCTTATGCTGATAGAGCCAGATTCTATTATCTCACCTCAGTTTCTGAGACAGTGTGGTACAGTAGAAAGTGAGAACTGGATGGCAGAGTCAGAAGATCTGGGTTCCAGTTCCAGAGACACAACTTCCTAGTCATGTGACCCAGGGCAAACGATTCAGCCTGCTTGCACCTCAGTCTCCTCATCTGTAAAATGGGACAAAAAAATACATAGCTTGCCTACCTCACAGGGTATCTGTGATGCTCCAGAGGCTGGGAAATTGCTTTGTCACTTTAAGACACCAAGCAGATGTAAGTTGTTCCTGGATTGGGTCCACCAATAGCTGTACCTGCCTGGGGATTGTCTTCAGCCCCAAAGGAAGGAAAGCATCAGTTGTTGCCGTCAGGATGACTGACTCCAGAGCCAGTCCTATTTCCTCTTTCATCTCATGCTAAGTCCTGAACTGTAACACATGCTCTCCCCGGCCATGAGGGACAAAGGAGATTGGGGGAAGCCCAGGCTGTTGGTTAGTAGCAGAAGAGTCTGGGAGCCCGGTCCCCACAATCCAGAAACAGCATTAGCACTATCTTCCTCCTCACTATCACCATCTTCAGCACCACCAGCAAGTATCAGGTGGCTGGAGCATACGTATAGGTGGGAGAATGGGAAAAGGGCACTCTTGGCCCCCCAAGAGGAGAGATGCCATCCACTGACAAGCTGGTTGGGAAATATGTTCTTGATTTATGCCCTTTGTCTCCCCGTCTATGGTGCCGATAAGCCTGACTTTCCTGTTAGAGTAGCCTCAGTGTCCTCATCTGTGAAGCGTAGATAATTTGAGTCATTGGCCTGTCTCAAAAGGGTACTGAGGACACAGGTAAAAAGCATTGTTTGAAACTGATCTTCAAAAATGCAATGGAGGAAATACCGAGCAAAGGAAGTCCAAAGTAAACCCTTGCGGGAGTTCGGACTCATCTGCCAGACTTTTCGGTATGACATCTCTGGTGTCGGAAGACCACAGGGGAGTAGAACATACCTGCCAGACCTGTGGGACAGAAATGGAAAATCAGCAGTGGCTGGGACCAAGCTGGGAGGGGAGGGGGTCAGGAAAAATGTGTACAGTAGGATTACAAAAGGTAATACAAGGAACACCCCCCTCCCCAGTTCTGTTCCAACCACTTTGATTATATTTATGTATTTCCAAATTAGAGGCTGCATGGCATAATGGAGAGCTAGCCTCAAGGCCGGGTAGATCTGGCTTCAATTCCTACCTTTGACACGCACTAACTATATGATCCTGGCCAAGTCACTTAACTTCTCTCACTCTGGGCAGCTTTCCAAGACAGCTAAGTTGCAGTGAAGGTGCTGGCCTGCATTGGTGGAGGGAGTTTCCTCACTTGGAAGCTCCCAGCACAAATGAATGGTACGATTGTAATCCCTAGCTCTAAGGGCTATCTCCAAATTGGGAGGCTGTTTCTCAGGCCTGATTCAGTGCATTCGGGAATCCTGTTGCCACCTCAATGGGATTCTCAATTCTGAGACCTTAGAAGGGGTCTTTGGTTCAATGAATGCCCGTGAACACCCGTGCTGCTCCCCCCACCCCGGCACTTCCCTTCCCAGAAGCCCCTAGCCCTTGGGGAGCTGCTGCTGCAGCTGCTGCTCTCAGGCCAGCACCCTCTCCCATGGTAACGCCTGGGGGGCAGTGATTTGCCATTCCAGGCATAGATGTTTTCCATTGCAGGGCTCCAAAATGGTGGCTGCTCATTATTTATGAAGGTCACATCAAAGGAAGTCACACAGTCCTTGGCTTTCAGTGACTCCACCTGGAAGCCCAAAGCCATCTTGACAGGCTGGAATGATGGGCCAGATGTGCCAAGGTGATATTTAGCACAAGGCCTTGCACATAGTTGGCATTTAGGAACTTAATTAGTGGGGATGAATGCTAAGTCCTGTGCTTGGGGTCAGACTCTTCCAGGTTTTGAACCAGATGGCATTAGGGTAGGACTTTCTGAGGAAGAGATAAGCTCTGCCTTGCCCTGTCTTGGCAGCAAACAGAGCCTTCCTTCTCCCCTTTCCTCCCCGACCCCCAACCCAAGGCACTGAAGCAAATCAATCATTCAATCAAAAGACAAGCCTGAATTAAATGCCCAGTAGGTGTCCAACACTGTGCTAGGCACTAGGGGTGCAAAGACAACAGTGTAACGAGCCCCACTAGAAAGGACTGGAGGGATGAATATTAGTAGAGTAGAGAGTCATTCACTGGCCTCCCACCGGAAATGGGGAAATGGTTCAGGGCCATTGGGAAGAATGGGAGCTATCCCTCTCCTGCCTTTCCAAAGGGCTTGTTCCCAACACGACAGCTATTCATCTCTGTTGTTTTTTCAAGAAGTCTTTATCACCTGGTTTCCTATAATGGGAGGCTTCAAGAAGCAGCACCCAGTGTGAAGGCCATACAGTTCTGCTCGCCTCTGGAATATACTTCTCCCATCACTAGCCCATCACGCTCATCTCTGGCAGTGTTCCCTGAGTGGTGCCTTCTAGCCCTGACCTGGTGTTATTCATGCAAATCCTGCCCAGTGAATCATACAGCAAAGCAAAGGACTGGAGGGGACAGTGTCCGTTCTGGCCCTGAAGAGTCTTCCTTGGAGACCGAGTAGAAGATCTAGGTTCAAATCTGACTTAAATTAGATACTTCCTAGCTTCAGGGCTTCAGGCAAGTCATTTAACTGCTCTAAGTCTCAGTTTTCTCATCTGCAGAATGGGACCAATAACCACATTTGCCTCCCAGGGTTGTTGTAAAAATCAAATGAAGTAATGCACCTTAAAGTGTTATATGAATGTTAGTCATTATTATTCCTATATCCTACTCAACTTAGAGGCTTCTTAGGCTGAAGAAGAGGAGGCTACTGTTCCATTGGAACTGGCACGGACCTTCTCATTCCCCTCCTTTCAAGGCAGGGTTATCCCCAAATCCCTGAATTAACAGCCCTCAATGGAAAACCTCCATTGGCAGAACTTCCCCTCCTGCTAGCGAGCCTAGCCTGGCTTCTGACCTTGACCCAGCCATTGTGCCTTGCTGCTTCTTCACTTCTCCAGCCTGGCTTTGGTTCACAGATCAGGCATCAGTTTGCTGCTAATAACTACTAGCCTTGGTTTCTTCCTGTGACTTTCCCTGTGTCTTAGGCCTGTCTCTACTTGTTATCCCATGATTCCTGACCAGGTCTTGCTCTGCCCTCTTCTAGGATTTAGAGTCAGAGGACCATACTAGCTAAAGGGACTCTGAACAAGTCACTCCTGGCCTCAATTTACCTATCTGTAAAACAAAGGGGTTGGATTAGATGACCACGAAGGTTCTTTCTAGTCATGATCCTATCCATGCTTTTTACCTCCCTGTCACCTGGCCAAGTGTCAGCCTGGCCCTAGTCTAAGGAAGCAGTCACACTACGCGTACACCAGGACCAGTCCTCCCATCATCTTCCCCCATATCCATCACACAAGCCTGCCTTTCCCCCACCTTCCCAGGGCAAGTTTGCTCTTAAGCCTAAGTCTGCTTGGTCTTAGCTGAAGTCAGCCCATCTCAGGAAGTGCCGGTTGCTTCCATGTCATGTGGGTGGGGCACACCAGAAACGCTATGGCCCCTAGATTCCTCGCCTTGAAGCTCTGGTGGGGATGGGTGGGAAGGGGGAGGGGTGACAAATATGACTGAAGCTTTCAAAGGGTCTCATTCTAAGGCAGGCTTGCCCATAAGATGGTCACCATAGTATGGGCCCCACTAACAGGGTGAGACTGCTGGGCTCTTTTCATCTTTGGTTTGGAGGTATTTTTGAGTACGGAGAGTACTATTTTTTGTGGCCTATCATTGGAAATGTGGACACACTGGTGAATAAAGTTGCTTTCTAAGGCTTTTCCTAGCAACAAACACTGCCTCATTAAGTGCATTCTTCTTTCTAATGAATCCCAGCTCAGACCACTCTCTGCCAGCTCCCTTCAGGTGATGGATAAAGTTCTGATTTTCTAAAGCAGCCCCAGGTGAAGCCATGCCCTCTTATTGATGGCATTTCCAGCCTGGCTCTCTCAAAGAGCCATTTCCATGCAGACTTTGCATCTTTATTAATGATGGCCCCATAAAATACTCGAACATCAAATGGAGGGAGGGCCTTTATCGACTGGGTGTGGGCTGATTTTCCTCCATTCCTTCAGATGAAGAATGATCTTTCCATTCCCAGATCCCTGGCTTGCCAGACCTTCTGTAGCTCCTAGCCACACATTAGGAAAAAAAGCTTAAAAAAGGGCCAGACGAAGGGTGGGGCAGGCGTTCTGTCTGCAGTATGGTCCGGAAGAGATTGGAGGCTCTGAAGAATGAAACCGTGACTCTGTGATAGCAAGTGATCCGTTCCAATGGGAAAGATAAAAGTGGGGGAGGCACTTCAAGGTGAATCTCAGGAAGCCGGCATCTGACAGAGTCTCTTAGGGCTTTCTGGTGCCATGGTGTCAAACAAATACAGACGGGGGCCACGAATCTGCACATAAGGAACAACAAATTAGCTTTGTTTTAAAATGTGATATTATTTATGTCTTACTCTTTTTTTTATTTATTTTGTTAAATGTTTCCCAATTATGGCTCAATTTGGTTCAGGCCACACTAGAGAATATTGTGGTCTGAATGCGGCCCACCTCCGCGTGTTTGACGTCTCTGTCCTGGTGGAGACTTGCTTCAGTCCTTTTTTAGGCCTCTTCTCTCAAGGGGGTGAGGATGGGGCTGATGGTACTCCTGTAAGTGCATCTCCCTTGCATTTGCCAATATCTCTTCTTTTCCTCATCTTGACCCCCTTGGTGAACCAGTTCAATGCTGCACTGTGTTCTTCTTTTGAATCCCTGGCCAATCATGTCCTGCCAAACCTTAGCTTTGGATGACTCCCATCATCTGCTGTCTTTACTCCTCCACATGTGCTGTTGAATGAAGGCAGAGAGAATCATGCAACCATTCTGATCAGGTCCACTAAAAATTTATGGTTCAGAACCTTAACTGGGCCCTCACTGCTGCTAGGTAATTCAAAAATGTCTGCCTTATCAAGTCACTATCCCACTCTTCACAGTGGCTTTTCCAAACCTTTTCCTCCCTCCTCAAGCCTTCCATGGCTCCTTCTCCCCCTAGCCTCTCAGCTGAGGACATTTCTATTTTAAATATGCCCTAGATTTTACAGAAAAAAATTGAGATCATTCACTGTGCACTCCCCCTTCTTTCTTCTTCCTCATCTCCAATCACTCACATGCCTTCTGCCACTATCTCCTCCTTCACTCCTGTCTCATATGAAGAAATGCCCTTATTCCTTACCAAATATTCCTTTCTACCTAAAGAAGTTATTCCATTTTATCCTGCCTCCCCCAGCAGATCGCCCCCTCTGTCATCTTCGGGCTATTACTTATTTTCAATCTTTCCTTATCTACTGCCCATCCTCAAAAAAAAATCTTCACTTTATTGTTCCATCCCCACTATTGTCTTATACCTCTTAAGCCCTTTGTGGCTCAACTCCTTGAGAAAGCAGTCTACAAGCAAGGTCTCTACTTTCTCTCCTCTCATTCTCTTCTTAACTCCTTAAAATCTGGCTTCCAACCTGCTCATTCCGCTGAAACTGCTCTCTCCACAGCTATTAATGATCTCTTAATTGTCAAATCCAATGGCATTTTTCTCAACCCTCATTCTCCTTGACCTCTCTGCAGCCTTTGACACTGGGTTTTTTTTTGTTTTGTTTTGTTTTGTTTTTTTTGCTGAGGCAATCAGGATTAAGTGACTTGCCCAGGTTCACACAACTAGTAAGTGTCAAGTATCTGAGGCCAGAGTTGAACTCAGGTCCTCCTGACTCCAGGGCTGGTGCTCTATCCACTGCACCACCTAACTGTCCTGACATTGTTGATCACTTTTTTCACCTTGAAACTCTTTTTCTCTCTAGTTTATTGGGCCACCGTTCTCTTTTGGTTCCCCTACCTATCAGATCACTCCTTCTCAGTCTCCTTTACAGGATCCCCATCCAGATCATGCCCTCTAATTGTAGGTGTTCCACAGGACTAAGTCCTGGACCTTCTTCTCTTCTCCCTTCATTCTACTTCACTTGGTGATCTCATTGGCCCCTGTGGGTTTAATTACTGTCTCTATGCTAAAGATTCTCATATCGACTTATCGTGCCCTAATCTTTCTACTGACTTCCAATCTTGCATCTCAAAGTGCCTTTCAGACATCTCAAACTGGATGTCCAATAGACATCTTAAACTCAACATGTCCACAACTGAACTCATTCTCTTTCCCCCTGAACACTCTTCTTCTCGTAACTTCCTTCCTGTAGAGGGCAACATCATCTTCTGAGTCCCTTAGGTTCCCAACCTAGACGTCATTCTTGCCTCCTCCCTGTCTGGTCTCCCCCTCTCTCCTTCCCCCACATCCAAACTGTTGCCAAGGCCTGTCAGTTTCACCTTTTCACCATCTCCTAAATACGCCCCCCTTGTCTCTCCTCTGATACTGCCAGCCCTCTGGTGCAGGCCCTTATCACTTCATACATAGAGTAATGCAGTAGCTGCTGGTGGGTCTGCCTGCCTCAAGCCACCCTCCACGCCAATCCATCCTCCATTCAGCCATTACAGTGATTTTCCCAAAGTGCAGGTCCAACCCAGTCACTCACATTCCACAATAAACTCCAGTGGCTCCCTATCACCTCCAGGATCAAGTACAAAATCTTCTCTTTGGCATTCAAAGCCATTCACAACCTATCTCCCTCCTACCTTTCCAGTCTTCTTACACCATACTCCCTTCTAAGTCCCTCACCCTCCATCTCCATCTACTGGCTCCCTGGCTTCCTTTAATTCCCTGTTAAAATTCCATCTTCAACAGGAAGCCTTTTCCAGCCTCTCTTAATTCCAGTGCTTTCCTTCTTTTCATTTTTCCTATTAATCCTGTCTATAGCTTGTTTGTACATATTTGTTTAGGTATTGTCTCTGTTGTTAGATTGTAGGCTCTTTGGGGGCACAGACTGTCTTTTGCTTCTTTTTGCATCCCCAGAACTTAGCACAGTGCCTGGCATGTAGTAGGCACTTAATAAATGTTTACTGACTGATTAAATGACTTTTGCCTCTGAGGCATCATTACTTTCTACATTCTGAGTCCTACCCATGTCCTCCTTGAGTTTTTCAAAATGGATCTACCCAAGGCACTGGAGATTTTCCTGTGGAGCTTTTAATATTTCATAGCTCTCAGTACTGCCCTTGGGCTGCCCATCTGTTATTCTATGCTCTTGCCACATGAGTGGCTCCCCTCCTTTGCCAGTCATTCATATTCTTAGTGATGTCTTGCACACTACTTTTTTCTTGTGAGTCATCATTGATCATGTATTTCAGGTGACTCGTACCCACCATGCAGGTCTCTTTGCTGTGACACCCACAGTTTTGATTCTTTGGAAAGAGAAGACATTCCATGGTGTGCAGTCATCTAGCATTGCCAGATGAATACTGATGTTGAAAAGATGACTAACGTTGAAAATATGGGCTTGTATATCAGGGTACCTCCTGAGGCTATTGAAAGTACCTCACAATTTCCCCAATATGCTTCAGCTCACTTTTTCTACCTCCTTCAATTCTGGTCCCAGCATTTTGTCCATCTGCACTATCTGCATGAGATATCCATATCAATGGACCAACTGCATGTCAGAGTCTGGTGACTACTTACCTTTCATCTACTTGGTTTTTCCTGTATTGCTAGATTAGGTTGGCTTCTTTTGAGTGGTCATAGATCTCATTTAGGAGAACTTGAAATATCTCATCCTTGTGGATCAGATGGCAAGATGTGGGCTGGATGTTAGTACTAGTGGATTTGCGGTGATTGAATAGTCTCATGCTTGTGTATGTTAATGGATGGATATAAGCTTGGAAGGAGATATCTGTTGGTGCTTAGGTGACTCTGATGAAGATGGTAAGCAATATTGGTTAAAGGGCAATGATTCATATGAAAGCTTGAAAGACATGCTTATAGATATTTTGGATGTTGTAAACCAAGGAGAATTCACTATGATGAATGATTGAATGGTGATTCGGAGAAGCATAGAATCTTAGAGCTTGAAGGATCCTTGAAGGTCCCGGGCCAAATTCTGTTATTTTACAGGTAGGAAAGCTGAAAAGGAGGGAGCTGAAATGGTAGCTGAAATCAATACTTGAACTCAGATGTTCTGACTCCCAATCTAATGATCTTCCCAAGTCTGGAATGGCATCTTCTATGGGTTTCAAAATGGTCGTAAGTTTAGGATTGGGTGGAGGTTTGGTGGAAGTTCATATAAGGGGGACTTGGGGTAGGCCCTGCACTTAATAAGTATACTTGGGGATGGGTGCCATTGATGGATCATGAGTTGGGCCCAAAATTGAGGAAGCAAGATGACAGAAGGTTGGATTGCATTTGGTAAATGGTAAAGCATTTTCAATGATCCACAACTGATTGTTGACCCTTGCTCCCACTCCCACCCTTAGACTTTCTCTTTTAACACCAATAATATCCCCAGGATATTACATGGCTATCAATCATGGATGACTACAACTGGAAAAATAAAAATGACCCAAAACCCAAAGGGCAATGGACATAAGTGAACATGAGTAAGCTATAGCATGATATTAATGGTGACTTGTGGGTGAACAGAAAGAGAATGAGGTCAATCTTGTATCAAGTAATAGCTAGGAGGGGGGAAGATAGTGGAAAAAACACTTGATGGGGAGTCTGGATACCTGGGTTTGAATCCCAGTTCTGCAACTTACTTATTTTACAGTATAGGCCAAATCATGTCACTGCTTAGAACCTCAAGTTTTCTCATCTGTAAAATGGGAACAATAATACCGGCACTATATTACTTACAAAGTTGTCATGAGAAAAGCATTTTGGAAACCCTAAAGCCTTATTGAGATGTGGGGGTGGGAAAATCTATATTTTACGTGTTAGGCACAAGCCAGAAACAATTTTTTATTAATTTAGATGAAACTAATTCTAAACATTAAGCCATTTTGGTCTTGCCATCAAGACACTTACTAGCTATGTGACCCTGGGCAAGTCACTTGTTTCTTCTATTATTCTTGTAATATTCAAAAATAAGAAGATAAAAGTCCTGTCAAGATTGAACAAGGCTTCAGAGTTCAGGTAACAAATTCAAGAATTGGGGCAGGGGTGGATATCCTAGACTCTAGGGCCTAGAGAATAATTTTCTTAAAACCATCACACCACTCTGCTCTAAGGATTTTCCTTTCTGCCTTTTTAAAGAACTTGAGATACTTCCATTAACTGAAAAAATCAAAGATGTCTTCCTTCTCTTAGTCTGAGCATTATTACCCTGAGCAGGCCTAAAGCATGGGGAAAGAAGGCACTGCTTGCAAGGAGAACAATTAAGATCCCCTTGCCCTTCTCCCATTTGGTCACCACCTTATGTTAAAAGTGAGAATAGCGCTCCCCTCCCCCTCCCATTTTACTCAGTTTCCTCAAAAAATGTGGGTAATAAACCTTTAGTTGGAAGGGGTGCATGGAGGGAAGGGACTTAGTGCCGAGTATTGTTTCAGAATTCTTGGTGAAATAAAGATTGATGAGGGTTTCTCATTCATATTAGGCCAAGGACTTCAGACTCAAGTACTGTCTTAATATTATTTTGTGATATATAGCCTAAAGAGAGAACAGGGCCCCTTGGTATGCTTCCACAGATATGAATTCTTATTTGCTGTTTTCGTTTTGCCTCTGTTTACAAGGCACCCATTAAAATACCTGCAGTAGCTAGGAAATCAACATTGTATTAACCTTTGTATATAATAAATACAAATTTCAGTAATTATTAAAGAGCCCAGTTAATTATTTTCTCCTAATTTAAGTGCTTAATGACAGACTCAAATGCGGTTTCCATGTGGCAAATTGAATTGGCAGTTGCCTGAGCAGCTTAAGGATAAAGCAATGAAGCCCATTAGAAAACACTTCATTAGGTACAGATCTACTCAAATCAGGGATCATGCATGGTACAGTGGAAAGAGTGCTTGATCTGGAGACAGAGCAGCTGAGCTCCAGTCATGGCTTGGCTTCTTATTGGTCATGTTACCTGGGGGAAAGTCCCATCCCCTCTTTGGATCTCAGCTTTCTCCTCTAACCAATGATGAGGTTGGACCTGTTGACCTCTCAGAATCCTTCCAGCTTTAAATCTAAGATGTTATGATTGATCTTCTTCTTCTGAAGGGATTTTGATTGAGTTAGCTTGACCCATGACAAGTCATGCAGATAGGTAGACTTCTTTTTTTCTATTAATTTATTTTGATTTATCAACAATCACTTCCATAAGCTTTTGAGTTTTAAAATTTTACCCCTCCCTCTCCACCTCCCTTCCCCAGACGGCGTTTAATCTGATATAGGCTATACATATACATTCCTATTAAACATATTTTGACATTAGTCAAGCTGTAAGGAAGAATTAGAACCAATAGAAGGAACCACAAGAAAGAGGAAACAAAACAGAAGAAAAAAAAGAGCAAATAGTTTGCTTCGATCTGCATTCAAACTCCATAGTTCTTTCTTTGGATGTGGGTAGCATTTTCCATCATGAGACTTTTAGAAATGTCTTAGATCTTCGCATTGCTGAGAAGGGCTAAGGCTATCAAAGTTAGTCATTGCACAATGTGGCTTTTACTGTGTACAATGTCATCTTGCTTCTGCTCACTTCACTCAACATTACTCCATACAAGTCTTTCTAGCTTTTTCTGAAGTCTACCTGCTCATCATTTCTTATAGCACAATAGTATTCCATTACATTCATATACCACAACTTGTTCAGCCATTCCCCAATGGATGGGTATCCCCTCAATTTCCAATTCTTTGCTACCACAAAGAGCTGCTAGAAATATTTTTGTACATGTGGGTCCTTTCCCCACTTTTATGATCTCTTTGGGATACAGCCCTAGAAGTGCCCTTTGGGCATAGTTCCAAATGGCTCTCCAAAATGGTTGGATCATTTCACAATTCCACCAACAATGCATTAGTGTTCCAATTTTCCCACATCTTCTCCAACATTTATCATTTTCCTGTTTTGTCATGTTGGCCAATCTGATAGGTGTGATGTGATACATCAGAGTTGTTTTGATTTGCATTTCCCTAATCAATAGTGACTTAGAGCATTTTTTCATATGATTATATAGATGACTTTAATTTCTTCCTCTGAGAACTGCCTGTTCATATCCTTTGACCATTTATCAATTGGGGAATGACTTGTATTATTACAAATTTGATTTAGTTCTCTATATATTTTAGAAATGAGGCCCTTATCAGAGACACTGGTTATAAAGATTCTTTCCCAGTTTTCTGCTTCCCTCTTAATCTTGGTTGCATTGGTTTTGTTTGTGCAAAAAATTTTCAATTTAATGTAATCAAAATTATCCATTTTGCAATTCATAATGTTCTCTATCTCCCATTTGGTCATGAATTCTTCTGTTCTCCATAAATCTGACAGGTAAACTATTCCTTGCTCTCCCAGTTTGCTTATGATAGATAGACTTCTAAGAAGGAATTAAGAAAATGTGCCATTCCAGGGCATCATAGATTATTAAAATTTTGAAATCCTTAGAAAAAAATACTACTAGAATGTTTCCATTAATCAAATTGTCAGAAAAGATAAACAGCATTAGCTTACAATATGATTTTATTATTAATTCTTATTATTGTTAGGTGTGTTGGTGGTGCAATCTGTAATCCCTGTTACCAGGGAGGCTGAGGTTGGTGGATCACTTGAGCTCAGGAGTTTTGAGCTGCATTGGACTGAATCTGGCACCAATACAGTGAGTTCTAAGCAGCAGGGGACCACCAGGTTGCTTGAGCAGAGGCAAACTGAACCGAGTTGGAAACAGAACAGATCAGAGCTCCTGCTCAGTGGTGGCATCAGGTTAGTAAGCAGGCACTGAACTTCTGGCCTTAGAGAGATAGGGATACCCAGCCTCCCCCCAAATTCTGAGATATAGAATTGGAAGGAATCTCAGATCCAACCCTTTCATTTTGTAGTTGGGGAAACTGAGGTTCAGGGATATTATGTGACTTGCCCAAGGTCACACAGGTAGTAGGCACAAGAAGTAGGATTTGAACCCAGATTTTCTGGCTCCGGAGTCAGTGCTTTTTTAGACTATACCACACTGGCTCTCTTTGATGATGATGATGGTGATGATTATGAAGATGGCAGATGGATAGCCCTAAGTCATACATTGCTCCTCCAAAAGTATTAAAAGAGCCAAACAAAGGTTTTATTTTAGCTCTAAATCTGTGATCCTATGAACCTAAGGCCTCTTTTAGGCTGTTGGTGGTGCAGTGGATAGAGTGCTGGGCCTGGGGTCAGGAACACCTGAGTTCCAATTCAGCCTCAGATACTTATTGACTGTGTTAACCTGGGAAAGTCACTTAACCTCTGCCTCAGTTTCCTCAACTGTAAAATGGGGGTAATAATAACACCTACCTCCCAGGGTTGTTGAGGATCAAATGAGATAATATTTGTAAAGTGCTTAGCATAGTGATTGGCACATAATAGGCTATGTGTAAATCCTTACTCCCGATCTTACCCTTACCCCAGTGCATTTGGCACATCCTCTATGAAGGACTTATGGGAAGACGTTAATGAATGGTCCAGGATGAGAAGGCATGAAGATGTTAAGACCTGCATCAAATGGGGGTGGATACCTATATTGATGTGCTCTTGAATTCTTCAAAGGGCCAAGGCTCAATCTAAGCCAACAGTTGTGTGCAATTGCTTACAATTCTGCAATAAGAGGTGACCAGTACCCAAACACTCTATGCTTAAAGTGCTGCACTCAGCTCTAGGTACCATATGCAAAAGGAACAAATTGCATTATATTTGGACCCAGAAGAGTTGGGTTCAAATCCAAAGTTTTCTACTTATTACTTGTGTGACCTTTCATGAATCAGGAATCTCAGAGTAGGAAATCATTGAGTTCAAGTAATACTTGACCAAAAATCCCCTCTAAAACACTCCCCTTCCCCAATAAGTGGTTATCCAGCTTTGGTTTGTGAGGGGGAAACTTAATTAGGTAAGTCACTTCCCTGCTCTGAGCCTCAGTTTCCTCATCTTTAAAATGAAGAGGATGGATTAGAATGGTCTCTAGGATTTCTTCCAACTCTAGGACATGTGAGCCTATAATTTGGAGCAGATCCAGAAGAAGGCAGCCAGGAGGGTGGGGGGGTTTAGAAACCACATGATATGTGGAACAATTGAATGAGTTTGTGATATTGAGCCTGGGGAAGACTTAATGGAGGCAACATTGCTTTTGTCCAGTATCTGATGGGCTGTGAGGTGGAAGACAATGTAGGCCTAGGCATTCTGAAGGATTTAAGGGTAGGATACAAAACTGGGAAGGAGCAATGGGTAGAAGTTGGTGTCTGCTTTTTTGAGAAGTTAGGAAGTTGATTTCTGCTATTGGTTTTTGCTTTCAGAGCCCATTTATGAGCCACAAAAGGAAACTAGTTACCCTACTTTCTACTCACATCTTGTATGTGATCAAAAATAGCATCCCCCAGCTTGATCACCCACCTTATTTGCCAGGTTTCCCTTCAAATGACTTTTGCCTGTTTCCAAGCAGTCAAATCCACAAATATTCATTGAGTGCCTTGCAGATAGTAAGAGCTCAGTGAAAATTGTCAGTTCAACCTCCTCTCTCTCAAGAGGAGAGTTGTCACCACTGAGGAGATTCAAGGGAACATGACCCAGGCTATGAAGATAATTCTGAAAGGGGAGGGGTGTCCCCAAATGGCCTGAGCAGTGGCATCCAGGGGGAATCCATGTGTAGCTTCCTTAAGAGATTTCTCTGAATGGGACCCTACTCATGTGTGGACATTGACACTTTGGTACAATGAAATGAATATTGGATCAGGAGCTGGAGGACTTGTGTTCAAATCCTGGCCCTTTAATTTACTAGTTTTGTAACCTTGGATAAGTCACTTCTTTTGGAGGTCTCACTTTCCTCATCTGTAAAATGCTAGGGGTGGCCTAGACAGTTTAGGTGACCTCTCTAGTCCTTTCCATCTCTAGATCCATGATCCCCTCCCCAACTTCCCTATTACTATCCAGGGTGCCACAAGCGGGGGCAGTGTGGTGCAGTGCAAAGAGCATTGTTTCTGTAGCAAGAGACCATGGGTTTGATCCTACTTCGATCAGTTGCTGCCTGATTAGATATGGTAGAGTAAAAAGAAGCATTACAGCCCAGCCCTTCACCACAACTATTCCAGCAAAGATCTGGAGAAAGCACTAGACTGAGTAGTGATTGGGAAATCAAAGAAGAAAACAGTGAGTCATTTTGCGAGCTCAGGTCAGCATAGGGAGATAGGCAGAGATCTGTGGGCACTGAGGAAAGGATCCAGGCAGGAATACCCCATGCAAAGCTTTTCAGTATTGGCATTGGACTAGGGCCTGCATTTGTGAACCAGGGAAAGGAGTGATAAGGGATATAGCAGGGAAGGCATCTGCTAATCTGTACTATGGACCATGCAGGGAACTGGAGCAGGAGCCAGCTAGCAGGTGGGTTGTTCTTACCCCAGAACTGGTTTGATGATTCAATGTTAAGGCTGAAGACGGTGCCCACACCTAGGAGTGGCCAACCTAACTTGTGGCTTCATACCTAAGAAAGGAGTGCTCACAGGCCCGAGGCTGTTACTGGGCAAGGAGCAGGATAGAGGCAAGTAGAAGCTGTCAGTCAGGCAAAAAGCATTTCTTAAGTGCCTATGTGCCAGACACTGTGCTAAGTGCTGGGGATGCAAAGAAAGGCAAAATACAGTCCCTTCCCTTAAGAAGCTCAGTCTAATGGGGAAGACAACATGTA
The DNA here is from genome assembly GCF_900497805.2 of Vombatus ursinus. Lineage (NCBI taxonomy): Eukaryota > Metazoa > Chordata > Mammalia > Diprotodontia > Vombatidae > Vombatus > Vombatus ursinus. Next base: position 870,305 of record NW_020954729.1, read on the forward strand.
AACAGCCATGTACAAACAATCTACATACAGGATAAATAGAAAATAATCAACAGAGAGAAGCCACTAGAATTAAGAGAGATTGGGAAAGGATTCCTGTAGAAGGTGAGATTTTAGCTGGGACTTGAGAGCATTCCAGGTATGGGGGATAGCCAGTGAAAATGCCCAGAGTTGGGCGATGGAGAGTCTTGTTTGAGGAACAGTAAGGAGGCCAGTGTCACTGGATTAAAAGGCATATGGTTGGGGGTGGAGGTGGTATAAGGTGATAGAAGCCTGGAAAGTTGGGGGTCTAGGTTATGAAAGGATTTGAATGCTAAACAGAGGATTTTGTATTTAATCTTGAGGGTGATAGGGAGCCACTAGATTTTACTGAATGGGGTAGGTAGTGATCGTGACATGGTCAGACCTGTACTTTAGGAAAAAATCACTTTGGTAGCTAAAAGGAGGGTAGAATGAAGTGGAGAGAGACTTGTGGCCGATCTGACTTTGTCCTACTGCAAATGGTTTTGGGCACACTGAAAGTTTGTAGGCCCTTGGCCTGAGCCATTCCTGAGATGCCAAAAGAGTTCATCACCCAGTACTTGGAGAAAGCAACATCAGGACCCTAGGGAATACAAATCAGGTTCAAACAAAGCCTCAACATTCCTTCCAGAAGTGTGCAGGGCTTGTCCCCAAAACAAAATCTCATTTTGGGAAGTAAGGCTGGAAGAATGAATAAACAACAACAAAAAAGACTCCCATAAGAAAGCTATCATGAAGATAGTGATACCCAAGATACAAACCCAGAAGAAGGTAATGATTCCAAAACAGCTATAAGCAAAGCTTCAGAGGGAAACTTTTCTTGGACACAAGGTCAATTGGAATTCCTGACAGAAATAAAGCAATAGTTTTATTTTAAAAAGAGTTAAAATGATTTTTTAAATGAAATGAGGGCATTAGAGGAAATAAATGGAAAAGGAATGGAACTCTGGAGGAAAGATTTGGAAAGAGAATTAATAGCTTAGTACAAAAGGTACAAAATCATATCCAAATAACATTCTCATTAAAAATAGAATGATCCAAACAGAAGTTAATGACTCTTTGAGACGATAGGAAGTATTAAAGCAAGGTAAAAAAAAACTGCATAGCACAGTGCCTGGCACATTGTAAGTGCTTAATAAATGTTTGTTGACTTGAAAAAATAAAAACGGTGACTCATGAAAAACAACTGACTTGGAAAGCAGATCAAGGAAAGATAATTTAATAATCATTGGATTATCTGAATGCTATGAGCAAAAAAATAATCTGGACATCATATTTCAAGAAATCCTGAAACAAAGTTGCCTAGATCTACTAGAAACCAAAGGACAAAGTGAAAAGAGAAAGAATCCACTAGTCATATCTTGAAAGAAACCCCAAAATGAAAACTCCCAGGAAGACTATAGACAAAATCCCATGGTTTCTAGGTCAAAGAGAAAATGCTGAAATCAGGCAAAACAGAAGAGCTCAAGTATAGAGAAATCACAGTTAGGATCACACATGTTTTAGCAGTTACTCTAATAAAGGAATGGAGAACATAGACTATGGTATTCCAAAAGGCAAAAAAATATGTACTAACAAACAAGAATAACTTGCCTTGCAAAAATGAATATAATACTATGAGGAGAAAATAGATCTTTAATGAAATAGAGTATTTCTAAGCATTACTGGTGAAAAGACCCAGAATGGCACAGAAACTTTGAAAAATGTAGAAATATATTTAACTTAACAGGGAAATAATAGGGAACAGGTGGGGGGAGGGGGAAGGGAAGAATAAAAGAGAAGGATTAGGCATAAACAAAACAAACCCTAAGTTTTTGAAGAACAGACTCAGGAAAACCACAAAATTTTAAGTACTGTGTAAAAATCAGAAGGAATTAATCAACAAAGAAGTGTTTACGTTCTAGTAGGGGGAGATGATTCAAGTATTTCCTCATAATCCTGATGCTATCAGGGTTCACAGAGGGAGTTAAACAAGGCAGAGCTCCTGGGAGTGGGTTTGTTATATTTTGATCACCTTAAAAGAAAAAAGGAAAGGGAGAGAAACAAGAAATATACTAGGGAGAAAAAGTGAGGGGAGCATATCTCACATAATCGGGATGCACAAGTAGAAGACTATACAAACAAGGAAGGAGTAGGAGAAGGGGGTGACACTTGAACCTTAATTTCATCTGAACTGATCAAAGAAGGGTAGAATACACACACAGAGTGAGTGTAGAAATATATTTAACTCAACAGGGAAACAAGGGAACAAGTAGAGAGGGGAGAGTGAAGGATGAGAGAGAAAGATTAATCATAAGCAAAACAAACCCTAAACAAAAGGGGTGGATTGTAAAGAGGGGTTTAAAATATAAGAAAGAAAAAAAATAAAATGTAAGAAAGAAAGGGCAAGAATCTGTGATTGGGCACTGGAGGAGGGAAAGAGAAGAGGGGCAAGGGAGCAGAAGCAGATTGCATCAAGCATAGAGCACTGTCACTGAGCACACTCCTCTCCCTCCACCCTCTTCTGCTTTGTAAAGAGGATTGTGGAAGACAACGATGACTAAATTAGGATAAAGGGAAATATACAATTAATGATCCTAGTGAATGGGATGAACTCATACATAAAATAAAAGAGGGTGACAGAATGGATTTGAAAGTAGAATCCAACAATATGTTGCTTACAAAAAATACACTTGAAACATAAGTATTCACACAAAATCAAAATAAGAACTGGGAACAAAATCTATTGTGTTTCTGCTTAACTCAAAAAAGCAGGGGTAAGGATTGTGATCTCAGAAAAAGTGACAGCAAAAATAGAATTGAGTAAAAGAGATAAACAGGAAAACTACATTATGCCAAAAGGTACCTAGATATAAATTAATGTCAATACTTAACATATATGCAACTAATGGCATTGGATTTAACTATCTATAGAAAAAGCTAAATGGAATATAGGGAGAAAGGGACAGGAAACTATATTTGTGAGGAACCTCAATGTATCCCTTTAAGACCTAGACAAATATAACAAAAAATACACGAGAAAGAAGAACCTGCATAGAATTTTAGAAAGTGTATATACAAATAAGGCTCTGGCAGTTATTGAATGGAAATAGAAAGGAATATACATATACTCAGCTGTGCATGATGCCTTTACAAAATTGACCATAGATTAGAGCCTAAAAACCTCACAAATAAATGTAGAAAAGCAAAAATATTAAACACATATTTTATTGACCATAATGCAACAAAGATTATATTCCATAAAGGGTTGCTAAAGAAAGGAATAAGAATTCTTTGGGGGCTAAATATCAATCCTAAAGAATTGGTGGGTCAAAGAATAAATTATAGAAACAATAGATAATTTCATTAAATATGATGACAACAATGAGATAACATACTAAAGTTTTTGGGATACAGCCAAAGTGGTCCTTTGGGGGAAAATTATCTTTCAAAACACCCTACAAATGAGAGAAAGAACAGATATAAAAATTGGGCTTTTAAACTTTCAGACTAGAAAACCAGCAATTTTAAAAAATGAAGACCAAAACAGAAATTCTGAAAATCAAAGAAGAGATTAACACAATTGAAAGCAAAATTGAATTAATAAATAAAACTAGGAGATGATTTTAAAAGAACCAACAAAACAAACCACTAGCCAGTTTGATTTTAAAAATAAAAGAATCAAATTACCATTATCAAAAATGAAAAAGGAGAATTCACAACAAATAAAGAAAAAATAAAGAACCTGATTAAAATAATTTTGCTGAATTATATGCCCAAACCTGACAATTTAAATGAAATTTAAGATGATATAATAGATGAATATTAACAAAAACATAAAATACCCCAGTTAGCAGAACAAGAAATAGAGAATTTGAATAGCTTAATCTGAGAAAAAGAAATTGAAAAAGCCAAAAATGAACTCCCAAAAGGAAAAAAAATAAAACCAGAGACAGATTTACAAATAAAATCTATCATATATTCAAAGAACAATTTGAATATTGCATAAATTCTTGTAAAAACAGTCAAAGAAGGGATTCTACCAAATTCCTTCTATGATATAACTATGCTCTTGATTGCTAAACCATGGAGAATCAAAACAGAGAAAGAAAATTGTAGACCAATATTCTTAATGAACATTAATGTAAAAATTTTTCCTTAAACATTAGCAAAGAGGCTATAGCAACATACCACAAATATTATACACACACACATATACACACACATCCCCACACTACTACTACTACTACTACTACTACTACTACTACTACTACTACTACTACTACTACTACTACTACTTATAAATCCAGGTTGGATTTATGCCATAAATGTTGGGTTGGGTTGATATTAGGAAAACTGTCAGCATAATAGACCATAGAAATAACAAGAACAACAAAAATCACATTTATATCAATAGAGGAAGGAAAAACTTGTAGAAGCAACTGATACGGAGTGAAGTGAGCAGGAGAAGGAGAACAATTTATACAATGACAGCAACATTGTCAAGACAACTTTGAAAGACAAGAATCCTCATCATGGCAATGATTAACTAGGATTCCAGAGGACTGATGAAACCTGCTGCTCACCTCTTGACAGAGAGATGATAGACTCAGGGTATAGAATGAAAGATGTATTTTTTGTACATGGCCAACGTAGGAATTAGTCTTGCTTGCATATTTGTTACAAAGGTTCTGTTTTTCTTTCTTTTTTCTTTCTCAATGAGGAAGGAGGTAGGTGGGTTAGAAAATAGATTTTTGTTCACTGAAAACATTAAAATTAAATATCACTTGCTATCTGTGTCACTTTAACTCTCTGAGACTAGGTGATCTCATCCATCTATGATATTATGACTCAATTTTTGTCTTGGGTCATACCATCCTGAATGTTCCTGATATATGTGGTATGATCTCAGAAGCTAATCATAGTTGTCAAAGGTCAATACTTGGATGGGAAGCCATTTGGGAATATCAGGTACCATAGGTTTTAAAGGAGGTAATGAGGTTTAGTCGATGGAGCATTGGATCAGGACAAGAAGACCTGGGTCTAAATCTAGCCTGAGATACTTAGTAGTTGTGTGACCCTAGGCAAGTCGCTCAACCTCTCTAGCTTCAGTTTCCTTATCTATTAAATGAGAGAGTTGGACTCGACCTCTAAGGGCCCTTCCAGTTCTAAATTCATGATCCTATGAGCCTTCTAGTCCTTCAGGCTCACAACCTTGGTACCATCCTTTACACTCTCATCTCACACAGCCAATCCATTGCCAAATATTGTCATTTTTATGTTTACAACATCACTTGTATACATCCCTTTCTCTCTCTGTACAAACTACCACCCTGGTGCAGGCCCTTAGCATCTCTCACCTGGATTATTGCAATATGCTTCTAATTGGTGCCTCTGCCCCAAGTCCCTCCCCACTCCAATCTATCCTCTGCTCAACTGCCAAAGCAATGCCTAAAGCTTAGTTAGGTCTGACCATGTCACCTTCCGTTGAATAAACTCTAATGGACCCCTCTTACCTTCAGGATCTAATATAAAGGCCTTTGTGTGGCATTTGAAGCCATTCATAACTTGGACCCTTCCTGTCTTCTTGGTCTTATATTCTACTGTCTTTCATGTACTCTGTGGTCCAGCCATACTGGCTTACTCAATATGGCGCCAGTGTCCCTCAACCAGAACACTTCATCTCCCATCTTTGTGCCTCTTCTCAGACTATTCTCCACACTTGGAATGCCTTCTCTCCCAGCCCCTGACTCTTAGAATCTCTGGCTTCCTTTAAGACTCAGCTCAAGCACTCCCTCCCCTTTCCAGTCCCCCCATCTGCTAGTGCTGTCACTTCTAACGTTACCTTTCATCTACTCTATTTACCTTCTTTATTCTGATGAATATAAGTTGTTTCTCTCATTAGAATATAAGTTCATTGAGAGCAGACACTGCATTTGCCTTTCTTTGTATCACATGCATTTAGCACAGTGCCTGGCACATACTAAGCACTTAATAAATTCTTGCTAAATGTGATTTATGTTAACTGGCCTCCCCACGCCCTTTGAAGTTGTACCTCCCATACCTTATCTTCCTGGCTTCTTGCCCACAGAGACCAATCTTTCTACCCCTTCTGTAGTGTCTTCCAACCCAAACTAGATGTGGAGTGGAAAAATATCTAAAACGGTGGGGCCTGCTTTGCCCTCCTCAGCCTCAGCTTGTTGGATTGCCCAGGAGCCAGGATGAAGGAGGGAGCTAAAGGTGGGAGGAATATCTCACAGGGTGAAGGGCTTCTTTGGCTGCATGGAGACAAGCTGAGCTGATGCATATTCATTATAAGAGTTTTATTTTTCTTTGGTTTTCAATGGGAGAGATAGGAGGGAGAGAAATGGAGTTTTGTTAATTGAAAAAGAAGTAATTTCAAAAGAGAGGCTGAGCTTCCAGGAATAAGGAGGTGATAGTAGTCTGTCTGTCCTCTCTCTGGTCAGAGCACATCTGGAGCACTGTCTGTACTCTGTCCTGGGTGCCTGGATGCTGATAGCCCAGAGAAGGTCCAACAGAGGGGGGACCAGGATGATGAAGGATTTCCACATATAAAGATAGATTAGAGCATGTGCAAATGCCTCGCCTGGAGAATGAAGACTTAGGAGGGGTGTAGTAGCTGCCTTCACCAACTTGAAGGGCTGTCTTGTGGAAGAGAAGTTAGTCTTGTCTTGCTTGGCGCTGTAATGGAGCAATAGCGGGTGGGCAGGGCACAAGGAGCCAGTTTTAGGCTCAACATAAGGAAACACTTTTCATGATTGGAGCTATCTAAAAGTGGAATGGTCTGTTTTAGGAAGTAATGGCTCCCCCCTCACTATACTTTGAGCATGATTCTGCTTGTGCCTTCTGCCAATGTCTGTTGGGAGAGTTTGTCTTCTTGTGGTCCCTCTGCACCAGTCATTGTAGCACTTCCTCAGTAACAGCTGCTACCAAGGCCTCTTCCTTCTTGGCATGGCAGGTGGACTTCAGCCCAGGTAGCATTACAAGTCAACAAGGGGCTTGGGCTCCCAGCCTCCCCTGGAGGCTGCCTATACTCTGCTTGCCAGTGACTTCTCTGGGCCCTGTGGAGTTCTCCAGTGTGGACCCTTGAGACTTAGAGCTTCTTGCTTTGGCCATTCTGTCTCCCCTTTCCCAGAAGCTTCTTGTTCTTGCCAGCAGGAGGGAGAAGAGGGGTTGTTGCTCCTAGATCACCCAGTACTATTTCCCTTCCTACCCTCACCCTATTCCATCTCCCAACTCTCCTTTCAAAACAGAACCTTGGAGGTGAGCCCACCTATGCCCACAATTCAGATAAACTGTGCTAGACAAAACCTGACCTTATATCTAACTGGTCATTGATGTTTGCACTAGCAATAAAGCTGTAAGCCAAAGCTTTATGCACTGTCTCCATTAGCAGGGTGCTTTGGAAATGCCACACACCGCTCAGTCTTTAGATTGCTGCTGAATGATTTAGGGTTTCCCTTGTTGAAACCCAGATGACTGGAAATGTTATGGCCCTCAGTGGCAGCCACCAAGACCTGAGGCTTCATACCAGCTAAGTGGTGCTGCGGTAGATAGAATGCAGGACCTGGAGTCAGGAAGACCTGAGTTCAAAAATGGCCTCAGTCGCTTACTAGCTGTGTGATCCTGTACAAGTCACGGTACCCTGTTTGCCTCAGTTTTCTCATCTGTGAAATGGGGACAATAATAGCACTTACCTCTCAGGGTTGTTGTGAGAATCAAATTAGAAAATAATTGTAAAGTGGTTAGCACAGTACCTGGCACATAATAAGTGCTATATAAATGTTAGTTATAATAATAATAATAATACTTATTATTATTATTATTGTTACCTAAGGGGATATTCTACAGAAAACAGGTTTCTAACTTGGAAGTTGATGCTTATAACCTGAGCAAGTCATTTCCCATCTCAGATAAAATCATGCCAGGAAAACCCTCTGTAAACTCCCAAATGTGATGAAAGTGCCAGATATTATCAGAACTCCCTAGCTATCTTGTGTTCTCAATTAGCTTTGTCCTCTGTCAGGACCCAGTGAGTCCATAAGCATCAGTGCTGTCCAATGTTCATCTGAAGCTACCTTCTTTTCCCTCCTCCTCAAGCAACTGACTTGCCAGTATAGATAATAACCAGTGTAAATCGCTGCAACAGTCTACTCCAGGTTCCAGGGAATGCCTAAGAAAACCATGTAGAAGTCATCTAAGGAGTTTGACTGTGATATATATCCAGGTGTGTGTGTGCGCATGCATGTTTGTGTGGATGTGTTTTGGGGATGGTGGTGGTGAGGAGAGAGGAGTATCTGAGGGCTGCTGTGTGTACCAGAGACTACACGGGGCACTGAGTAATGTTCTGTAGTAGGAGTCCCCATGGCTCGATCACTGATTCTATTTATACCTCGTCTAAGACAAGCTATAGAGTTTCTTTGAGTCAGTATCTTCATCCACCAAAATGAACAGAATGAGAATGAAGCAGTAGCCCTAAGAGAAGTGCACTAAGCTTTGCTTAGCCCTTCTGTTTCCTCTCCATTTCCTACTCAGCTGCACTCTCGTGGACATATGAACTTCTTCATCTTTGTCCTGTCCTAGGAAACCTTTTCCCTGTGCCTCCCCTCCTCTTGCTTTTCAGATTTCCTCATGTATTGTGTTCCCCTATTAGATTGTAAGCTCCTTGAGGGCAGGCACTATCTTTCTTTTTCTTATTAGTATGTTTGTAGCACAATGTCTGCATATAGTAGGCATTTAATAAATGTTTAAATGTTAATTAACTGTCCCACCGACTCATGCTCATTTTCTTCCTCAGACATGTATCGGCTGTGTGTCCTGGAGCAAGTCACTTAACCTTTCTCAGCCACAGTTTCCTTATCTGTAAAATGGGGATAATGATAGCCCCTACCTCACAAGGCTGTTGAGAGGGTCAAATATGATCACACATGTACGGTCCTTTGCAAACCTTAAGGTGCTATTATAAATTTATTATAAATTATAATTATTATAAATGCTAGCTATTATTATTTTCCAGGAACCTTTCTTGGTTGAGAACTGATGGGAATTATAGACATACATTGATTGTTATGCTTTGGCCACTATCCTCTGTGCTTGGATGTGTTACAGAATCAGTCTGGGGGGGTGCCTCTTTCTCCCTTGTCCACAATCATTCACAACTGAGCTGGGAGTTGGCCTTCTGGCATAGCTAGGAAGGTGAGAAGTTTGGGGACCTGATGTTTTGTTGAAGGGATAGGGGATGATAGCCAGAAAAAGACAGGTCTGTGTGTGTGTGGGGAGCACCTCTCTTCAAGTATATGAAGTATTGTCATGTAGAAGTGGGAGTAGCCTTGGGGGGGCCCCAGATTGAGAGCAGTGGGTGGAAAGTGTGAAGAGACATCTTTAGGCTTGTCAGGAAACACCTGCTAGCAACTCCAGCTATCCCAAAGAGCAACAGGCTGCTTCAGGAACGGAAACACCTGCTTAGCAGCTAGAGCTATTCCAAAATGCAATAGGGTGCCTCAGGAACTAGTGGCCTGGGAATCTTCAAACAGTCTGGATAAGCAATTCTCTCTTTTTTTTTTATTTGACAATCTGTCAAGTTTTATTGTCTGAGTCAAGTAGAGGGATGCAGAAGAGGAAGGAGGATCAATTCTTGGTCTCTACCTCCTTAGACAAAGCCTTGCTGGCCTCCTCTTCCTCAGCCTATAGATGGTCTTCGCAATGCTTTTGTGCTTCCTTAGTCTTGGATCAGCAAGCCCCAGCCTGGTCAGCCAGGACCTTCTTCTGGGACTTGTCTGCCCACTTTCAGGTACAGGCTGTGGTCTGTATGGTGGCCAATCTTTTTGGATTCACGATATCTTCGGAGTAGATGACGCAGAATCCTCCTCCTCACTGGATGAGCAATGAGTATGTTGTGGAAGGCATTTCTGGTCAGGTCTGGGTTGGATGAGGTGACCTTGGCAGTCTCTTCCAATGCCAGGTTTCTGGGTTTTCTCTTTTCTTCTGAACTGGGAGCTCCCTGATGGCAGGGCTCAAGTCTTCCTCATTTCTGTACCCCTTTCTGTGGAGAAACACATTGCCTTGATATCACTAAATATTTGCTGAAGGAGGGCAGGCAGAAGGAGTGGCATTCAACAAAGGGAGTGGAGCTGATACAAGATAGCTGAGTGGAAGATTTGTCTGAAGCCCATTGAAAATCACTCCTTCTCCATGTCCTGCCCCTCCCCCAAGAGAACCCTGAGTCAGGTATACCTGCGCATGCCCATGGACCATAAGCTCATTGACCCAGAGCTGGAAGGGATCTCTGAAGGCATCTAGTCCAACTCACTCTTCCCATTACCTTCCTGTGCCAAAGATGCTTCCGCCCTGATACCTACTCTCAGGACAGCAGAGTCCATAGCCCAGATCACTATTTCATGAAGTTCATAGGACATGCTCACTTCACTCCTTGTTCAACTCAACTCTATGGGCTTGGCCTCTTCATCAGCAACCTAGCTTCCTCTCGGGTGCCCTCTCCCCATTTCTAACTCCCCTTTTTATGCTGTCGTCCTCCATTTGAATGTAAGCTTCCTGAGGGCAGAGACTGTTTTGTTGGCTTGTATTTTTGTTCCTGGCACTTAGCACAGAGCCTAAGAGTACTTAATGAATACTTTATCACTCTTTTTAAAGAGGGAAGGGCCTGAGGTTCAGAGAGGTCAAGGTCGCATAGGTATTAAGTGAGGGAGCTGGGATCAGAGCTTGGGTCCTCTGACTCTGAAGCTTGCATTCCTTCCATCGATCCCGGAGACTTCCCAGAACTGGCCTGTTGATGGCCAAACGAGGCAATGATGGCATTGCTGGAGACAGAAGCTCTTTTAAGGGCCCAGTTGTGCTTGAATGCTCTTTCCCTTGCCCTCTGTTGGTGTCCAAAAGAGACCACCAGTTCATCCAGCAAGGCGCCTAGAGAGGAGTGTACTTCAGGCATGTCAGTAACCTCGACTGTGGTGGCCCACATGGATAACCATTTTCAAAGTCTTCAGGAGACCATAAGCACTTGAATGACAGACTGTTTCAGTTTTGCTTTTGCAGCCCCAGCATCTGGCACCGTGCATATAGTGGGCACTTCATAAGTGCTTATTGAATCTAATCAAATTAGTGCTTTGGGCAAATGATTTCTTAACCTGGGCCCAAAGTCTGTTTCTTTATTGGGTTCAAGCTCCCTTATAAAGCACAGTTCATGGAACACTGCACTTTTCCATGGGCTGGAGATGAGTAGGACCAGTTTTGGAGACTCAAAATAGCAGGTTATTTTTCACTTTGAAGTAGACAACCCAAGAAAATCTGTCCCCTTATCTCTCTTCCATTTCCCTAATATTCAAAGCTGTCCATCTGTGACATGCAGAATTCCCATTGGTCCCAGAACAATCTTGGAACCCACACAATAGGCAGAAATGGTTTCTGACACAATGATCAATGCCCCCTTAGATGATGTTGGAGAGGAGGCAGCAAAGGGTGTCAATGGCAGAGAAAAAGGGATAGGGAGAAGATGAAAGGGGGTAACCTGATAGCCTCCTACAGGTTGATAGGCCAAATGAGGGGCATGGACTAGACCCAGGGGTGGGGAACCTTCGGCCTTGAAGGCATGTGTGGCCCTCTAGGTTCTCAAGTGTGGCCTTTTGACCGAATCCCAACTTCACAGAACAAATTCTCTTAATAAAAGGATTTGTTCTGTAAAACTTGGACTCAGTCAAAAGTCTGTACTTGAGGACCTAGAAGGCCACATGTGGCCTTGAGGCTGCAGGTTCCCCACCCCTGGCCTAGACTGTCTCTAGCCTGGAGATTTCATGTTTGCATGATAATCACTTCTCAACATACATGAAAGCCATTAGCTAAACTGGCCACCTGTCTGCCTTGCCCACAAAATGTCCTGAACTTGCCTTTTCCTGTCCTTTGGCTTTGGCTCTTTCCTACACCTGGAATGTCTTTCCTCTCCATCTTCGCCTGTTGAGACTCCAGCCTATCCTTTGGAAGAGACATCATGTACTAGGGGAGAGGGCATTGACCTGTGAGTCAGGAAGACCTAGGTTAGAATTCCACCTCAGACACTAGCTGGGGGACTCGCGACAAATCACTCAACATCTGTTTCCTCATCTGTGTAATAAGGATGATGATAGGACCTATCTCAAAGGGTTGTGATGATCAAATGAGATTTTATAGACATATATATTATATATATATATAAAATATATATATATATATATACACATATAAAATACATTGCAGACCTTAAAGCTTAATATTATTATCTTATCCCCCTACAGTACAATACTGTGAGCTCCATGAGGGTCAGGACAGCATTTTATGTGAACACTGTATCTTCCCCAGGCTTCCCTAGCCCAGGGTTTTCCCACATAGTAGGTTTTAAATAAAGATTTATTGTGATTTAGGAGTGATTCACTATGTGACTTCAGGCAAGTCCTCTTCCCTATTGAGACCCTTAGTTTTCTCATCTGTTAAAAAAAAAAAGGAGGTAGGGCTAGAATCTGACAATCTAATCTCCCATGGGTTTCCCCTCAATCTAAACTGAGGTGTTTCTCTCTCTCTCTCTCTCTCTCTCTCTCTCTCTCTCTGTGTCTCTCTCTCTATCTATCTATACACACACACACACACACACATAAAATATATATACATACTATATATATACACAGACATACACATATATATTCACATGTAATCAAATATCCTCCCCACCCCTGGTTGAACACAGTTCCAATCCAGGACAAAGCTCCCCACTCGGAATCATAAGCACCTGCTTGACCACAGGCATAGTCATGATTCAGACACACAGCTACAGGCACAAATTCCAAAGAGCAGTGAAAGATGGGGGAGGTGGGGATAGGGTGTCTAGCAGGATGGTTATCTGAGAGTGAAGAGGAGAGGGGAGGGGAGGGTGAGTGGTCAGTGAAGTGTTCATCGAACGGGAGTTGTAATTACAATCACCAACCCTTTGGGGAATCTGGTGTTGAGATGATTAAAGTGAACACCCACCCCCCCCACCCCCCCTGCCAATTTAGATTTGTTGCCTGAAAGGGCTGTAATTCTTATACCTGGGGGCCAGGGGATGATGCAGAAAGCCTAAACATGCCCTCCCCTTTGGGGCAACAAAGGTTTCTAGGTCACACATAATTGTATCATCATGTACCCAGATGAGACTTGGTACCATCCTTATCATAGAGAGAGGGCAGGGAGGCTCCTTTTCTGGAAGGCTTTTAAAACACCTGTCTTCAATGGTCTAGGTAGGAGCAGGTTTAAAGGCAGGGGGGTGGATTAAATGACATTTCAAGGTCATTTCTCACCACTGAAGCCAAGGAATGTACCCAGAGCAATTAGCTTCTTTGAAAGTGCCCCCTGGAGGAATAGAGTTCTTACCATTTGCTGGTGGCCGTGTGGTCTTTGTTGTTAAAAGGAAAATGTTAATAACAATAACTGATATTTAGATAGCACTTAAAGGTTTGCAAAGTGCTTGATATTTCTCATCTTAAATGGGCCTGCTCACAATTCTGTGAAATGGGCAATGTGGATATTCTGAACCCATTTTAGAAATGAGGAAACTGAGGCTTAGAAGGGTGAAGTGACTTGGCCAGGGTCACATAGCTGATTAGTGTCAGGAGAAAGGCTCTGAACTCAAGCCTTCCTGCCTCAGAGTCCAGTCCTGTTCCCAAGTGGGTATATAAACCAGAGTTGAGCTTCATTTAGACTGGACTACCCTGTTCTAGGGCAAACCACTCTAGGATCTTTGCCAAGAAAACCTCAAATGGGATCACGAAGAGTCAGACGCTACTAAACAACAACAAAAACTGTTCTAAAGTTAATCCAGGAAGTTAGGGATGGAAAGAACCTCAGAGCTCACCTCATCCCACCCTTTCATTTTGTAGAGACTGCTGAAGCACAGAGAGGGCAAAGATTCTGCCCAAGGTCACACAGCTAGGGAGTGATAAAGCTGAGAATGGAACCCAGGCTTCCTGAGATCCCTCTAGGGCCCTTTCCCTACCAGCCTGCTGCTCCTGTCCCCTGCCCCAGTATTCTAGTTCAACAGGTAGGAGGTTTTGTTTTCCCTTCAAAATTTCCCTGTGCCTGGCAGTCCACTGGGGCCAAAGTACTTCCTTATCCCCTTCAGGGGGCTTTAAAGGCCCTGTTTGGCCTAGCTCCCGGCTTGTTGGGCCATTCTGGTCTACAGGCTGGCAGATAGTTATAGGCAGCCCAACGCTATAGGCTGTAGCATTTCTCACCTAGGTGTGTGGGGGAGTTGTGTGAAGGGGGTGGGGTTTGAAGCCCTGGGAAGGATGTTGTGTGCCTCACTTTGATAGGTGTAGATGAAGTGCCCCTGATGTGCATTTTCTGTCTCATTGCACCCCTTTGAGATGAAATCTGGAGAGGCATGACTGTTAAGCCCTTCTCTGGAGCTGGGCAGAAAAGGAGAGGGGGAGGGAGGGATGAAGAAAGGGAAGGAGAAAAGCAGAAAGGGAGGAGACTCTCACTTCTCATTACCAACCTTAGAACAGCCAAAGAAGGAGTACCATCTCTGTCCCTATAATAACACACACACACACACACACACACACACACACACACACACAGCTCTCTCTCCTTCCCTCCCATCTTCTCTCTCTTTCTCTCTCTCCCTCTCTCTCTCCCTCCCTCTCTCTCTCCCTCTCTCTCCCTTTCTCTCTCTCCCTCTCTCTCTTCTCTCCCTCTCCCTCCTCTTCCCTTCTCCCCCTCCCTGTCCCCCCACCCCCAATCAGCCCGCCCTCCTCACTGCTGGTACCTTAAAGAATAAAACACTTTAGTCTCAACCGAATTGGGCACAGATCCTGACTGAGCCTGTGTTCTGAGCTCTGGAATAGCAGCAGCGTGCTCAAGCCGCTGGTGAATGCAAACCTAGCCAGCCAGATAGACAAGACAGAGAAGGGGGGGGGGGGGGGGGGGGAGAGAGAGAGGGAGGAGGGGGGGGGAGAGAGAGAGAGAGGAGAGAGAAAGAAAGTAGGAGAGAAAGAAAAGGAAGGAAGCCCAGCACCGCCAGCCCCCAAGCTCTAACTTGTTTCAGTCCCTTCATCTTTGTCTCTTCCTAGCTTCAGGGAAGTGACTGTGGAGACTGGTAAGACATACAAATGTTTCTTTCCCTTCTATCCCCCTCATCCCTCCCCACTGCGCGCCCCCCCCCCATGCTGATCCTCTTTTCCTTGTGATGCCAGGCAGGGGCTGAGATGCGCTGCCCTCGGACGATGTTTCCCTCCCTTCTGGTGGGGTCAGCCCCCCCACTCCACGACAAATGGGAACAGGGGTGGGGGCTAGGGGAGCCCTATACGAGGATGGGGGGGTGAAGGTCGGGGGCTGTGGGAAGACTGGCTAGAACTGTTGGGTTCTTTGTTTGCTCTTCGTTCCAGTTTGGAAGCAGGTCAGACTTGACCTTGCAAATTGCTCTGGGAAACCTGGCAGCCACGGAATAAAGAAACAAACAAAAAGCCCCCAGCCCCCTCCCACGACCAACTGTTCCCCTCCCCCCTCCCCCCATGTAAGAGCTTCCCTGCCCTGCCCCTCTCACCCAGGGGCTGGGGACCGGCAAGGAATGGGAAATGGCTGGTGTGTCTTTAACCCTTTCTCAGCAGCTACTCCACAAAGAGAAAATCCATCAGAGAAACAGGACCTCCTGCTTAACTGCACTTTCCCTCTGTCCCCTCCCTCCCTCCCTCCTTCCTTCCCTCCTCCCTTCCTCTCCCTCTCTCCCTGCCTGCTTGCCAGCTGCAAGTGTGCAGCAAAGTTGTAAATAACAGCTCCTGCCTGGGGACAGGAAGGAGCCCGCCCTGGTACCCAAGTGGGGATAGGGACGAGGGCCCAATTTAAACGCCCTGGGGCTGTTGAGCACAGTTCGCGGCTGGTCCCCAGGCTGGGGACTGGACACTTGGGACAGGTAGTTGCGACCCTGAGACTGGCATGGAGATTTAGTCAGATTCCGAAACACTCCCTCCCCCTCCCCCCTCCCCACAGGGCTGGCTCCCTCCTTAGTCCCTCCTCCTTTAGCAATGTGGGGGAAATGCAGTGGCTGGGTGAGCTGTACCCTTTGGAAGGGGGACCAGAAACACCTGCTGGCTTGAGGGGTTGACTTAGAGAGAGGCCCTTGCTCCTTTGGTTGTTCCGGAGTGGAGAAGTCAGGTAAGACTGTGAGTGGGAGGGACATGCTTCTTGGGTTCAGAGGTGATGGGGGGGGGAGATAAGGGGAATGCTAACTCTTCCTTCAAGAAACAAAGGGTCAGTTTGATCTGGGAGGGGGAGCAGAAAAAGGCAGAGAGTAGTAGGCTTGGGAAGAGGCCACTGTTCCCAGATGCAATCAGGGTGCGCTCTCCCTCCCTCCACCCAGCCTCCCTCCCTCTTTCCCTTCCTGTGTGGACTTGGCTATGGCCTGCTGATCTCCCCTGGATCCCTAAAGTCTTGGGGTCAGGTTCATGACCTGGAGATACAGAGGACTGGAGAAGTTTTGTTTGCTTTCTTACTTTGTACTTGGCTTCTGGGAACTGTGATGGTGGTTGTGCTTGAGGGGTGTTGCATGAAGGGGTACTCTGTTCTTGGAAAGTGAACCTAGCCCCCCCCAAAGTATCTTCTATGCCCTTCCCCTACTTGGGGGGGAGAGTTGAAAGTTGTTACTAGCTAGAGGCCAGTGAGCTACTAGGTGAAAGGGTGACAGCAAGTCCTAGGCTTATGCCTGGGGAGGTGGTATGGAGTAGAGCTTGGGACTGCCAGCCTTTGTGTAGACTTGTACAAGTGTTGCTCAGAGATGAAAACAGTGTGGAAGTGAGGCTTCTAGCTTCCTGAGCCAGCTTGTTGCAACACCCTCCCTCCCCTGACCTGGAAAAATTGCCTCAAAGACACACACACACACATATATACATACATACATACATACACATACATACATATGGTACATCACTTTGATGTTCCCTGATACCGGCTCAGTAGAGCAAAACTAACATAGTAGATCATTGTCTGGCTACTACTCTACTATTCCTTACTTCTGGAGAGCCTGAGACAGCCCATGACTGAAACAATGCATAAAGGACATGTGCTCCACCTTGGACAGCTCACTGTCAAAATTCAGCTGGGATGAGACAGAAAATGCAGGCATCTACCATTCTGGGGGACCATTGCACCTTTTAGAAGTAGTTAGAGCCCTAAGGCCAATTATTGGCAAGATGGGGGGATATTCAGCTTATGAAAGGAAAGAATTGAGGACTGATAACCTGGAAAGGGGGGGTGCATTTATGATTCATCCCATGTATGGGGAAGAAAATGCCAGAGATTAACTTCTAGAGGAAAAGGGGGCTCAGTAACAACCTTTGTAATCAGACTCTCATGGTCTAGCCTCAGGGCTAGTGCTGGAAAAATACAGGAAAAATAATGTCTTGAGTGATTAGATCCCTCAATTAACCAGCATCTACTTCACCCTTCTCTCCTCTATCCTTTAAAGGAAGGGGCCAAATGACCCAGTTTATAGCAAGGATTCAGTGAAATCCCCGAACAGAGTAATGGGCCTTTGTGTCCTAGGATCTGGGTATAGTCAACCCAATTTCCTGAATTTCCCCCATTTTCACTTTCCATTCAGAAAAGTGGGAAAGGAATAGATGAACAAAATGGTAGATCTGTCAGTTCCTTCTTTCCCCATCTTCTCACCCAACCCCCTCATTTTTTCAGAGGAGGAAACTGAGCCCCAGAGGTGAGGAAGGGGCTGGCATAAAATTCTGTGGCTCTGGTGTGGCAAAGCTAGGACCAGAGACCCAAGTCTGCGCTGCCTACCTCACACTAACTTGCCTCTGACCCTGAGGGGCCCTGCTCAGAAGCCTCCATCAGCAAGCAACCATTCAATCATTTTTGCTGGACTAGACTTAATGAAGAGGCCAGGGGAGAGAATTCAGGCATTCTCAAAAGGAACCCAGTAAGCAGGGTTGGAAGAAAAAGGGTTTCTGCTTTGCCTAAGTCAGCCAAAAATCCAACTGGCCCCCTATTTCCCAAGGAGCTTTAGTGGATGGAGGTGTGAGTGGGAGGAGGAAAGTCTGTGCCCTTCAGGGGTGTCAAGCTACTAGAGAGATTTTAAATGAAGTTCCCCTCCTTACAGATCTCCCCAGCCCTTCATGGTAGAGTTCACCAGAATGTCCCCCTGGAATTCAAATGTGGGCCACTTGATTCTGCTTATATTTCCCCACTACAATTGTCCCAATGGGCTCATGGATTTGCCCTTTCTGATCTGAGCTGTGAGAGATTCACCACACCAGGAAATAATAATAGCCTACATTTATCCTCATGATAGCCTTTCAAAGGTAGGTGCTATTGCTATATATATTTTACAGATGATGAAGCTTTGGCTCAGAATGGGCAAGTGACTTACTCACAGTCATATAGCTAGTCGGTGTCAGAAACTTCAGGTCTTCCTGGCTCCAAGACTCTGACCAGCACATTTCCCTTTAAAATGCTGCTCTGAAGAGAGAGGACTGGTAGCTTCATCAAATGGTAAACTTCATAAGGGCAGGGACCATGTCAACGGGCACTTCTGAGTCTACTGAAAACTCTCTCTTGGGTTTCATTTTAATATAGAAAATACCATGCTAAAATACAATATAGCTTTCCAGTGCTCATTTAACCTATCAGTCAAATACTGTGACAGATATCTGAGCTCTGACCAAGGTGCTGAATTTGGGAGTACCTTCTAGTGGCCACTGGAAAGAGCTGGAGGTTTTTGCCTATTGAATGGCCTAAAAGGGTCAGAGCTAGTGGTTGGAAGCTTTGGGGGAAAGCCAGACTTGGTGTGTTCTAAGGTCTGTGGTAAACCTGTATAATGTGCAATACTTCTCCGACCGTCCATGTTCCTAGATTCACTAATGGAAGCAGGGAGAAAATGGTGCCGGATTACTGTAAATTAGAGACAAAATGAATGCCCACTCAAGAATCTTAAGCAGAGTTGTTCACAGTGCATATTTCTGGAGGGTAATGTTATTAGCTGAAGGAGAATACTGATAAATAAAGGGGAAATGTAATCTACAATCGATCACAACCATTTTAAAGGTGCTGATGTCTCCATACCGTACATCTCATCTTACACAGCCCAAAGAGGAGAAAAGCTCTTGATGACATATTTTCCCAACATTTATGTTTATCTCTGAGAGTTAGTGTGATATAATGAAAAATGTGCTGGACTTGTAGTCATAGGACCTGTATTCAAGTCCTGCTTCTGTGACAACATTCTGGTTATGTGATTCTGGATGTGTAATTTCACTTTTCTGAACCTAAATCAACTTTTAAAAAATATCTACTAAGTTATAGACAAGTTGAGATCTGAGGAGGTAGAGGGAGTTCTGTAGCAGGGATCCTTCATTTTTGTGTATTGTAGACTCCTTTGGCAGTCTGAGGATGCCTGTGGACCTCTTTTCAGAATCATGTATAAAATAAAATACATGAAGGAAACCAATTATGTTGAAATACAGTTATCAAAATATTAAAAAAAAACAAGTTTATGGACCCCAGATTAAAAACCCCTGTTTTATACCAGAGAAACCACTGATCTTGACATGGTATTTGTTTCTCAACTGAAAATGGTGATATACTGGAAGGCATAAGATGTGGCATAGAGGTTCATGTGGTATCTATGACCTCCTGAAATGGACTCCTCTCCACATTTTAGGAGGGTCCTTCGAGGTCACCCAATACAATCCTGGTCACCATGTAGGAATCCCCTCTATAGTACCTTTTTCAGGTGGTCATCCATCCTTTTCTTGATCCCTATCCTGCTCTGGGGGGCTCTTTGGGGAGGGGGGAAGGGAAAGGGAACAAACATTTATTAAGCACCAACTATGTGCTAGGCGATGTGCTAAGTGCTTTACAATGACTATCTAATTTGAGCCTCACAGCAACCCTATGAGGTAAGTGTTATTATCCCCATTTTACTGTTGAGGAAATTGAGGCAGACAAAGATTAAGTGACTAGCTCAGGGTCACACAGCTGGCCATTGTCTGAGGCAGTCTCTTTACCTTTTGAGACAGTCCATTTTACTGTTGGGCAGCTCTCATTGCCAGAAACATCTTCCTCGTACTGAGCCCCTAGCAGCACTGCCTCCCTTCAATTTCCACTACCTAGGCCTGCTTCTCCCCTCTGAAAGCCCTCTTAGAATTCTTCCATGTGATGGCCCTTCAGAGAACTGAATTCATCTGTGTTGTCCCACTTTGAACTCCAGACTAAACATCCTTGCTTCCTTCAACCTTTCCTTATATGACACACCTTTCAGTCCCATCCCTGTTCTGGTCTCCCTCCACTGAATTTGCTTCAGTTTGCCAATGTCTTTCATAAACCATGTCACCCAGAACTGAACACAGCACTACAGATGGGGTCTTCCCAGGGCAGAGCATGGCAAGACCAGGACTTTCTTTGGGCTATATGGTCATACTTCTGTTCACAAAGCCTAAGGTCTTCTTCTTTATTTACTTTTTTCAAAGCTGCATCATGGATGTCAAGCTTGTGGTCAACTGAACCATGTGGTCTTCAGGGCCCCAGGCAGAGCTGCCCCTTCTTCTGGGTCCCCAGCACGGAGTTGAGATGGATTTGTCCATCCCATATGTGGACCCCCGGGGGGCTACTCTTTCTGAGTTTGCTTATGATGGCCTTCCCTCTGACACCATAGATTAGGGAATCAACCAGATTCTCTCCAAGGACCATTCTTCTAGGAAGAAGAATGAGTCCAGGGCATCACTGTCATTCCAGGCAATGGTGGTTTCTAGGCTATTGCCCAGAAGAATCCTAGGACAGTTCAAAAGAACATGATGTTTCACATTATCGCCTTGAAGTATGGAATGATATAAATTGTCTAAATTGAGAATGTCAGTTCAGAGACTCGTAAAGGTGTAAGGTGTCTTCGAGACCACCTAGTCCAATCTTGTCCAAATCCGTTCCCCCAGTCTCATTTTATAGATAGGGGAACTCAGAGGTCACAAAGCTAGCAAATGACAGAGTTGCATGTAGAGCTCAGGGCTTCTGATTCCAGACCTCTTCCCATGTCATTATACTACCTCTTAAAATCAGTTATGTTGACTCCAGAGCTCTGTGTGTATCACCATGATGACTTTAGATGACCTTGCCTTGGTTGCAAGTTACCACATAGTATGATGCGTGGAGCAAATGAGAGTGTCCAAATTTTTGGAGTCTGCCCAATGGAGAAGGCCAGTGATAGTATACTTTAAGAGACAGGGAAAAGCAGTTGTGTGCTTGATGATATAGGGTACTGAAAGCAAATTTAGAAATGCTTCTGGTAGCATAAGAGGAAAATTCAGCTTTCATCTCAGAAATGGTTGAAACAACATGTCTGTTCAGCTAGAGAGAGAAGCATCAAGGGTTCCAGGATGATCTAATATTGAGTGGAGTGGAGGAAGATACCAGGGCTTCATTTTAGTGCTGCCCCCAGGGTCCTTGTTTCGGGTCAATGGTATGGGGGAAAAGTGGGTACTTCTGGAATTTCTAGGAACTAATTTGCTTGGGCTGAATGAATCTCAAGAAAGATCAGACTTAGACCAATTTCTGTGTTATAGTAAGACTTCTGTGTTACACCGGTCATATGTTAGGTGTTTACACTGAAATATATTGTTTATTACTCAGAACAATAATAATCAGCATCTTCAAAGTACTTCAAGCTTCACCCTCCACTAAAGCCCTTCTGCGTAGCTGCATTGTGCAGGGAAGTCACCCTGAACTCCTAGTGACTACACCAGGAGAGTCAGAGCTTGAGCAGGGCTTAGCAACCCAAGAAGGCTTTGGGTGCAGGTTGGGCAATGGACTAGAAGTCTGCTGTCTAAGGAGCAGCCCATCTAAGTTCAGAGAGTCTCAGTACCAGACTGATCACAAATGTCCTTGGCCATGTTCACTCTTGAAGATCATCTACTAAGCTGTGGTAGGCTGTGAACCGGGGCGGGGAGAGCACTCACGGCAACAAAAGTCATAGATACTTGAAGCGTCAAAGGTGTAGAAGGCATTTTATAACCAGGATTTCATTTGATCCTTACAGTAAGTTAATTATTAGCTCTTCTCTCCCATTTTACAGATGAAGAATCAGACCCCAAATGGTTAAGTGCCCCATTAGCCATTTAGGAGTGGAGATAGGATTAGAATCTAATCCACTATACCACATCATTTCCTGATCTTGATTTCATGAGCATGAGTATACTCTCCACCCAAGATGTAGAGACTTGTTCTGCCTGGCTGCAGAGGGTACAACAGACCAGAAGAGTGGGTGGAAGCTTTAAGCAGATCAAGTTAGGATTGGTGTAGGGAAAACTTTCCTAACAGTGCTGTCAAAAGGTAGAATGAGCTGCCTTGGGGGCCAGTGGGTTCCCAGTCACTAGAGGTCTTCATGCTGCATCTGGATGACCATTTATTGTGTATGGTGTAGAGTGTATTCTTGTTCAGGTAGGGTTAGACTCCATGGCTTCTTAGTTCCTTTGCAACTCTGAAGTCATTTGACATGGATTCTAGCCCTCTACACCTTCTTTAATGAATTGCTGTGGCCAAAAAAATTCACTAGCTGGTGGACAACCTTCTGATGATGGGCATCCCTGGACTTTGTGGCGCAGGCCTGCAGGCAACAGATGCACATTAGGCCACTAATTCATGTTCTAAACTTTTCCGGTGTGTCGGCCTGAAGGTGGAACGTCGGTCAACATCTGTAGCAAGGAGCAACAATTAGCAAACGATTCAACAGAGGTCTAGTTTATACTCTTCTTAATAGGGCTAATCTTTTTCATTAAGTGAGGTATGTGGACTTGCTTTAAGCCACTAGATCCCAGGGGGGAATGCAAATGTGTTTGAACAGATTTGAATCTCATGTCTTACATTTCATAGTAAGGACCTGGGCTCAGCCAACACTTTCACAGACTAGAATCTGTTAGCAAAGTAGAAGATCATATTTCCATTTCTGAAATAAATGTGATATCTTTTGCTTTTACAGCACCTGAGATAATGTATAACCAACAAACTATTAGTTATTAAATTTAAACTAATTAATTACTGTCCTTCACAATAGAATAGTTACCAATAGATAGTATGGTAAGCTCCTTGAGGGCAGGCATGGTCTTTCATTTTCTCTTTGTATGGAGGCATCTTGCACTCATGAGACACTTACCAACTATTCCTATTGGACTGAACCTCCAGTTGGCCTTTGCCAGGAATTTGTTAACTGTTTTTCTCTCTGCAAATAGCAGCCACTATTACATCTTTAGCTCTGGCATGTGTATTGGCTGCCATTTTCAAAGTGAATGCTCCTGATCACCAGCACTGGAGGTATTAATGCAAAGACCAATGGACCTTGTGTCCATTTAGTAAACAACACCATTGCCTAAAGGGTCAAGGAGGCTTTTGCACGTTCTTAGGGAGAGTTTGCAGATGTATGTATGGCATGAATGGGAAAGAAAGGGAGTGAAACTTTGAGTCTTACTGTGAGCAAAGGTTTTTAAGAGTTTCACTTCAAGATAATAGTGTGGCCCTCCCTGCAGTGGAAGAACCTGTAGGCTGAGGTAATAGAGGACGGATGAGTGAAAACCAATGGCTGCTTTTATTTTCTGGTTCCTAAGTACTTATTAAGTGCCTATTATGGGTCCATCCTTGTGTTTTTATGAGGGCTGTAGTTACACAGAAAAGGGCCCCAGCAGCAAAAGTTCTCTTTTGATCCAGAGGTTTTTGCTGTTTGGATCCACACTGCACACTAGGGCCCTTTTAATTCTTTGGGAGAAATGGCGCTGAAGGAGTCTGGCAGATGCCCATCATGGTCTGCTGTTGTACTTCCCAGTACCACTGCTCTCTGCAGATGTGCAAATGATTGGGCAACCCTACCAATGGTCATCTCATTTCATTTCAGGCACTCTAACTAGAGCACTGAGACTGTTCCTTGGAGTTCATTAAGGTTATTTGGTGACCTGTAATTAGCCCTGCCTTCTCTTTTGCTTGCACAAGGGCACAAATTTCTTGCCATAGAAGGGAGACAGATACCTTGTTCTGGAAGTTATGGAACTAGGACCCAAATCAAAAAGCTAAGAATGTGTTTGGGTGTTAGGGGAGGCATGAAAGGCACTCTAGAGATCATCTAGTCCACGTCCTTATTTTGTAGATGGGGAAACTGAGGCCTAGAAAGGCTAAATGACTTGACTTGCCCAAGGTCCTATGGTGAATTAATGACAGAGCTGAGGCTAGAAAATCAGCTATTCTGACTCCCAGGCTGTGCCCCTTTTATTATACCTGTCCACTGGAAACTTCCAATTAAAGGCAGATATTCTGAAGTTTGCCCGAGCACACACTATATGTCTGTCTCTGTCTCTCTGTCTCTCTCTCTCACATACACATACACACACACACACACACACACACACACACACACACACACACACACATCTGAGTGCGATGCATGAACAACAGGCCAGGAAAAGTAGCTTTTCAGGAGTTTGATTTGGGAATGTGTGTATGGATGAGAGTGGGAAAGTAACCAGCACTTTACCTCCTCAGCTGTGACCAACAGCCATGTTAGGTTTTGGCAAAGCTAAGAGATCTGGGCATGGTGGTGTATGTCTATAATCCTATCTGCCTGGGAGGTTGAGGATGGCAGATCTCTTGAGCTTGGGAGTTCTGAGCTGAAGTAGGCTATGCCAATCAGGTGTCTGCATTAAAACTGGCACCAAAACAATGAGCCCCTGGGGCAAGGCGGTAAGGGAGGGAAGGGAGAGGAGTGCCGGGTTATCTAAGGAGTGGCAAACCAACCCAGGTCAGATATGGATTGGGTCTAAGGTCCCATGAGGATCAGTAGTGCAATCACTCTTGTGAGGAACCCCTATACTTCCAGATTAGGCAAGATGAGGAGACCCAGTATTAAAAAAACAAAAGCAAAAAATGGGAGGATTATATGGTCTATTCATCCTTCTCCTTGTGTCAATTTTGGGGGACCTCTGGGGGCATATCAGACAACCTAGATTGGCTTCTGCCCCACTCTTTGAGAAATGTCCATAAAGTGATTTACCTGTCTTCCTGGAAAAGGTGAGAGCAATACATTAAGCCTTAAAGGTCCTCATAAGAGGACATATGAGACATTGGATCCTGGCCTTTAGGCCTTGCTGATCTTAATCGGTTTTCTGGGGTTATCAGCTCCTCTTTGAAAGTGATCCAGGGGTCTTTGCCCTTGAATCCAAAGAGTTCATCTTTTGGTACTTTCTAAGACTTCCTTAATCCTTAACCTCCCAACTTGAGACTCTGAGTTCCCTGCCCTTTCTAGCCTTTGAACTTGCTTGGCTCCTGGGGTTCTAAGACCTGCTGTGCCTGGGCCCTAGTTACCAGTCTTCTTTCTTCTGTCCCTGCCACTATCACTGACCACTTTGGCCTGGCACATGCTCCTCCTCTCTCTACTTACCCCTGCTGCCACACACTCAAGATCACAAGAGTGGGTTCTTTGGGGCTTATTCACAGAGAAAAAGAATCTTCACTTTTGGAAACAATGCACTGTAGATGTTCAGTCAGTTTTTTCAGTCATATCTGACTCTTCATGACCCCATTTGGGTTTTTTTTTGGCAAAGATACTGGAGTGGTTTGACATTTCCTTCTTCAGCTCATTTTGCAGCTGAGGAAACTAAGGCTGAAGTGACTTGCCTAGAGTCACACAGTTAGTGGGTGTGTGAGGCCAGATTTGAACTCAAGAGGAGGAATCTTGATTGGAAGCCCAGTGCTCTATCCACTGCATTGCCACCCGAGCTGCCCAGAAACGATGCTCTGGGGGAAGGTAATTCAGCACCCATAAAAGTACCCAGTCCCACATTGGATGATGTCAAGGTTTTTTAAAGGAATGTTTGACTCAAGTGTTCCACATCTGGTTCTCTGGGTCAGGAATATTAAGCTCCCTTCAGGTCCCATGAGGGGATGGCAACTTTCAACCTTGATTCTTTACAATGATTAATCATACCTTCAAATTGCATTGAGGGAGGGAAGGAGAGAAGGAGAGAGGGAGAGAGGGAGAGAAGGAGGGGGAGAGAGAGAGAGAGAGAGAGAGAGAGAGAGAGAGAGAGAGAGAGAGGTCAGATCAAGAGTTCTAGTCTTGGGTCTATCATGAACTAGCTGTGTGACTTTGAGCAAGTCTCTTCCCTTCTCTGGGCCTCAGTCACCTCCTCTGCATAATGAGGGCTTGACCTAGAGAGTCCTTTCCATCTCGGATGGTCTGCCACTCTATGATACCCAATGCCTCACATACTGGTTCTCCTCCTAAAAGAAGAAGACTGCAGAGACAACGACCTGAGACCTGCATGGAGTTGGGGAGAAAGGAAAACAGCCTGGATCCAAGGTAAAATTGGCCAGCTAGCCTCCTGGAGGGGATGATAATAGTGGAACCCTGGAGGCCATTGGTGCAGTGGTCCCACAGTTCACTGAGCAAGCCTTTGGCTTTCTATGGGCTTTTGTTTTCTAAATGAAGGGTTTCCTTAAGCACCTTTTTGTCCTCCAACTTGGGAACATGGGGCACTGCCAAGCCATGCTGCTGGCATCTTCCTGGGTCCTCTCCCAGCCCTCTGGTCTAGCTGGGTCTTCATTGCAGTGAGCTGTCTCCATGCAACCAAATGGGGGCCCAAGGATGAGGGTTTCTCCCTTCTCCCTTCTCTGAAATGCTCTCCTATATTCTCATAGATTAGCACAGGAGAAAGCCAGAGCTTCTGGTTTCTAACACAGGCTGGCTATAGGTGAGGCCTCTCCCTTTGGGAATGTCCCCGGTCTGCCCCAAACTCTGCTTTTTCAGTGTATGCATCCCTCTGGGTGAAAGTGTTCCACAACAAAGCTACATAGACTTCCTGTCCCTTCCATCTTGCCTTTTGTCCTTCAGCCACTTCTCTGACTCCCCCTTCCCCCCCAGCCCAGCCTCTGGCTCCCTCTCTTTTGCTGTGGGTTCCCAAAGCTGAAGAGTTTCTATTCTTCCTGCCTTGTCCCTCCTTTTTCTCCTACCAGCTTCCCTTTTCCCCATCCCTGTTGGCCCATTCTTCCTTGTTGCCAGGTGGTATCACTCTCTCCCAGCACTGCCCCCCACCCAATTCAGTCCTCTCGGTCTTCCAGCTTAGAAAAGAATCTTGCATCTCCTGCCTTTACAGTAGTTGGTGGCCTCTGGCTAAAGGTCAACCAAAAGTAGCCCATTATCCAGACAGGCAGGCAGCTAAGTGATAAAAGAATGGTCCAAATCTTACTGAAGACCTCTCACCCCTCAACTCTGGCTTTTCACTGGCTCTCTGGGCTCCCATTAGAAATCCACAAGCAGCACTGAATCAATCCATAAATGTGGGCATGTCTCAAGCTGGTAAGGCTGTGGGTTCGATAGAGATGCTTTTGGTGCCAAGGGCAGCTCGGGGAGGGGGAGGGGGTACAGGGATGTGCTGAGTCACCGTTTGGGGGTGTGGGTCCTGGGGCTCAGTTTGCTCACTCTGGGCCCCCTGCATGGCGCCTGTGCCCTGGGCCTGAGGACAAAGCCAGCTGTCTGATGGAGGCAGAGTGCATGGCTTGATATATGAGGCTGCAGCAGAGCTATGCTACTGCTTCTCCCAACTGCTGAGAAGGACTGGATGGGGTGGGGGGGGAAGGCCGAGCCAAAGCATTGCAGCTGCTGCCAGGCCCAGCCTGGAATCACTGGCTGCACTTGCAGCTGGGCTGGGGAAACAGGGGCTGGCATGGAAGGGACCTGGGAGTCAGGGCCCCTTCTGCCAGATGGGGGTGGCAAGGGGGAGGGGAGTTGTAAGGCAGGCAGGCCCTGGAAGGGGTTGTGCTTGCATCGGAAGCTGGGATGTCTCTCACTGGTGATTCTGTTTGTAAATCAGTGCCTATAATTGTCCTCACCGTGACTCAGTGTCTGTCTGTATATGAGGCAGTGGCTGCTGCGTCTGGGGAGGCCAACTGTCTGCATGGCGAGGAGAAAATGCTGGCGGGTCCCCTCTGTGGTGGCTTCCAACATACAGATGTTGTGCATACTTTAACCAAAACATCTGGACAGCTGCCTGATCTTGGGATGCTTTACCAATCAGAGCCGACATGCAGACAGATCTTGAGGGTTTACAAAGCACCTTTCCGATATCTCCTAACTAGAGCCTCCCAACAAGCCTCTGAGGTAGGTTCTATCACTCAATAAGCATTTATTAAGTGCCTACTATATGCCAGGTACTGTTTTAGTCACCCGGGATCCAAAGATGATCATTAGAGTCCTTGCCCTCAAAGGGCTTACGTTCTATGTGATGTAGAAAATAAATACAAGGGAATTTGGGGTGGGGGAGATCAGGCAAGGCTCCAGGGAAAGCTGTCTTTTGAAGGAAAGGGGTTTCCAGGAGGCAGAGGGCAGTGGGTAGAGTTTTCCAGGCACTGAGAGACGGCCATTGCGAAGGCATTGAAAAAAGAGGAAAAGTAAGGATGCCAATATGGCTGGACTGTAGACTACAGGCTGGATAGGCATGCTGGGAGCAGAGTATGAAGGGCTTTAAAAATGAAACAGAGGAGTTTCTTTTTTATCCTACAGGGCAATTGGGAGCAATTGGAGTTTATTGAGTAAGAGAGTAACATGATCAGACTTGAGCTTTTGGAAAATCACTTGTAACTATGGAGAAAATGAATCAGACTGTGAGAGTACTGATATCATTACCCCTACATTACAGATGAGGAAACGGAGGCTGAGAGAGGCTAAGTGACTTTTCTAGGGTCACTCAGCATGTAAGTTGCTGAGGCAGGATTTGAATCCAGGAATCCCCCACTGCCAGGCCAGCACTGCAGTTCCTCTGTTCCTCTGCCATGCTGTCTCTTCTGTTTTGGGCCAGTATGGAGCTAGCTAGCATCTGGTTGTAATTTTCAGGGTGTGAGCTGCTGAGCTGAAGTGTCCCCTCTTGGGAAGATGGCATGGGAACAAACACACCCCCTTTCTGTGTTTTGGGCTGCCAATAAGCCCCTGCATGCAGATTGAGGACAAAAAAAGTCCCGTTCCTTCTTTGCTTTCTCTGAATATGAAGCAACAAAGGTATCTGGTTTCTCTATGTGCCCTGTGCCTTTGTCCAACTTAGCAGGTGTCTCATCTAGAAGAGTGTCAGGGAAAAAGAGTTCTGGGATGCCAACCTACTTGGAGATTGCCATGTGTCTGTGAGCACCTGGGTGGGAGAAGTGGGTGTGTGTGTAGGGGGTGGTGTTGGGAAGTGTTTGTGGGGTGGGATGAGAAATTTCCAAGTGTGAAGCCTGCTGAGTTGGTGTGTATTTTGAGATTTCCTGGGCTGGATCTTTTGGTGGGCTAGGTTTCAGGCACCCTTGGGACAGGGAATGGATCTCAGGTTGCTTGAGGCAGAGGAGTACCCCAACAGGGGCATCAAGTTCAATCATAGTTAAACAGGGCCAGCTGTCTTGCCATGCCCCTCTGTAAGAGGTCACCTTGTGAAGAGCAGCTCTTAGTTCAGTGAGAAAAAAGGCAGCTCTGTCTCATGTTTATCCTGCTATTCTGACAGTTTCATGTTGAAAGGGAGGTGAAAAGTCAGACCTCTAACCAGACAGGCTTGAATGCACCATTAATCCCAGCCTGATGGTTTCTAAGGTCTAGTGGTATGCCTGCAACTCCATCTTCACCTGGCAATTGCAGGACTTTGTACCCAAAGGGGTTCTATTGTTGAACCAGCTCTAGGTTCTAATCATGGAGGGCCACCACCATCCTTCTGGCCATTTCTGATTCTCCCCAGTCTCTTCCTACCCCTTTCCATAGCCAGTCAAGTGGACTGTTGATTCTGTCTACTGAGTGCTCTCTCATACCAGCCTCCTCCTTTCACTCGAGCATTTATTAAGTGCTGACTATGTGCCAGCCATTATGCTAAGGACCAGGGATAGGAAGAAAGGCAAAAACTAGTCCCTGCTCTCAAGGAATTCTCAGTCTACTGGAGGAGAGAGCATGGAAACAATTCTGTACAAATAAGCTGTAGATCAAGTAAGTTGGAGATAGTCTCAGAGGGAAGGGAAAGGGAACAAGCATTTATATAGTGCCTACCATGTGCCAAGCACTTTACAAACATTGTCTCATTTGACCCTAGAAAGAATCTTGGAAGGTAGGGGCTATTGTTATTCTCATTTTATAGTTGAAGAAACTTAGGCAGACAGAAGGTAAGTGACTTTTCCAGGGTCACATGACCAGTAAGAGGGAGGGGGAAAGAATTTTGTAGTAATTAGAGAATGTGTCTGAGGCTGGATTTTGAACTCGGGGTTTTCTGATTTCAGGTCCAGTGCTCCGTCCACTGTGTCATTTTGTATTAAAGGGGGTGGGGAAAGACTTCTTATAAAAGGTAGCCGAGACTTTAAGGAAGCCAGGTGATCCAGGAGGTGGAAATGAGGAAGGAGAGAGTTCCAGGCATGAGATCAGCCAGTAAAAATGTCAGGAGATGAGTGCTGTGTGCCAGGAACAGCAAGGAAGGCAGTCATTGGATTGAAGAGTGAGTGGGTTGGGGGGAAGGTTGTAAGGTGTAATAAGACTGGAAATGTAGGAAGGGTTTTAAAGGCCAAGCAGAAGACTTTATATTTGATCCTGGAGGCAACAGAAAGTCACTGGAGTTGATTGAATGGAGGGAGGGGTGATGCTTTAGTAAGATTGATTTGCCAACTGGGTGAAGACTGTACTGGAATGGCCAAAGATTTCAGGCAAGGATACCAACCAGCTAGCGACTGCAATAGTCCAGGTATGAAGTGATGAAGGCCTTCTCCAAGATGGCAGTGGTATCAACGGAGATGAGGTAGGGAGTGTACAAGCAGGGAGAAGGGCCACCTCTTTTGTGAGGCGGGGACTAAATGGGAGAAAGTGGCAAAAGGCATCTGGGTGATATGAGATGAGCAGGAGGGGAGGAGAGGGGGCTCTCAATAAATGACTTCAATTTTTTTCAGTGGAATATGTGGCCAGGTTTTCAGCTGAGAGGGTGGGCAAGGACGGGAGCCATGAGAAGTTTGAGAAGGGATGAAAAGGTGTGGAAAGACTGTTGTGCTGAATGGAATGAGTTAACTAGGAAGGTGTAAAAGGATTGCCTTACTCCAGTGAGGGCCCAGTCAAGATTATGTAACATGTATTTGTAGTGGACCCAGTCAGCAAAGTTTCATGATTTTCTTTATCATCTTATATCAGCATATGAGTAAGAACAAAGGCAGTGGATGGTAGGAGTAATCTAAGCTGAGGCTTGGCAGAGTAAGACCTTTGAGACCATAAGGGGCAGGAGACTCAAGAGAAGAGGACAGCATAGAGTTGGATTGGTTCACCAAGGGGTCAAGATGGGATAGCAAGGAGGTTGTGGCTTAGTGCAGGGGTGGTGGCCTCGGAAAGAACTGAGGGGTCAAGAGATTGGAGGCCATTGTGAAAATGAAGAACAGAATTTGGGGTTGCAAGGCAAAGGAAGAGGTGGGATGACAACAGACTTTGATCAGGTAAAAGAATTTCAGATTTCATGAACATGGAAGTAGTGTATTTGTAGCTGATGGCAAGATCAAAAGTATGTCCATCAGGGCAGCTAGGTGGCACAGTGGATAGAGCACTGGCCCTGAGGTTAGAAGGACCTGAGTTCAAATCCAGACTCAGACCAAACACTTGACACTTACTAGCTGTGTGACCCTGGGCAAGTCACTTAACCCCAATTGCCTAAAAAGAAAAAACAAACACCAAAAAAAAAGTATGTCCATCTCTGTGTGTAGCTGCAGTGGGATAGAGGAATAGTGCATGGGAAATGACTTAGTTGAGGAACTGAGAGGTTAGAGTATTTGAGGGAGTATCAATAAGTATGCTGAAATTCCCTAGTATGAGGGCAGGAATTGAGGAGGAGAGAAAGACAGTGTCTGGGCACTAAACTCACTGAGGAAGGAAGGAAAGTGTCCTGGAGGTAGATAGACAACAACTGCCAGAATTTTGATTGGATCATAAATATGGATTGAGTGAACTTCAAAGGATGAGCGATTGAGTGATGGTGGAAGGGGGAGAGCCTGGAAGGAGCAATGGGGAGCCAGGAGTATTCCAACTCCTCCAACATGTCCCATTGTGGGGTATGAAGGAAAGTGGAACCAGTGCTGAAAAGAGCAGCCAGGCCAATTGTGTCATCAGGAGGGAAACTAGGTTTCGGTGAATGCAAGAAGATGGAGGGAAAGAGAAAGGAAAAAGGTTTAACATGAAAGCTAGTTTGTTAGCCATAGATTAGGCATTGCAAGGAGCTGCTCCAGTGGGTGGAGTGGGTAGCTTTAGAGTGGGACATTGGTGGAGTTAGGTTCTAGAGTTAGGTTGAGGGGGTTGGGGAATAAGTGGTCAATGGGGAGGACCCCAGAATGGGATTTGAACAATGGCAGCCAGGGGTCATATTTTCATTGTTCAAAGAGGTTCAGCCAAAGGTGGCATTGTCCCAGAATATCAGTCAACAGTATGCCGGGGGGGGGGGGGGGAGGGGGTGGTGATGGTGGGTAGGTGCTTATTTAGAGGCAAGACAAATACTGTGGGGTTGTGTAGGTAGCCCAAGAGAGTATCACAGCCATGCTGTTCTCCCCACCCCATCATCATATTTACCATTTCATCAGCTTTCTAACTTGTCTCCCCTACTTCCAGACTCTCCCCATGCTTCCCACCTGGGCCAAGACAATCTTCCAAAAGCACAGGTCTCACCATGTTACTCTCCTCTTCAAAGTCCTCAGTGGTTCCCCACTTGAAGACATTTCCAATTTCATCCCTGTCCTTTCCCCCCTTCTCCGGAAGAAATCTGATCTCTTCTCTCACACTTGGGAATTCTCCTAGGCACTTGTATTCTAACTTATATTTGTGTCCAGGTCTTATCCCTTTAGTCCAGGCCTGCACAATGTGTGGACCGAGCCAAAGGATTTCCTCGACATACAAAGGATGTTTTCCTCTACACTTTTCATGGGCCCCCTGAAATCCTTTGGCCTGGCCCAGGCAGCCCGAGGGGCCCAAGGGCTGCAGGTTGTGCAGGCCTGCTCTAGTAGGTGGTAAGCTCCTTGAGGGCAGGGATTGTTGTCTTGTCTTAGCGCCTAGAAGATTTAATAAATGTTTGTTGAGTTGAATTGAATTGAATCGTGAGGCTTTAGAGGGGCCTGTTATCTTCTAGAAGCTACTGCTCATAGCTTCTGGGCCTATGGAAGCTGGCTGAAATGGAGAGTTGAGGCAACTATTCTGATTTAAAAACCACCCACACACAACTCCTGAGCAGAAAGGAAGGGTTGAGGTGGAGGACAATGAGTTAGGTTGTCTCTAGTGCCTGGAGGCAGGGGATAATTTCTTGACTGTTCACTGGAGAGTTGACTAAGCACTGGGCTGATTCTCTCTCTCTCTCTCTCTCCCCCCCCCCCCCCTGTGTTGGGAATAGCATCATAGCTTTAGAGCTGCAAGAACCTTTAAGATCTAGTAAGAAATGAGAAGGTTGGACTCAACCCCAAAAGTTCCTTCCAGCTCTTCATCTATGAGCCCCACCTAGTTCAACTGAGTCATTTTATAAAGAATGAAGGGCAGGCCCTAGGTCACCCAATTAATAAGGCAGGAGAGTCAGGATTCGAATTCACCCCTGCTGATTCTAGATCCACTGCTTTTTCTTACCACAGGGTGCTGACATCTAATTCTGTTTCTACCTAGCCCCTGCTGTGTGGCCTTGGGAAAATCACTTCCCCTCTGGGCTTCAGTTTCTCCATCTGTAAAATGAGACATTTGGACTAGAGCAGGGGTTCTTAATCTGAGGTTCATGAAGTTATTTTTCAAAATATCTTAATAACTATTTCTCCTTGGTCTCCTTTCTTATTATACAGGTTTTATTTTAGACAAGTAAAACATCATTTAACAGATTGTCCAAGGGGTCCCTGGCACAAAAAAATGTTAAGAATCATTGGCCTTGAATAGGATCCCTGGACTGGAGGTCCTCCTTTCCAGCTCTGATGTTCTGTTGAGTCTGTTCTTGGTTCAGCCAAAGCCAACTGTGTTCCCCTAGGTGAGTGTGGGGCTGGACCCTCTATTGATCAGTAAAGATCACAATGTAGAGGTGCTCCCTGGTACACAGTTACCAGGGCACCTCAGGAAGCCACTCGGGGCTCCTTCCTTCCATCCTCACCTTGGCTCTGAATCTGGAAAGAAGGCAGTGGCCAGTTATTGCCACCTGGGCTGGCTGCTCTAGTTCCTGCCTCTGTGATCACAGACTGAACTAAGGAGATGGGCTTTCTCTTATAAGCAGAGAATGCAAGGGCTACTTCCTATAGGGTAGTTTAATAAGTGGCTAAGTGCTTATTGGGGGCCTTTTATGGGCAAAGGTGTTGGAGGAGATAAATTTCAAAGAAATAGAAAGTACCCTCCCAGCACTCCATGAGACCACACTAGCCTAGGGAAACAGGCACGAGGGCACAGGAAAGCTGGACAGAGCTATTCCAAAGCCCTGGATCCAGGAGTGCATAATGATTAAGTGCCGAGGGTGTAGGCAATCAAGGAATCATCAGAGTGCGGTGGGAGGTAAAGCAAGGAAGGCATCCTAGCAGAGGTGACTCCGATTTAGAAGGCAGTTTGCTGGACAGAAGTTGGCTAGGAGCAAGGGTAGGGCAGCTACAGTCCCGTGGAGAGCACTCCCCCTTTCCTTTTTTTTTTTTTCCCTGTTGTTGCAAACATCAGCAGGAGAGAGGAAATGATTTGCTCAAGGTCATAGAGCTAGCAAGAGGCAGAGCCGGGCCTTTGACCCTGGGCTCCTGCTCCAAGTCCAGAGCTCATTCACCTCTGTCACACTAGCCAAGTGCAGGGGATGGCTTGAGCAGGAAGGCCAAAGGCTAGTAGGAGCAAACTGGAGGCAGATAGGCTTGGTAGCAGTTGAGAGGCCTTTGCAGAGGAATAACCTGGGAGGAGCTTAGAGAGGCATTTGGCAGGGGAGGAGACCAGTTAATGGAAGGCCCCGAAGGCCAGCCTGAGAGCTTGGGATTTGAGACAATAAATGAGACAAAGGCACCTTAGGCTCTCCGGCAGTTGATGTGGTAAAATGGTGTTTGAGGAAGATCCTTGTTGAAGGTGTGCGTGGGAGGATACATGGGAGCATTAGAGGCACCGGGAAAGCAGATAGGAAGCTACTGGAGTCCTTCCAGAATAAGCTGAAGAAGGTCTGAGAAGGATTGCTGGTGTGGGGAGGGAGAGGAAAATACACTGAATAAGCCTCGTTGGTACTTGGTGACGGAATGTGGGACGAGGACAATAGTGAAACTGTCCTTTTTGAAGCAAGGGAACCAGGAGGCTGGTGGTGCTTGGGAAAGGGGACTGTTTAAGGAGGAAAGATAATGAGTCTCAGTTTGGACTTAAGCTTCAGATATTGGTGGGGTATGTGAGTGGAGATATTCTCTAGGCAGCTGGTGGTGACTCCAGATGAGAATCACTGTGAAAGGTCAGAGCTGGAACGGTCCATTTATGAGGCATTAGGTTGGCTGAACTACTAAAGAGAGGGCCTGTAGAGGGAGGATAGTAGAGGGTAAGGAACAAGAAAGGAAGATACAGGGAAGGAGGTCCCAGAGACAGAGGAAAGGACTAGTTGGCCAGGCCTCCATTGAACAATCATTAAGGTCCTGCTTTACACAAGATCCAGTACCAGGCCTTGGGGATACAAAGACAGAAAAGTTTCTGACCTCAAGCAGCTTCCATTCTCTTGGTAAGGTAGGGACTCCCAAAGTTCTGTCCTGGGCCCTCTTATCTTTTCCTTCTATACTTGGGCTGCATAAACTTTTTTTTTAAATTAAGTTTTTGATAAGATTTTGTATTTCAATATAAGTGGTTTCCTTTGTAATCTCATGTATTTTATGCATTTAAAAATTTTGTTCAGAGAAGGGTTCACCAGACTGCAAAAGAGGGCCATAACCCCAAAAGGCTGAGAACCTTTGCTCTGTACCATCTCTATTGGTGATCTCCCAAGCTCCCATGACTTCTATGATTACATCTTGGCAGATGAATCTCAGATCTGTTTATCCAGCCCTAATCTCTCTTCTTAGCTCCAATTCCCAAATCACCACCAGCCATTTGAACATCTTCAGTGAGTGTCCTGTAGGTACCTTAAACTTGGTATGTCTAAAACAGAACTCATCTTTCCCCTCAAACCTTTCCAAACTTCCCATTACTTCCCTGAGCGTCACCATCCATTCAGTCATCCAGGCTCCCAAATCCTTGACTCCTCACTCAGATTCGCCCCACATACCTAGTCTACAGTTGGTTCTTGTCATCTCTGTCTTTACAACCTCCCCTTCTCTCCAAGTACACAGCCACCACCCTAGCACAAGCCTCGACTATTGCAATAACCCTCTGATTTATCTCCCTGCCCCCAGTCCTGCTCCATTACAATTCATCCTCCACTCAGTTGCCAAAGTTATTTTCCTAAAACATAGGTGACCATGTCAAACCCCCCACCCAACTCAATAAACCCTAAAACTTCATCCTCCAGGATTAAATATAAAATCCTCTATTTGGTGGCTAAAGCCTTTTGCAACCTGGCCCCTTCCTTTTTCAAGTGCTCTACTATGCAGTGCTATTGGCCTCCCTCCATCCCCTGTCTCTGTGCCTCTTTTGTGACTTCCACCCACACTTGCAGTGTTCTCCCTCCTTACATCCACCTTTTGCCTTCCACGGTCTCCTTGAAGATGGAGCTCACATCTCAACTTCTACAAGAGACCTCCTGGTTTCCACCCCAATTGCCAGTGCCTTTCCTCTGAGATTACGTTCCATTTCCACTGTGTGTGTATATGTAATGTGTGTATCTATCTGTGCTTTACATATATCAGTTTGATAGTGGTGTGAAGGATGGATTGGAGAGGGAGATAGATGGAGTCAGAGATTCATTAGGAGGGTGTAGTTCAGGCATCGTAGCCCTCTGAGTGCTAGAAGGCACTCTTCAGCTGATTGGAAGTGCATAGCCCTATCATTTTTTTTTCATCAAAGGGTATTAGAGTAGGACTGGAGAAGAGGCTCTGGCCCAAAGCCCTTTTCACCTACTCAAGCTCAAGTTTCCTGGGCCTCTGTTCTTTTACTACTTTCTGTAGTCTTCAGTCATCTCCAAAATGATTCCTCTCCTGGGCCAAAGCAGAGCTGCTGAAGTCAGTGGGGCTATGGACAATTGTGAAATCTTTTGCACCATGATTGAAGAGTCTGACTGGAGGGCATGGATGAATTGTACTTCTCTTGGTCAGTCAATTGCTGGGTTGAAGAGGAGCACATGGTCTCTTTCATAGGAGAGGACTGAGTTTGTCAGCAAGTCAGCAAAATCCATATGAAAAAACCCAACAAATGAAGGGCTGGTGACTCTGGGCATCACCACCAACCTTGATTGGGCCTAGATGGGCAGTACAGGAAATGGTGAGAAGCTGTCACTTACCCAACAGACAACGCTCTTTCCTGAGTTTAGGGACTGCTATGTAAAAAGTCCACTATTGGGTCTAAGGGGGAGGCAAAGAAGGATAAGCCAGCCCGATATAGGGTCTAACCAGAAGAGTCATTGGAGGGTATCTGATGCAAAGTGTACCTAACTAAGAATCTTTCCTGTAGCTTCTATTTGAGAAGACCCATCCCCCCACAACTGGAGGGCTTCTCACTCCTTCAGTCCACTGATGTGGAGACTAAGGCCCAGGGGTGGGTAATGAGATGTTGTGGGATACTTCTGAAACAAGTGTGGCATCATCTAGCCATAATCCTACCTCCCAGTTGCCCATGGGGGTGGATTACTTTCTCACCATCAGTACATGGCCAGAGGACTACAGAGGGGAAGGAGGGGAGCTTTTCCTCCTTGGATTCATGTGCTCAAGGGATTGGCAGGCCCTACCTTGGGCATCTTGGGATGTGGCACTAGAAGGAGGCAGAAGGCCCTGGGGAGAACAGGCTCCTTTGGGGCGAGGGCTCTTTAAGCAGCAGAAGGTCTGAGCAGCTCACTAGTCAACTTTACATATCCAATGGGGATTTGCATTTTAGTGTCTTGATCTTTGAAATTAAGCTCAATCGTGGAGATGTTGGGAGAGGAATTAGGGTTAAAAGGAGCAGCAGGAAATGGAGAGGATTACTGGCTTTGGCTGAAGCCAGAACACTGGGTGCAAGGGTTCTGTGGCTTGGGCCTCCTTACACAGCTGTAGCAGACTTCCTAAATCCTTTAGTCCTGGTTTCTCCATGGTTTTACCAATATCCCTTAGCCTTGCAGCAGTCTGTTATCCCCAGCATGAGCACACCTGCCTAGGGCCAGGGCTAGGGTCTGCCTGTCCTTTGTACTGGTGGGCATCAGAAGGTACCAATAGGCAGCCTGATTCAAAGCTTCTCCTTTCCTCATGGGCCTGTCACAGTGCCTGAACTTCCACCATCAAAGTCGCTACTGGGGGCCTGTGCATTGAGATGGCATTCCACCTGGGAGGAGGAACACATTAGCCAGACAACATATTAGCAGATCTTGGCTGAGTAAGTGAACTCATTATCACCTGGCAGGCGGCCCTCATCATAGAAAGAGCCCTGCACTTAGTCACGTGACATGTCAGCGCGGGCTTTGATGCTTATTGTGTGATTTGGGGCAAGTCATTTAAGCTCTCTGAGCCTCAGTTTCCTTATTTGTAAAATGGACCTTAAAGTTCTCACACTACCAATTTCATGGGGTTATAGCCAGGAAAGTGCTTTGTAACCATTCCTGCTCTGTGGAAATATGAGCTGCTGCCGCTTTGGGAGCCTTGGTTTTTCCCTCTGTAAAATGAGCATAATCCCTGCCTGACTTCAGAGGATCGTTGGAAGGAGCAAATTAGCTAATATATGTGAGGAAGAGCCTTGTAAGTTATAAAGTGATGAATCCAAATGGGAGATTCCCAGGAGCTCTGAAGGACCCGAGGCAAGATGCCAAAATTTTCTGGTAAGGAAAGATACAGAACAAGGCAATATGGCATAGAGGATGTAGTACTGGACCTGGAGACCTGGGTCCAAATTCCAGCGTTAACACTAGCTATGTGCGTGGTCTTTATACTTCAGTTTCCTCATCTGTAAATGAGAGAGTTGAACTTCTTGACCTCTGAGGTGCCTTTCAGCTCTAATTCCATGATGCCGTGGAGCAGGAATTGCAGCTCAGCTGTTGTGGAGTGGCCTAATAAGCCAGGAACAACATCACTTACTCTAAGGGAAATGTGTGGCCACTCAGGCACAGAACTTCAGATCCCACAGCTAAAAAGCTAGGCCCAAACCCTAGCTGGAAGCAGCTCATTGTGGCCCAAAGTTACAGGAAAGTGAGGGGCACTTCCCTGAATGGGGTTAAGACATGAGTTCTGGTCTTACAGTTATAGATTTTGAGTTGCATGGCTGTGTAGTCACTGGAGTGCAGGAATCTGAGACTGGGAGCCTAGAGTTGCAATTCTGCCTCTGCCTCAGGCCTACATGATGCTTGCCAAGTTTTAAGTCTCTTAATGTCTCTGATCACTCATTGATAAAATCAGAATAATAATGCCGACTGGGCTTCTACCTTTGGGGGAGGAGGAGGAAGAGGAGGGGGAGGGGGATTTTCTAGCCTCAAACCCTAAAGTCCTTACAGTTGTCAGCTCCTATTTATTTCTCCATTGGATGGCAAGATCCTTGAGGACCAGACTGTTTTTGTCATTTGTTTTTGTATCTCTGTCACAGAGTATGTGCTGAATGAATGTTTGTTGGTTTGAATTGAACACCTTCATTTTATAGAGGAGGAATTTGAGACAGAGAGGGAGAATGGCTTGGGGAACAAGAGAGTCTTATTGGAGTTAAGTGACTATTGCCCTTGACCCAGTCAGCTAGGTGGCGCTGCAGTGGATAAAGCATTGGACCTAGAATCAGGAAGACTTGTCTTCCTGAGTTCAAATCTGTCCTCAAACACTTAGCTATGTGAGCCTAGGCAAGTCACTTAACCCCATTTGCCTCAGTTTCCTCATCTGTAAAATGAGCTGGAGAAAGGGAATGGCAAACCACTCCAGTAGCTTTGCCAAGAAAACCCCAAATGGGGTTGTGGAGAGTCAGACATGACTAAAATGACTGAACACAAATCCCTTGACCCTCCTGATATCGTCTCTGGGAGGGAGATAAAAAGAGAAAAAAAGGCAGGATGGACCCTGGGGAAAATTGTGAAGAAGGCAAAAGATCCCTTCCATTTACCTCTCTGCACCTGTCTCCTACTTCCTAGTTTACAGGTTCAGTGCTTTCTGAATCCCCAGGGGCTCCCCTTCCCTCACCATCCCCTACCCTGTCTCTACCCTCAATTACCAATCACACCCCCTTTTCCCATGACTTCCTAGCTGTGTGACCTTGGGCAAATCAGTTCCTCTCTCTGGTTCTTGGCTTCACCATCTGTAAAATGAAGGGTTTGGACTTGATATTGGGGTTTTTTTTTAACATGGGGTCCATGAACATGCTTTTTTTCCTTGCTAATTCCATGTCAACATAATTGGTTTCATCTGTAACTCTACATATTTCATGTACTTAAAAACACGATTCTGAAAAGTAATCCCCAGGCTTCTCCAAATTGCCAAAGTGGTCTTGGACACAACAAAGGTTGAACCTTGGAACCAAATGGTCTCTGAGCAACCCTTCTGGATC
The DNA here is from genome assembly GCF_900497805.2 of Vombatus ursinus. NCBI lineage: Eukaryota > Metazoa > Chordata > Mammalia > Diprotodontia > Vombatidae > Vombatus > Vombatus ursinus. The sequence goes on from NW_020954729.1 coordinate 910,926, forward strand.
CCAAGTCCCAGCGTTCCTCCAAAGGGCAAGAAACCCTCATTCCTTTAAGATGGATCTTAGCTAGGTGTTAAGGGTCATGGGCAGCTGCTTGCCCATTAACTCAAAAGATTCCCTAAGCTGACAGAATTCCAGTCAACTGAGGCTAGGGATTTTTTCCCAAAGGATTTTGGGAAATTCTCCCACTAGCCTGACAGTCTCTAGAAAGCCTGGGGTGTGGTGGGGGGCAGAATCTTCCTACCATCTACTTCCCTTAGCACTTACCACCAGCAAGTATTATCTGATCCTAATCTTTACTGACTCTACCCTAAATAATTCCATCCACCCCACCATGAGCAGAGGAGGCTACCCCCACCCTATGCCAAGGACCTCACCCTGGCTGTGGGAAGAATAGGGCTGAAAAACCAAGAATCTCTTGGGTTAGAGACTCCTGGATCTTCCCAAAGGCCCCATTCGAACGGAAGCTCCTTGGGGCAGGGGCTGTTTGGCTTGGATTTGTATCCTCAGCTCTTGGCACATAGTAAGCATTTAATAAATATCCTCAATCTCTCTCTCTCTCTCTCTCTCTCTCTCTCTCTCCCTCCCTCCCTCTCCCTCCCTCCCTCCCTCTCCCTCTCTCCCCCTCCCTCCCTTCCTCTCTCCCTCCCCCTCCCCCTCTCCCCTCTCTCAATTCTCTGTCTCTCTCCATCCATCCATCCATCCATCCATCCACACATCTAAAAAGCTTTTAGCCTGCTTACTTGTGCTCGTCCCCTTCCACAGCCCCAGGTGGCCTCCACCTTCTCCCAGTCTCTCTCCTTCAGATCCTGTCTGCTCTCCAGCACTGACTGAGCTTTGAGGGAGCCTGCCCCAAGGGGCATAGGCTACTGAAGACAAATTGCCTGCTCCTGCTTGGCTTTCCCTCTGGGGTAGCTCATTGTCTCTCTGAGCTGTCTTCCTCAGCTCTTGACAGATCCAGCCCACCTCAGCTGCACTCAGCCATCCCTGGCCTGACAAACTTGAACTTCCTCATCACCTCTGTCAGCAGCCCCATTCTGGCCGGGAGCTGGGCACACCTTCTAATTGTGGGGCTGTCTGCAGCCTGCCTCATGTTGGTCAGCCAGCACCTCCAGCATCTCTCCCACCTTCCCCTGGGCCCTGGCCACTTTAGCTAAAATACTCCATGGACTCTAAACACATCACAGGCCTCTTTTTCCCTCCCAAACAGCCCCAAAATACTGTATGCCTGCAACTGGGGATGTGACCAAAGCTAACCCCAAAATATTTACATACAGGGGAGGTCACTAATGAGATCGAAGGGGCAAAGGCACCACTACAGTACCATTATTGGCAAGCCAAAGGATGCAGCCAAAGGGACTTCCACAAGGGCTGAGTTGAGCTGTGTCAAATAAGGTACAATTCATGACTTCAGGGAGCTTACTAGCTAGCCAAGGTAAAGGAGGGCTGGTAAGAGTGGTCCTAAGTAGGATGATAACTGACATTCTTAGTTTGCAAAGCAATTTACATAAAAATGATGCAACTAGATGACAGTGGATAGAGCCCTGGGCTTGAATTCAACTCTCGCCTGGGACACTTTGGCACTGAGGAAGTCCCTTAGCCTCCCTCAGCCTCAGTGTCCCCATTTGTAAAATTGGGGGGGAAAAACCAGCATTCTTCACCTCACAGGGTTGTTGTGAAGATCACATTAGATTTTATATATATTTTTATATATATAAAATATATTTGCATTTTTATATATATTATATTTTATATGTATTATATTATATTTTTGTATTATATAATATATGATATATATTATATATAATGCTTTTCAAATCTCAAAGTGCTATGTATATAAACATATAAAAATAAATACAAACATAAAAATGTGAATTAAAATACCTGTATGAAAAATCTTTTAAAGAAAACAAAACAAGGTGTCTTAAAAATAAGGCAGTATTTTTGTAAAGTTATATTGTATTATTTTTGATGTATGTCCACCTACATATGTACATGTACATATGTATGTACACACATACATATATGTATGTATAAAGAGATCTCATTGTGGGAGTAAAGCTTATACTCAGAAGTAGCCTATATTTGGACCAATATTAGCATGTTATGCTACCATATTGGTATGGTACTGGAAAGTAGAATGCACTGAATCCATAAGAGGGGAACAAATAAAGTGTCTTGAGAGTTTAGAGGGAGGCACTGTGATGCAGTGAAAATGCTGGATTTGGAGTCAGAGGAGTAGGGTTTGATCCTGGTTTCTCTACTTAGTACCCAGGTAATGTTGGGCAAGTTTCTTAACTATGGAGGGAGTGAGGCTAGTTCTCTGACTGCTCTAAATCTATAATCCTAAAGGAAGAAATCTGCTCTGACCCGGAGCAGGAAGAGATGACTTCCTGGAGGTGGTGTTCCTGGATGGATGGGTAGGATTTCAGCAGGCAGAGCTGGGGCTAAGGGCATTATGCCCAGTATGGGGAATGATGTGAGTTAGCCATTCTAAGATTCTATCTGACAAGAGCCACAGAAAAACAAAGAATCAAATTTAAGGGGAAAATGTCATCCCTCGAATGACTTGGGTCTCATTTAAGCTGGCATTTCATGATTTGGAAATATCCAGCTGTTTATCCTAGCACAGGCAGAACACCGAGGTTGCTGACTTTTTCACTTAAATGTTTGGATGTTCTGTGGACTCAGCCTATGAATTTCACAAAATGTCAGGCCATCTGCTTCCTCATTCTGCAGGGAAAAAAAAATAGAAACCCAGTGAGGGAAATTAGCTTGCTCAAGGCAGTGGATATGAGGCTGGTGCCTCAGTCTCCCTGCTCTCAGTCCAGGGGGCACTCCATTAGCCCACTCTAGCTTCCTTAGGTGAGCAAGGAAGGACCTGGTTACATGCTGGTGGGACCCTGTTGGAAATACAGTGGGTGACATTGGGATTGCAAAATCTAATTACCTTTGTCAGAAGCCATTTTTTAGATGACAAGTTGGGGAAAAGAGGAGACTAGGGAGCTGATAATTTGGTAAGTGGGCTGCCATAGAAACAGGAAGATTCAAATGGAATTGAATATTGATCTCCCTGTTTTCTTTCTCTTGTCTACTTCTTTCCCTTCTCTTCCAACCCCCTCTTTTTTCCAGCTCTCAAGCTTTTCTCATACAGGTCTTTCTGTGCTTCTCCCTGAGAAGATGAAGCTCCCAGGAATTCCTCCCATAAGCCTTGGGCTTCTCCTCATGATGGCCACTCTCCCAACTGGAACTGGGCAAGAACGGAAAGAACCAGGAGAGTTTGTGAAGCAGGACATTGGCGGGTAAGGACTGTAGCCAGTAGGCTAGTAGAGCATCCTCTCAACCATTTGCCATTGGTGGAGGGGGCCATTTGGGCACCTGAAACTTCCTCAAATGGTCACCCAAAGTCAATGTCTTCGCCCCTGGGTCCTTCAGACTTTACTCTAGTGTGCTATCTGGTCACATCCGGGAGACATGGGATACACAGAAAGAGCCAATATAATCCTATGGACAAAGGTGTTTTTCTATGGGATTGCCAGAAAGTTTGGGTAGGAGGACTAAGAAACTATAGAATTGTTTTTTCCCCTTTCAAAGTAACAAATCTTTGAATTTTGTGGCAACTTGTCTATGGGAGCTAAAGGTTGGTTACTAAAAAACAAAAACCAAGAAAACAAACAAACAAAAATCCCAACCCTTGGGAACATTCCTGCTATTACAGTATGTTCTTTGTTCTTTTCCTTCTCCATTTGGAATATTCCAGTATGATATTAAAAAAAATCTCTCTGATGCTATCTTGGACTATTTTTGGGTGATACCAGATGTTTAGAGGACCTGTTTGTTATCCCAAGGTTCCTATGCTTCCCTAAAAGTACTCCAGGTTTTCAAAACCCTTTTAAAAGATATCTATTCTACTTCAGGCCCATTTCATTCATTCATTCATTCATTCATTCATTTATTCATTCATTCATTCATCCAATATTCATTGAATGCTAACCATGAGAAAGGCCCTTTAGAGTAGAGGATACACTAAAATGAATGAAAACAAAAGTTTTTAGGGGAAAGGAATTGAAGGGAGAGCAAATAAGTGCCAAGTTTTTAAAAAAAACTCTTCTTGCCCTCAGGAAGCTTACAGACTAATGGGAAGATGATGAGCACACACATAATGGGGATAAGGAATGTGTTCTGTGCCATGGCAGGGGTAGCCAAGTGCTAGGGGGGCTCAGGCTGGGAGGAGGGGTTGCATCCAGTTGGGGGTGAGATGGGAGAAGCATGAAGGGGGTTTAATTGAGGAGGTAGAGCTAGAGTTGTCCTCCATGCTTGGAAATGTTCTCCTTCTCCTCCACCTCTTGGCATCGCTGGCTCAGTTTGGGAGTCACCTCCTCTTTCAGGACTTTTCCAATCCCCTCAATTGTTAGTAGTCTTCCCTTCTCCCCCTCCACCCTGGAAATCACTTGGTTTTGAATTGGTTTATACAATATATTTACTCACTCCAGTAGGATGTAAGTTCCTTGAGGACAGATAGACTGTTTATTATTTTTGTCTGTGTATGTCTAGAATGGAGCTCAGTGCCTGGTACTTAGTAGGCACCTAATGAAAGCTTGTTGACTTGAATGTGCCTTGAAGAATAGGCAGGATTCCAGTAGTTGGCTACTGTTGCACATTTTTGGGATGCTTTGTGTGAAAACAAGGCTTCCTCTCCATGGGTATTGAGGGACAGGTCCCTTTAACACTGTTTGAGTTGTTCGCTTAATGTTCCAGCTGCACTTGCAAAATGTTCTTGGTGTTCCAGCATTCTAAATATGGCCATGTTTTGGTTGAATCTTGGCTAGAGTGTTGGCTGGGAAGGAACCCCCCCCCCCTTAATTTGTCTCTTATCAAATTTGGAAAAATCAACTCAGTTCAATGAGCAGAGGCCTCAGAATTGGAAAGGACCTCAGGAGGCATCTAGTCCAATCCATATCCTTCCCAGGATACCCTCTGCAACATTGCCAACAGCCTTTGTTTGAAGATCTTTAGTGAGTGGAGAACCCATTACTTCTTGGAGGCAGTCGTCCATCCCACTTTGGGACAGTTCTCATTGTTAGGAAGCAAAATTCAACTGATATTTATTTTTTGAATAGTATTTTATTTTTTCCCCAATTACATGTAAAAACAATTTTAACATTTGGTTTTTTAAAAAATTGAGTTCCAAATTCTCTCCCTTCCTTCCCTCCCCCTTCCCTGAGACAGTAAGCAATTTTATATAGGTTATACGTGTGCAATCATGCAAAACATATTTACTTATTGTTCATTTGACCAATATTAATTAAGAATATACTATGTGCAAGGTTTTGGGCTAAGTGCTGGGGGGTACAAAGATTGATATGACATGCCCCCTCTATTTAAGGAGCTTAAAATCTAATGGGAAGAAAGGATACATGTACAAATAATGATACAAAGGTGAGTGTAATAACTGCAAAGGAGGGGTCTGGGCAATGATGTGAAATTATAGGAATGAAAGTTCCCATTATACTTTAAGGCAGTTGGGGAGGTGGGGAAGGAGGCTAGGGAAAGTTTTATGGAATAGAGAACAGCTGAGTTAGGCCTTAATGAAGGAGAAATTTAAATAGGCTGAGATGGCAAGGGTATAGGGTGGAAAGCTCATTCTGCCACAGGAAAAGACAAACAGATACAGAGAGAAGAGAGGGTAAGATGGGAATGGAGGCTGGATAGGAGTCCAGTCTAGAACACAAGAGTCCATGGGAGGGTCGAAGATTTCAAGCTGGAAGAGCCATTTAGTCCAATCCTTTCATTTTTACAAGTTACTCCAAAGAGGTTGTAACTTGCCCCAGGTTACAGATTTTATAAGAGACAGAGAAGAGATTAGTGTCTTTTATTTACTAGGCTATGAAAAGTGACTGATGTTTTTGAGTGAGGAATGATGTGATCAGAGCACTATGGTAGGAAGATTGCTTAGGCAAAGCTAGGAAGGATGAATAGGTTTGGAGAGAGGCTGGAGGCCAGAGAAATAGTTAGGAGGTTATTACTGTGGTTCATACAAAAGGATAAGGGGCTAATTTAGGCTGATTTCAGTGGGAGTGGAAAGGAAGAGACAGATTTGAGAAATGTTGTTGGAGTAGAATCAACAGGACTTGACAATTGATTGGACGTGGGAGAGGGAGGAAAAGGGAAAAAGTCAAAGATGAGTCAAAGGTTTTGAGACTGAGTGACTGAGAGGTTGGTGATGCTAGCAACATACAGACATTAAGAGAGAGGGAGGCTTTGGGAAAGGGAAATAAGGGGTTAGATTTTGATGGACTGAATTTGCCGGTAGGATAGTCATGTGGAGATGTCCAGCAGGCAGTTGGAACTATGGAATTAGAGCTTGGGGGAGAGGTTTGGGGGTAGAGACGCAGACTTGGGAGTCATTGGCATAGAGGTAAAAAAAATTCCAGGGAGTGGATGAGAACACCAAAGGAAAGAAAAGAGACAGGGGCAGCTGGGTGGTGAAGTGAACACTCTATCGAGTGTTGGCCCTGGAGTCAGGAGGACCTGAGTTCAAATGTGGCTTCAGACACTTACTTGCTGTGTGATCCTAGGCAAGTCACTTAACCATGATTGCCCCCCCCCCAAAAAAAAAGAAAAGAGAAGAGGGCCTAGGGCAGAAGTGTGGAGTTCAGCTACAGTAAACCATCATTTATCCAGTAACATTGGAGAATCTGGTATTCTATATCAGTAAAATTTCCAGATAACTGGTACACCTTCTAAGAGAAACTCTCTTTATTTTAGCCATTTTGAATGAAAATCTTTCTAAATTTTACAAACAGAAGACACTGAACACAATTTAACTTTTTGATTTTTTTTAAAATGATGATTGGGATACATCCTTCCTCAGTAGAAGGGAAGCGTTTTTGAGATCAGGGACACTTGCTTTTGTCTTTGTATTCCTGGCACCTAGGACAGTGCCTGGCACATTTGAAAAAACAAAAACGAAAAGCTAGATCTGTGATTTCCTTGGTGTAGGGAGGTCCTGCTGAGGAAACTCCTCTGCCAAAGTAAAGCAGATCAGCGACTGTTACAACTTTACAGTCTCAGAGAGTTTCCTGGAGCACTGAAAAGTTAATTAACTTGCCCAGAGTCATGAAACCATATGTGTCAGAGACAGAATTCGAACCCAGGTCTCCTTGATTCTTAGCCTGGCTATGTCACCACCACACCATGCTGCTTTGCACATAGGAAGTGGTTAATCAGTGTCTGCTGAATGGAATAGAATCAATGTGAATCTATTGCCCATTGCAATGTGCACTAATACAGATCTGTGCCTGTTTTTAGTGTTTCTGTCTCTTCCCTGGATGCTGTTGTCACACCTGTTTCTGGTAGCCCCTCCACCCATGCTCCCTTCTGCTGCTAATATGTTTAGGCTAAAAGAAAAAAAACAAAACCAAGCATGCTTAAAACTGCATATTTAAAAGTGAGTCAGCAAAGGTCTGAGTGCAGCCATCAGGAATAAAGTACATGATCTTCCGAGAGGGGCTGTGTGACCAAGGCCTCATTAGCTTTATTTCCAGGTTCGGGCTGTGTGCTCTGAATGGAGATTGAGCTTGCTGGGAGGTTGACCTTGGAATGTGTGGGATGCTGGATGACTTAATTCTTGTAATTGCATAGAAAAAAGGGGCCAAAGGAAGCCTCGAGTCTATAGGGTACAAGCTAATGGTTTTCCTCTTTAATACAATTTCTGAGATTTACTTATTTTTCCTGGCTGTTCTTTGGAAATTTCTTCACGTGGTGGAAAAATCATTTTCTCTGTTGTCCCCCCCCCCCCCCCACCCCAATCTGGTGGTTTGTGTTTGGTAAATTGCAGCCACTGGCTATCCCAGCTGCCTTTAATCAATCAATCAGTCAGCCTATATTTATGGAGTCCCTACTCTCTTCAAAGCCTATGTAAGGGATTCTGATGAATAAAACATAATGCCTGCCCTCAGGGAGTTTATAATCTCAGTACCTAGCCTAGAGCCAGACGGATAATGGAAATGCAAATACTGGTTGAATTGAATCAAAGGCAATTGATTCTGTCTGGTGCAATCTGGTCATATACTCTCAGACCTAGAAGAGGCCTTATAGTTTTATCTGGTCCAAGATTCCACCCTTTTCAGGAATATAATCTATTCCATCCCTGGCATCCAACCGTTGTGTGAATGCTTCCCTTGATAGGGAGCTCACTACTTTGCAAAGCAGTCTGTTCCATTATTGACTAGTTGATTTTTAGAAGGCTCCTTCCAAACTGCACTAAATATCTGTCTCCCTGTGATAGCCCTCATTCTGATGCTACACAGAATAGGTAAGACATTCATTCCTTCCATGTGATAGCTTTTTGGGTATTTGAAGACAGCTATCATACTCTTCTCTCCACCCCTTCTCCTAAGTCTGTTCTTCTGTGTAGCAGGGGTTTTTAACCTTTTTTGTAAGTGTGTGTCACGTCTGGTGAAACCTATGACTCCCTTCTCAGAATCATGTTTTTAAACACAAAGTAAAATCCATAGAATTACAAAGGAGAACAATTATGTTGAAATGCAGTTTTCAAAATACTAAAAAAACAAACAAATTCCCAGATCCCAAGCAAAGAGGCCCCACTGTATAGATTAAGCCTTTCTAAGTCTTTCAACCACGTCCTGATAAGACATATTTTCAGGGCCCCCACCTTCTTTTGGACATTTTTAGCTTTCCCAATGTCTTTAAATGTAGTGCCCAGCCCTTTAAATGCTTAAATTTAAGTATTCTTCCCTAAGTCTTCTTTTCTCCATGCTAAAAATCCCTAGTTCCCTCATTCACCCTCCTATGACATGGTCATAGGTCTCCTTACCATCCTGGTCATTCTCCTCTGAACCCATCCTTGTTTGTCAATGTCCTTTTGTCCTGGGAGTGATTCCTACATCTGCTACAATGGATCATGTGGATCCTGAGAGTTCAAAGAAAATGTAACTTTAATAAAAATACACTAAATGACCCTCAAGTAAAGGCAGCCCCAAGATGGCAAAAGCAGCCTGCAAGGAAGCTCCATGGGTGTTTCTCAAGTTTTCCTCTTGACCTGTAGAGTGAACCTTATATACTCCTTGCCTGAAGGGCCCACAGTGACTTGGGTTTCAGGTTAATCTATCTAGACTCAAAGTTAACTAGAACTACCCTATTTATTCCACAGCCTCCTGACTCATGATAGCCCTGGTTGTTGGGGTGTGTGTGTGTGTGTGTGTGTGTGTGGAGGGATGTTCACTCAAGCTTTTGTAATCTATTAGCCTCCTGGCCTACAGCATTTTTCTAAAATGTAGCTCCTAAAACTGGACACATTACTCCAAATGTTGTTTAAGAGGGGTAGAGTACATATGAAGTGTCGTCTCCCTCATTTGTGACACTGGCATTTATTTAATGTAGCTGAGGACTGCATTAGTTTTTTTTTTTTCTATTGTTACATCACACTGTTGACTCAGCCTGGAGTTTATTAAAACTCTCTGTCTTTTTCACACTGTTTGTTATCTAGCAATGTCTTGTCCATCCTGGACTTGTTTAATTGATGTTTTGATCCTAAGTGTAAGACTTTGCATTTATCTTTATTCAATTCCATCCTATTATATTTGGCTCATTTTTCTAATTTATTGAGCTATTTTTGGGTTCAGTATTTTATCTGCCTGGCCCAGCTTCAAATCATCAACAAATTTGATAAGTATTCCATTTGCATCTTCATCCAAGCCTTTGGCAAAAATGTCAGTAATCATAGGGCTAATTACTGGATTAGAACCCTTTCTTATAGATGATATTAATTCATTAATTCCACCCACCTGGCTGTACTATCTTTTAGCCTGTATTTTTCCATCTTATCATATCATAAGATTTAGAAATGGGAGGAACTTCAAGGTTATCATGTCCAACCCATTCACTTACAGGTGAGGAAAATGAAGGCCAGAGAGCTTCAGTCATTTCCCCAAGATCATGCAGTAGTAAGTGGCAGAATCTGGATTTGATCCCAGGTCCTCTGATTCAAATCTAGATTTCTTTCCACTGCACTATCTTGTACAGAAGGATAGTATGAGATATTTAGCATATCTACATTTCAGGAAAACAATTTACAGCCACCATCGCGGTTCCCTGAGCTCTTAGTTTAGTGACCCCGCTACTAGAAAGAGGATGTTAGTCTGGCATGACCTGTTCTCAATGAAGTCATGCTGGCTTTTAGGGATCATAACTTCATTTTCTAATGCTCACATTCGAATCACATCCTACAATTTTGTTAGGAACTGAAGTCAAGTACACTGGCTTATAGTTTGGAGTTTCCACTCTGCTCTTTGTTTTGAAAACCGGGACATTTGCCAGTTTCTCCTCCCGGAGCTCCTCTCCTGTTCTACGTGATTTTTCAAAAATTATCAGCAATGACTGCAATCATATCCATCACCTTGAGATATAGTTTATCCAACCTTGATGACTTGAACTCAATAAAGGCAATTAATTGCTCTTCCCATTTCCTCACTTATTCTCAGTGTCATCTGTATAGTAACCACCTTTCCCCCCCATCCTTTTTAGTCCTGAAAATCATTTTCATTGGCAGAGAAAGTCAAAGCAAAGTATGAATTGAGTAGTTCTTCCTTCTCACCATCATATGTTATCATTGCCCATCCATCCTGAACCATTATCTTCTTAGATCTGTCTCTTTGTTTTTCTTGCCCTTAATATGGAAAAAAAGTCTTTGTGTTGCCTTTTGCATTTAGGACCCTTTACAATTCACTCTGAGCTTTATTCTTCCAGTACTACCCTGTTCTCTTCTATTTAATTACAGCTCCCTGATCTTACTTCCATCTCCCATATATGCCTTTAAAAAAATCTAAGTTGGCCATCAGCCTTATGCCTCTATATTGGTCTCTTTAGAGAATATATTCTTTTCTTCCCCCTTTGGAATTGCTTATGCAGGATTTCTTGAGTTCTTTCCATCTTTGTGGCAATGTCCTTATAGAATTTTAGACCAGGGGATAATATCCATACTTTATTTGACTCGTTGAAATCTGCTCTTTAAAAATCTACATGTCACATCAGGATTTATGATAAGGAAGGAGAGCAAAGATGGGAAGAGGCTAAGATGGAATGGTTCTCTTCTTACTGAGGGGTTCATAATTCTTACCCCAGCAACTAGTTTCTCCTTGTTGCTCAGACCTACGTACAGAGGAGCATTTCTTCTTGTTGCTTCCTCTACCTTTTAAAGAACAAAAAATTATCATTAAGGTGGTGAAGAATTTATTATTTGCTCCACTTCTGAAATAGTGAGGACTCCAGCAGATGTTTGGATAGCTGAAGTCCTATATCACAACTATATCATATCTTCATTCTAGGTTTATGACCTGTTTCCTCACTCATCTCTTTCATCTTTCTGGATGGGTGGTCTGTGGTACATTTCCACCACAATATGCGTTCTATTTATCCATCCATTGCTACTCTCACCCAAATGCTCTCTACTTTGCTTCTCTACTCCAGTTCTTAGAGTTCCTTGTGAGTTTGACTTTTTAGAGGTAGCTAAGACCTGAGTTCAAATCTGTACTTAGATAGTTACTAGCTCTGGGACCCTGGGCAAGTCATTTAACCTGTGTCTGCCTTAGTTTTCTCACCTGTAAACTGGAGATCATAACAGTACCTATCTCTCAGGCTTGTTGTGAGGATCAAATGAGATATTGTTGTAAAGTGCATTGTAAGCCTTAAAGTGATATTTAAACGCTAACTCTTATTATACAAGGCAATGCTGCTCCGTCGTCTTTTTTATCCTATTTCATTTGAATAGTTTTCTGTAGATATATCACATTCATGAGTCCTATCCCATAAAATCTCTATACTTATGAGATCATATTTCCCTTCTTTTTAAAGATCTCCAGTTACCCTGTCTATGACCTATCATAGTCCACATATTTGTTTGTAGGTACAATAAAGTAATAATAGCTGATTGGCGAAGGAAATGGCAAACCGCTCCAGTATCTTTGCTGAGAAAGAAAACCCCAAATGGGATCATGAAGAGCTGGACACGATGGAAAGACTGGACACGATAGCTGATATTTACATAGTGTTTTAAATTTTGAAAAGCAATTTGTTTATTATCTGATTTGATCCTTGTAACAATCCTGTGCCATCCATACTATGGGTATTAAAATTCCTGGTTTTTAGATGAGGAAACTGAGGCTTGGAAAGATTAACTGAGTTGTCCATGCTTAGACAGTCAGTGTCTGAGGTAGGCTCTGAACTTAGATCTTCCCTATTCCGAGTTCAGCATTCTGTTTATTATACCACACTGATAGATGAGATTCTGGGTCTTATTACAGGCTCCTTTATTATGTCTGGTGAATTATTGGTCGTCTCTGCTGCTTTTCTTTTCCTAATGTTATACCTCTAAGCCGTAAGTTATGGAAAAGGTGCTGATCTGTATTGGTAGAGGAAATTCTGCACTAGTAACTACCCTCACTGAGATGGTCTGGTTGAAAATAATGTTATACCTGATTCTCTCTGTGGTACCTGGCTTGGCAGATATATGGGGGGTAGTTTTTTTCCTGCCTCACCTTCTATTTTCAACTTAGATCCCACTGGATCAGCTTTGCAAGCCTCCAGGAAAATATATTTTTACTGGCTCTTGACATGTGCATTTGATCTCTGACCAAGAAATCACCGTTCCTATATTCTAAGCCATAGTCATGTCAGGTTTGTGGGCAGCTGGGTGATTCAGTGGGTAAGACACTGGGCCCAAAGTCAGGAAGCCTCATTTTCCTGAGTTCAAATTTGGCCTCAGATACTTACTAGCTGGGTGACCCTGGGCAAGTCACTTTACCCTGTTTGCCTCAGTTCCACATCTGCAAAATGGGCTGGAGAAGGAAATGGCAAACCACTCCAGTATCTTTGCCAAGAAAACGAAGAGTTGGACGTGATTGAAAAACAACATGTCAGATTGACATATGGCTGCCTCGGTATTCCTCAGCAGAGTCACCAACCATCACTCCTTACTCTTCTGTCTCTGACTCTTCCTAGGTGACTTCTCTCCTAGTGGCACTTGTATATCCCCATCATAATTTCTGGGAGCCCAAGAAACTATTTCTTCTAATGAGGTTCCAGGTCTTCACTCTCCAGGAAAAGCGTTCAACCTATTCTAAAATCCCAAATGTTCAGCGATCCTCTTTTTTCCATTCTTTCCCTGTGCTTCATTGTTCCTCCCTCCAGGCTCCTGATATAGGTTATGCTTCCTCTGTGCCTTTTCTAACTCTCTACCCTCTTTGTTTTCTCTTTAAAGAACTCCTCCCAAGTTTCCAAGGAACATTTTATTCTCACCGTTTCCCTAGGGAGTAGTGAGGCATGCCTCTAGCTCTTCACTATCTCTTCTCTAAGGAAGATTGACTTGCATTTTTGCACGGACATAGCCATTACTTGGCACTGGAGGAAACACAAACAGCACATTTGTTGCTATTCACTTCAAAATTCCTTTTGGCCTCCATGCATTTTGGAAGTAAAGTCCTCAGCCCCAGTCATTCTTGAAGGTAGCTCTTGTGGCTATGTCTCTTGCCAAAACCATCAACTTTTCTTGTCTGTTTGCCCTTCTGGGTGTTCCGTTACTTGGATATTACGAGCAAAGCTTTCTTTGTAGAGGACTTCTTATCTTTTCTTGTGATGTGCTGCTCCTTTGCTCAGCTGCCTTGGATTCCTATGCAACCTCATATGCAAACAGAAGCTGCCTTCAGCTGTTGTCCTTGAGTAGGACTCGAACAGAAATCTAACTTCCAGTTACTTCTCACAACTTCCTACCTCTTCTCTCTTTTCCACACTGATTAGATTTCAGGTTGGCTTTCCAATGTTGACACCTCTTTGCCAGTGTCCTCTGTCCAAAGACAGTGATCATCTCTCGTTAGCCCTTCCAAATCTCAGATCTTCTCTTACCTAGTATGACCTGTCTTACCTGTGGCCTTTCACCACCCTCGTCATGCTCCGATGCCTTCCTTCCAGCTACCCAATCTCCCATCTAAACTGTGATACTTGGAGCTGAATTTGAAGCTCCAGATGTGGCCTGACTGGGGCAGTGTACAGACCACACTGTTTTTCACGGACATGAAAGCGTGAGCACAAAGAAACCAGGTGATTATTCTAGGCGTGTGTACTAATTTTTAAATCAATATGCAGCGGGCAGGCCCCAACATATATATTACTGACTTTACAAATGCTCCTAGAGTTGGTACAGTGTGGTTGTTATGGGATCAGAAGAACTGGGTTTTTAATCCTGAGTCTGCTACTTGCTACTTGTGTGACTTGAACAAGTCTCTTCCTCTCTCTTGGCCTCAGTTTTCCTACTCTATAAAATGATGGGGTTGACCTCATTTATAAAGTTGATAAAGTCCCTTCTAGACCTCTAGCCTTCACTCTACTTATATGGATGGCTAGCTTGTACCATGCTCTGATCAAGGGGGGAGGGGTTCACAGTGCTACTATGGTTTCTTTTGTCCCATGTGGCATGGTTCAGGGCAGGAGAGGAGAGTCAGGATCTGGAGTGAAGCTACTCAAAAATGAGGGTGACGTTGAGAGTAGATGCAGGAGGTCTATAGGAAGACCAGAACTTAAGGCCGAAGGTCAGATTGATCCCAGAAACAAAAGAGTACTGCTATTTATCGTGGGAGGCAAGCAGAATCTCTGGTCTGGGTGATGAGCCAAAGAGTTGCAAACTGGCCAGCGACTTCTAACCCTAGATCCGAAGCTACTTTGCTTTCTCCCCCACTTTCATTTTATGCTCCCAGCTGGGTGTGAACACCCACAACCTATCCATAATGTAACTGACCAATGGTCCTAGTACAGAGATTTTTCTGCCATATTCTGGGTTAAATAGGCCTTTGTGGCCTAGCTCAGGAGCCCACGTAGGACTCTAAATATTGTTCATTGGAGAAAATGTGCTCTGAATATTCCAAACATGCACATATTGGACAGACGATGTGTTTGGAAATTGAAGTCCCATTACACACCAACTTTTACTGAAATCCAGCAAGAAAATGAGTTCCAATGAGCAAATGGACTCACATGCTTTGGTTGATCAGCCATAAATGTTTTGCTCCCCAGATCTGTCTAACTCTCTCCCTGGATGCAATATCCAGTTGCTAAGTAGCCGTACAGGACTTGGTTGGAGGGAACAGGCAGAAAGCTTGTGGAAGCAACATTCCTCAAATAGCCAGGTGCTTCTGGGTGCCTTCCCACTGTGGAGGGGATAGTTAAGAAGAAGGTAGCTCTCTTTTAGAGATGTTGTGGGTGCAATCTAGCCGGAAGGCAGTTAGCCTTTCCCTAACCATCTTTAGGGAAGATTCTAGAACATCTCTTATGAACAAAACAGTGAGATGTGCTGGTCTTGAGGTCAAAAGTTTTTTGGTGCTTTCCTGCTAATTTGCAGTATGACCTTGGGTGAATCGCTTCATAGGCTCCAGAACTAGAAGGGACCTTTGACATTGTCAAATCCATCCCCCTCTTTTTAAAAAAAAAATATTAACTTTTTGTTGCATTTTGAGTACTGAGTTGTCTTCCTCTCTCCCTCCCAACCCTTCATTAGAGGAGGTCAACATTTGACACAGATCTATGTGTGGAACCATACAATACATACTTTCATATATCAGTTCTTTCCTGGAGGTGAGTAGCGTTTTCCACCTTCATAGTTGAGTTGAATGTTCATATTACTCAAAATAGCTTACTCATTCACAGTTACTCTTGACATAATATTGCTACTACTGTATACAATGTTCTCTTGGTTCTGCTGATTTCACTCTGCATTATTTCATGCAAGCCTTTCCATGGTTTTCTAAAATCAACCTGCTCATCATTTCTTACAACGCAGTAGTATTCCATCACAATCATATACCACAGCTTGTTCAGCCATTCCCCAATGGATGGTCACCCCCTCAATTTCCAGTTCTTTGCCACTACAAAGAGAGCTACTGTAAATATTTTAGAACATATAGGTTCTTTTCCTTTTTCCCTGATCACCTTGGGAAACAGACCTAATAGAGGTATTACTGGGTCAGAGGCTATACACAGTTTTATAACTCTTTGGGCATAATTCCGAATTGCTCTCTGAAACAGTTGGATCAGTTGACAATTCCACCAACAGTGTTTTAGTATCCCAATTTTTCCACATCCTCTTCAATTTGACGTTTTCCCCTTCTATCATTTAACCAATCTAATAGGTGTGGGATGGTATCTCAGAGTTGTTTTAATTTACATTTCTCTAATCAATAATGATTTAGAACATTTTTTCATATAACTATGATTTGATTTCTTTTTCCAAAAACTTCCTGTTCATATCCTTTGACCATTTGTCAATTGGGGAACGACTCATATTCTTACAAATTTGATTCATTTCTTTATGTATTCGAGATAGAAGGCCTTTATCTGAGAAACTGTCTATTCCACCCCCAATTTTCTGCTTTCCTTCTAATCTTGGCTATATTGGTTTTATTTGTAAAAAAAAACCCTTTTAATTTAATGTAATCAAAATTATCCCTTTTAATTTAATTATCCCAAAATTATCCCACAATGCTCTCTATCTCTTGTTTATTCATAAATTCTTCTCCTATCCATAAATCTGATAGGTAATATATTCCATGCTCTCAACCCCCTCTTTTTAATAGAGAGGGAAATGATGTCTCAGAGAAGGAAAACAATTTGACCAAAGTTGTGCATAGAGTAAATGGAGCCAAAATTCAACCCCATGCCCCTGCCTTCAAATTCAGTGCCATCTCTTACATCATTCTGCTTACTTCCCCTTTCTGAGTCTTGTTTTCTTCTCTGTCTCCAATAAGGGGCTTGACCCTGCCAGTTCTGATGCTGTATGAGTCCATATGTGGCCGTTGTTGAATACTCTGCCTCTGGGCTAGTCTACACTGCCACAGGGTAGTCATCACAATGGCAGTGCTAGGGTCGGTCTCAATCAGAATGGCCTAGAGTTCAGTCATCACCAGAGAAGGAGTTCTGGCCTGAGTTAGAACCAAGAAGCTCCCATCCATTCAACTCAGGTGGGAAATTCATTAGCACCTGAGTGTAAGATCACAGAGAGATCTGTTGAAAAGAGGGTAGGGGCTATATCACAACATTAATTAACTCCTGTCTTAAAAGGGACTAGCATTAAATCTGTAATGGAGAAACACCAGCGGCACGCTGTCATAGACCAAACAGAGGGTGGCCGTAAATTTTGATGAGCATTTGTGTTCCTGTAAGAGGGAGCAGCATGGCATGGGGCTGTACTGGAACTTGGGAGGCTTGGGTTCTATACAAGGCTCTGCCACTCACTTGCTGTGTGACTGTTGATGAATTATTTCCCTACTCTGGGCCTCATTCCTCTCTCCCTGCTCCCTGCTGTACAATGAGGGGTTGGAAGAAGGTGATTTCTGCAGGCCTTTCAAACTGTTCCCTTTCCACTGTGCTCAGAATCCTTGAGGGTGGGGGACTGCCTCTTCTGCCACACCTGGGAGATGGGCGCGGTACCGAGGACATCCTCAGGTCGAACAGGCACAGTTGGATGCTGGATAAAATGAGGAGGGCCAAAACAACATGGGAGAACTACCATCCCTTGTTTGGAGAAGAAAAACAAATGAAGAGGATTTGAGCCTGCTTCCTTTTGGCACATTCCCTCCCCCATATCCTCCCCACTCCTTTCCCTCCCCATCCCTCTCCCCCTTCCCTTCCTTTATCTTCCCTCTTCCTCTCCCTCTCTTCTCCCTTCATTGTCCCTTCCCTTCCTTGGAAATGAACTTTAAATCATAGAATTAAAAATTGTTAGAAGTGAAGAGAGGCCAAAAGCCCCCGCCCCATCTCCCAATAGCGTAATGGGATAAGGAGAAAAAAGGAAAAAGCAATGTAAAGCAAAGGATTATGGAATGGTGACACAGATTATTTTCTTCCTTTGCATAGCCATTACTTGGCCCCAGACTGGGGTAGGCAGGAATATCGGGGGAGCCCATGGAGTCCGAGCCTGGCCTTCTGGAAATGGATGGGCACCATTTACAAAACCATTGACAAGCATTTGTGCGTCTAGTTGTCACTTTGCTCACTCATCTTAATCAAGTGCCTGCTTCCAGGTCATTTCTTTCTCTCCTTAGCAGGAGCACATGGATTTGTCAGCTCTGGGCTCCAACCCCCACCAGATGAGGCTCTTGCACCAATTCCCACAATCCATCTGCTAAGCTGCCATTCCTCACAGGTCCTTTCCTCTCTTCCTCTGACTGCAGAGCAGTGATTTGTCATCCTTCCCTCTGGCTCCTAGTTGCCCACGGTGGCTTTACTTTGCTGACTCCTACTCTGTCTCCCATCAATCAGGAGGCTTGCTGAATGCTGGGAAGGGGACTGTTGCTTGGAGGGGGCTCAGAGCTTTCCCTGTTGTTCTTCTCTCACAGGAGAGGAGATCCAGGAAACCACACACATTGCTTGAGATTGGGAGCGTGCTGGCCTGACTCTCCTTGGATTCTTTCTTCCTCCTCCACTTGCCTCGGTTTTTATGCTGTAAAGGAACTTGCCATGAACAAGAAGTACAAAGTTGAGATGCTGTGGCCCTTGCCTGAACTAGGCCAGATGTTTGCCATGACAGAAGAACTTCTATAGGAGGGGACTCTGGGGAGCCTGGCCTAGTCGCTTTCCCTCTCTGCATCTAAGGGGTCTCCCAACTCTCATATTTGATGATTATGCTAGGGGAATATAAATTTGGTTGGAGCAGAAAGAGCCCTGGGTTTGGAATGAGATCAAACCCTGGCTGTCCTTGTTGACTACCTAGGGGACTTTGGGCCTTGGTTTCCCCATTTGTAAAGTGGTGGGCTTGGGCTGGGTGAGCTGTAAGATCTCTTAAGATCTGAGATCATTTGACCAAGTGGTGGTATCAAGAAGCTGACTCAAGCTTAGGCAAACCTCAGTTTATCCTGGTAGTTTGGCCCCTCTCATTTTCCATTAGCTTCCTAGCACTCCCCTGGGCTCTGTCCCATTGCCATGTTGCTGGGGAGGCTGAGGCCTCACAGCTAGAGATGAGAAACCTTCTGGGCCATGAATCCTCTTGCAGCCACCTTCCCAGGGCCTTGTAGGAAGCCAGGATCACTGAATATGGTCTTTAATTCTTCTGTTAGCCTTGGTTTTTTGATCTCCCACAGATTTTCTGGGAGCCCCATCTCTCAGGCCTACAAGTCGCTACATCCATTGCTCCCTCCTTGCCATTTTCCCAGGCTTGTGTTCTTCATTTGCATAACAGCTCTGCTTTGACTGGACTCTGAAGTCTGCCTCCTTTCTCTGACCCTCTCCAGTGCCTCACCCTCAACTCCTGCCGAGTCCACGGCTCTGAATGTCCCAAAAGGAATCCCGAAGGGTTTCTAAGGGGTACCCATTTGGGGAAGTTCTGCAAAATAGCCCAGGCTGGACTTGGAGATTGCCTAATTCTTCCATCATACTTTTGGTGCCTGACGCCAGAGGCCGCAACGATAAACCAGCTTGGGCCCTGGCACCATCGCCTGTCTGGAGGGTTATGGAATCCAGAAAACTGCAATCAGTACTGAGTCAGTGGGATGTCTCCTACATTATCTTTGTGCTGAATGGCAGGAGACATTTCTGCTCCAGGCTGTAGACACAGGGTCATAATGGAGAGAGATGGAAAATATTCCTGGGGAAAGTGAGAACTGCATTTAAGAAATTTCAAAGAAGATGAAGACAGTGGGCCTGAGTGGAGGCATGGGATTATATCTCTTTTTGTGTTTGTATTTTTCTCCCAATGCTCTAGGCTATCTCCAAAGCATGGTCCAGATATCCCGGATGACAGTACTGACAACATCACCATCTTTACCAGGATCCTGGACCGTCTGTTGGATGGCTATGACAACCGACTGAGACCTGGGCTTGGAGGTGAGTCTCTATGTGGTAATCATGTACCATATTGGTTACTGTCATCTGCCAGATGCCCTGAGCTGTGCTGTTATAGTAGCATAGGCCGTGTTCAGTTAGCATGGTCTCAGTCTTTGGATCTTGGAAACTAGGTCTTTGGTCTATGGTGGGGGTTATGGGACAAAGTCTTGTGTTATTGCTTATGGGAGTTTGGGCCTCTTCCTCACTGTTTTCCTCATGAAGCTCTATCCTTAGGCAGCTTCAGTGTACAAGTGTGTCACCATTTACCTTTTGGAAGGGCAAACCTCAGCAGCAGTGGCCCCCTGGCCCTGTCTCTCTGCCTGGGCTTGGCAGCTTTCATCAGGAGTGTCCCTCGGGCAGTGGGTCGGGACTTGCGGCCTTCTTGGGTTTCACGTGGGGTATTTTCCCATTGGAAGTGAGCAACAGGGTTCAGCTCGTGGCATATTCCTGCTAACGAAGAACGTGATCTTCCCTGGGGAGCTCAGCCTGGCTTTCCCTGGCAGAGGCAGCAGGAGCAGCCAGCAGCAGGGAGAATTGCCTTTACCTCAGAAGCCCTGGGCCCTGTTCAGTTTGAAACTCCAAACATGAGTGATTCACTGGCTGAGCTTCCTCAATTTCTAGTCCAGAAACACACTGCAGGATTGGTATTTTGTGTACTGATAGGAGAGGGGATAGTGGTGGCTGGGCACATTGCGTGCAGGGCTTATTTATGTTTCCTGGTTGGCCTAGGAAGATTTGTCTCTATGTTCTAGAGTGGGAAGTGACCTAGGCATGGCTTATCTTCTTCTCTGGTCACTTACCTCTTGGGGCTGATTGGTTCTAGGCCTTTGGTTAAGTGAGTTTCCTCACAAATTGGGGCTTGTGGGCAAAGGCATGGAGGCAATTTAACTAACATTTATTAAACACCTACTATATGGCAGGCCCTGTGCATATAAAAAGTCATCCTAGCTTTGTTACCGAGTCATTATGGCTACATTGTCAAGGGGTTAGAATTGGAAGAGACCTAAAAGGTTATCTAGGGCCTCTCCTCAATGAGCTTATGTTCTACTGGGGGTTACTTCTAGAATATGTGTGCAGATGAGTAAATGCAATGCTATTTGAGGAAAGACAGAGGACTGACAAGAAATATTATTAAGACAGCATTTGAACCCAGGTCCTCTGACAGCATTTTTTTCCACTCTACTTCTTACTAAAAAGTTCCAGCCCCCCATGATTCCCCAAATCCAGATTTGGGAGTACTGGGCATAGGAGATGTGCCCTGCTCTGTGCCTCTTGGGCCTAGAGGAAAGGGTTAAGGCATCAGGCTAGCCCACCCATCCGTTGGGTTTATCACTTTCTTCCAGAATTAACCACAATCCCACTAATAGACTTGCTTCCTTGCATTTCTCTGATGAGTGGATCAATACAGGATGAATCCAGCTGAAGGGGGAGCTGAGGGACGTTCGGGCCCTGTCAGGACTCCATAGCAAATGCAGCTCTTTGGAAGCTATTAATAAGAGTGATGAAGAGCCTCTGGAGATCTCTTTGAGGCCCCTGATTCAATGACTCCCTCGAGCCTTTTCTTTGTGAGATTTAAAACCCTTCCTCAAGCCATTTTGGTAGCCTGGAATGCAATGGATGCCCTTGTCTGGATAACCAAACAAAGGCCTTTTCCCACCAGAAGCAGATCAAACAGATCCTCTATGGGCCAAAGCTACTGGGTTCAAAGAAGGGGAGAAGGAGGACCTTGGGAAAGTTGGGCTGCTAACATATTGTATCTGGTTCAAGGGATCTCCAAGGGAAAGAGCCTTGCCTCTGCTTTCAGAGGACCTGGGTCCAAATCTTGGCTCTACCTGTGTAACCTTGGATAAACCATTGGATCTCTGTGGGCCTCAGGTTCTTTTGTGGAAAATGAGGAAATTGGATGAGATGAATTCTGAGGTCCCTTCCAGTTTTCAATCCATGTTCTAGGCCAGGCAAAATGATACTCTTCAGCCAGGATGAAATTCACGGACCATCTCCTCCTTTCTCTGCTCTTGACTCTCCCTGCTAACAGAAAGTGAGCTCCTCCTCAAATTATCCTAGTGTGCTTACTCTATCCCACTCTGCCTCGTTACACTGGATCCTTCCCATTGGATCACAAGCTCTCTGAGGGCAGAGATCAGGCCTTTTCTCTGGAGCTCAGAGCCCAGCACTTAGGGAATGTTTGGTCAATTGGACTTAATTGCCAGTCTATGGGTTGGCACCCAGAGGGCTTGAAAGAGTTAATTCATCTCCCTCAGCAGCGTCATGGAACCCTCTAGCATGGAATAACTGCCTTTACTAAGAGGCTCTGGCTCACTGAGCATATCATCCTTGTCACGGCTTCTGATTCTCATGGGCGTCTGGGCAAATTGGCGGCCTGGGCAGGAGTCAGCAGAGATGTCAGACTGGGATTGGGCCCCAGGTGCTGCCTTTTTACATACAAAATCAAGAGTCTTCTGGATTAGAACAAAGCATCAATGAGCCAGATTGGGGGAAGATCATTTCCTAAGCATTATTCAGGCAGAGGGCAAGGCATTAGAGCAGCGAACTTTCCAGTTATTTTAGGTTACCTTCTTTGTAATGGGGAGGGGCATCATGGTAGGGACCATTATCCCCATTTGACAGATGAGGAAACTGAGGCTTAGAGAAGAGAAGCTTTTAGGAAGGGACAGAAGTGGGGCTAGAATCTGGGTCAGGCCATCTTATTTCCAGCTCAGTATCCTGTGGATGAGACAGCTCAGGACTGAAGCTCCTAGGGGGATTCCAATCAGTTTCGTGGCCAACAAGAGAACCAGAATGGGTTGGACCCACAAAAGAAATGGCCCGGAACCCCAAGTGAGTTGGTAGAGTTCGGTGGGAAAGAAAGATTCTAATAAGAACAGAGTAAGTGGCCAGAGTGGGAGTGTGGCTAGGAATTTTGAGGCAGGTCACCTGGGTTCCTCGCCCCATGCTATGATCTGGAAGTCACTCTGGTCGGCTCATTCCAGCTCCTTAGATAGAAGGCCAGATAAAAATAACTCCTATTTCCCAAGTGCTTTAAGACTTACAAAGCACTTTCCTTGACACAAACCCATGAAGTGGGAAGTCCAAGGAGTATTAGCCTCATCTTAGAGATGAGGAAACTGAGACTCAGGAAAAGGAAATGACTTGTTCCCATGGTCCCGTAGGTAAACAAATTTCAGAGACAGGATTCAAACCCAAGCCTCCTGACTCCAAGTACAGTGCTCTTTCCACTACACTAAGATGTCTAATCTCTGCTGGGGTACCATCACCCCTCTCAGCCTCCCTGCATATGATCAGGTCCCCTATTTGCCTTCTCTGCAGATTTGAGGGCAGTTAAATGAAGCTGGCCCACTGGATGCTGAAAAGGAAGGGTGTAGGTGGGAGACACTTAGAGTTGGTGTCTTCTTGTCACTTGTATTCAGGGCGATGGAGCCTTTGCCTTTGAGAAGAAGGCCAGAACACAGATGTCAGGCAGATTGTTGACCATGGCAGGCTGGGGTCATCTAAGCAGATGGCTCATTCCTCTGAAGCGAGTGCTGAACAATACACAACCATTCCCAAGCTGGTTGGGGAGGGAAGCCAAGGGGAATAGTGTTGGATACTCAACTGGAGTGGGGGGGGCGGCTTGTGTTAAAGGTCAGAGGAGCTTTGGACTCCTGGAAGGCAGAAAGAATTGATCTGGGATCTTCACAAGAGAAAGGTTAGTAGAGAATGGAATAAAAGCCAGTCTCTTCCTTCTCCAATCCATCTTTTACATGGCCACCAAAGTGATATCTTTAAAACACAGATCTGACCACATCACCCTCTTACTCAGAAATCTTCAGTGGCTCCCTATTGCCCCAGGATAAAATACAAAATCCTAAATTTGACTTTTAAAGCCCTCCACAATCTGATTCCCATCTATATTTTCAGTCTTGTTTTATTTTATTTCCCTGTATTCCTTCCCATTCCAGTCTCATGGCCTGCTTGCTGTTCTTTGTGTACCACGTTCAATTTCCCACCTCCTTGCCTTTGTACAACTGGATTCCCCATGCCTGGAATGCACTCCTTCCTCACCTCTGTCTTGTAAAATCCCTACCTTCCCCCAAATCACAGCACAGATGCCACCTCCTATACAAGGCTTTTCCTGATTTCCCCTAGTTATTAGCTAGCTCATTCCCTCTTGAAATTACTGTGTGTTGCTTTACAACACAAATTTACATTTGCTTACTTGTGTGTAGGTAAATACTATAGAATGTAAACTCCCTGAAGGAAGAGGCTTTTCATTTTGTTCTTTTTACTATGCAACTTGCACATAGTAGGTGAATAATAAATGTTGGCTGAATGTTTTGCTGAAGGAGATCTACAGAAAAGTAAGGGCATGGGACTTGGTGAAGAAGCTCTGAAAACGACTGATCACATGGGGACTCTCTGTAACTGGTCAACTAGCTACTGTTGGGTTGCCATAGGCAATGATTTACCATTGAAGCCCATGATAAGTAATCCTTCAGTTTCTGCTTGACTACCTCCAAGGAAGAGGAACCCATCACCCACAAAAGCAACCTGACTCATGTTTTGACCATTCTAATCATCAGAAAGGTTTTCTTGATTCCTAGCTGAAATTGGAATCTCAGTAGCTTCTACCCAACGTTCCTGGTTCTGCCCTCTGGGACCAAAAAGAATGAGGCCAATCCTTCCTTCATGTGACATTCCTTCAAATATTTCAAGACCCTATCATGCCATTCCCTGAGTCTCCCCTTCTCTCCATTAAACATGCGTCGGTCCTTCGTGTCTTCCTTTTGTGTCATGAGCTCAAGGACCTTCATCATCCTACCTGCCCTCCTCTGAACACCCTTCAGCTCATCAACATCCCTAAACAGTGACTGTGGCATTTAAGCTGGCAAGGGTGGTGAACCAGACTAAGAACATATCCTGGAGGTGACACAACATTAAAAACATTGAGGGATTCTCTTACAAGACCTAAGGGAGAAGAGGACACTGAGAGAGCAGGAAAAACAAATCACAGACTATATTACTAACCAAAGATTATAGATTGTGTAATAAAGATAATATTATTAACCAAAAAGGCCAATTGAGGGCACATCAATAATTTCTGACCCGTATGCCTAATTTTTCATATGTATAAAATCTTTGTTAAAATGATCTATAGCTATATCTAGGGTATCCTTGATGAAACTATGAGAAGGAAACAGACAAGGCAGACTTTTGCAAATGATTTTCTATAACAGATCACTGTCTTTACAGTCACAAAATTAACCGAAAGGTACAGAAAATACAAGATCCTTCTGGGTTCCTTATTTGTAGATTACCAAAAAGCATTTGACTCGTTAACAGCACTGAGCAATTTCCCAGAAGCAATTTAGCCTTTGCTCTTTTTCCTATTCAGTTATGGGCTGCATGTGCTATTTATCTGCAGTGTCTGTCTTAGATATCTGTAATGATATATGAACCCAACGGACTGACCATCCAATTGCATGTCCTTGTGTGTGCAATAGGCATTATTCATCGTTGGATTCTTTCTGTATGGATTGTAGAGAACCATAAACAATTCTCTTCAGCAGAGTACATCTTTCTAGCCACACAGTTGATTGTGAGGTGCTGGGAAAACAAGATCCAGCTATTTTAGTTATTCGCTGATCACAAACAGGCATTTGATTTGGTAGAACAAAACTCAGCCTTAATATCTCTCTTCCAACAAGGAGTGTCTCAAGCATATGCAAGATCAGTCAAGATTCTGTGATAAATGCCACCATAGAAATAACTCTGCTTGATAATTATGAACACTAAGCAAGGCATAGGACTGGGAGATGTGTGCTAATCAACCTCGGGTGCCGTTGACTTGGAAGGGCTCCTCCAAAGAATCCAGGTGAAATAGAGAGTAGACAGTGAGGTCCTCTACATGCTCCAGTTTGTGGATGACATTGTGCTAGTCGAATTGAGTCTTAGAACATTATAGGGCCTCCTCAATGAGGTCTGTGCTTACTCAAAACAGATCAACCCAACAATCCATATGGGAAAAGCAAAATGAATAAAATGTCCATTGTCCAGACTGAGCTGTGCCATTGGATGGCATGTCCATTGAACTAGTATGCATGTCTAGGTCAGATTCTTTGGGTGGACAATGGATTGAGCCCAGAGCTGAGTAGGAGAAGGAAGGGGGGTAGATTGTATTTGGGAAGCCATGCAGTGCCTTTAATGATCTTGAGCTGCTCCCCACCATAGAAAGCCATTCTTTTAATAGACATGGCTTCCTGGTGATGCTCTGTAGTTGTAAATGTTGGAGTACCACAGTCTCTAGGCAACTGAAGATGCAGACGATCTAATGGGTAATGGGGAGATTCAGGCTGAGCGAAAGTAGGCTGTAGCAATGCTTGACCTATGTGCAAGAAGTGCTGTGAGGAACATAGGTTTGGAGCCATATAAATGCAAAAGTGAGTGAGCTGGCCATGAAGTGAAAACTGGGGAGTAATATGTAAATAGGCTGAATGCTACCTTGGTGCCCACAAAATATAAAGAAGGCCTAAAGGGAGACCTTCACATGTTGGGAAGATCTTCTGTGAAGGATCTAGAGGAGAACACAGACAAGAACTTCAGAGAATAAAAAGGTAGGGATGAGTTGTAATCTGCTTCAGTGGAGGAACACCCACATTGATGATGGCACATTAGAGTTTTGGAAAAATTTTGGATTTAGAATCAGAGACCTGGGGTCAAATTGCAGCTAATAACATTACTTGTATTGTTTGGGCAAGCCACCTAACTCAGGGCTTTAATGTCCTCATTCCAAAAAAATAAACATCAGGACTAGATCTGATGACCTCAAAGTTTTCTTCCAACTCCAAATCTCCAATCCTATGATCTGATGTCAGATTCACTCAATACTTATGCTTTGGTCAATGTAAAGAGTAAAGTAAAGAGTTTTGGTTGTATAGAAAGAAGCAAAACTGAGTGTCAACTCATGCAAGTCTACATTTCTTGATTATCCTCAGCTAAAGAAAAGTTAGCTGTTCAGAATTTGAATTCATCAGCCAAGCACTTGAACTGCAGGCACCCAAGAGAAGAGACCTGGGGACTTCCAAACCTAACTCCCCCAAGGAGCTTTGCAGAAGCTATAGACTGTTGCCTAATAAATGCTTGTTGACTGACTGGTTGATTGATATCTGAGCTTCACTATTGCTTGTTTCTGTTTCTGGGGAGCCTTGGAGAAATATTTAGTAAGCAGCAGAATGTTGATGTGGTGACTTTCCCCCTAGATATGGCACTGTTTTATTTATTGTCAGAGTCCTTCTGTTTTTCCCATCTGGTCTCGACCACTCCATGAATGTGCTGTTCCGCCTGAGGGTGTGGCTAAGAGTAGGACCAGTCAGGGGTTGAGACCAAGAGCCTTCTGGGATGCAGAAGAGGCTAGCTGGCTCTGGTTCTGCCCTTCTCATCACTCTGTCTGAGCTTCAGTTCTGGACAGCTTCTGGTTACCAAGAGCATTGCCCCCATGGGAAATGATTGAGTCTTCATGGTGGTTAAGGCACAAGGTCTATGTATAGATGATGGCTTTTGCTGGGGGGCGGGGCAAAGTGGTATCTTCTTGACAAAGTTTCTTGGACCACAACTTGGCATCAAGTCCTAGGGTGAGCTTAGTAAATGTGGCACTTCTCTGTTCTTAAGGAAGACTCCAGCTGTTGTTGCTCCTGACCTATTCTTACTCAGTCCTTTCTCCTTGAATCTCAGAGTAGGGACTTCAGAAATCATCTAGTCCAACCCATACCTGGCCAAGAATTGCCTTAAAATTCTCTCTGACAAATGATCATCCTGATTGCATTTGAAGATGTTCAGTGACAAGGAACTCACATCTTTTTAGGGTGGCCCATCAGACTCTTGGACAACCGTGATTTTTAGGAAGTTTTTCTTTATTGGACCAAAGGCTGTCTCTCTGGATCATCCAATGACTAAGTTTAGTTTTGTCCACTGAGGCCAAGTAGAATAGTCAAATCTTTTTTTCAAACGATAGCAATTACAGATTCTTTGGGGCTAACAGAACCATAGAACATTGGACCAAGGAGGAACCTCAGAAAGTGCTTAGTTCAATATACTCATTTTACAGAGGAGGAAACTGAAGCCCGGAGGAAGGAAGGGACTTGGCCAAAGACATAACAACAAGTTTGTGGTAGAGCTTAATTTGGACTTCAGTCCTCCCGACTCTTCATGATATCATGAAAGTGAGCATCTTTTGTCTTCTTCATTGTGATACTGGAAATGTTAATTTACCTTCCAATATTAGCCCTCCCCCCAGTTTTGGCTCTGGGGATTCATTCTGAGAAAGGGAGGCAGATAGCTGGAATTGCAGATTAGGGATTTGGGAGTAACTCATTTGTGGGAGGAGGAGGCAGGGGGCGTAACACAAGGAAGATGGATGTTAACTGTGAGGTTGAACTGGATGGCATCCTCCTGCCTCCACCTGGATGAAAAGAAGAAAGTGACAGCTGATGGAGTGTGATTTCCTCCTGGGAAGTCATGTGGTTCCCAAGCCAGAGGAGGAGAAGAAGTGGGCCCTTGAGGCAGGGAGACATCTGCCACACCCTCGAAGAAGACAAACCTCAGAGGAATGGGATGGTTTATGAGCAATCTGTCTCTCGAGTTGTTTGCTTTCCAGATGTTCCTTCTGCCCCAGTGCAGATTTCGAGGGTGTGGAGAAACTTGTAGCCTGCGTATTTCAAGGCTGTGGGCGTGGCTATCTGGGGAGCTGTTCCCTCCTTTGATGGTACCCAAGCCCAGCCATGCCCCTGGTCTTGTGTCCCACCATAATGAACAGGAGGAAGTGGTCTTTTCCAAGTTGAGTGGGCTCCAAGGAATTGTTTGGAATGGGAACCAATTACCTAAGGTGAAGACCTATAGGTGACTCAATGAATGGTACCCTTAAAGGGCCAGGGAGTTGAGTCCTCTCTAGAGGTCATGGCATACTTGCTGATCAATTATCAACAAGCAGAGTTTTAGCTCCTTTGTGGTGGCTGATAGGAAGGGAAAGGACAAGCATATGGGGAGCTTGTGAAGTGAAAATCCCATAATTCAGTCCCATATCAGCATTGTGGCCTTTTTATCTCCTCTCTGAAAGAGGGAGCACCAACTCTCATTTACACAGACCCAGAAGGATGAGTAAGCACAGAAACAGAAGCTCCTTTTGACCTCTAGAAGAGGGGCGGTGTTGGGGGTGATGGAGATAGTGTTGGGCTTCGATCCATGTTTAGGCAGACCCATGTTCAAATCTCACCTCTGATACTTGTTAGCAGTGTGGCTCTGATCAAATGCCTTCCTGTCTCTGAGTCTCAGTTTCATCATCTATAAAAGAGGAGTAATGATACCCATAATACCTACGTCACCACGTTATTAAGATGCTCAAAGAGGGGAGTAATCTACGGAAAGGGTTTTGTAGACCTCATAGCATTACAGAATCAACAGTTATTATTTCTATAACACAAGCATTTCCACTAAGAGGCCCAGGGCCAAAAGTTCGAGTAAGACACAGTAAGCTCCCAAGCTTGAGGATTTCATCCGATCCTCTGGCAGGCTGGCTGAAGACGGGAGAGAACAGAGGGGGCAAAGGCAGTCACCCCCCCCCCCCACCAAGCACTTGCTTCAGTGTACCAGTATCCTCTAGGATTGATCACCCATGTTATCCTAAGTTGTGGTTTAGTGACCCTTCGAGAATGGCAAAATTCATCTGAAAAATATCTTCCAAAACTCTGGAAAAACAATTGGAGTCATTAAGACCAAGGGAGGTAGGAGAAAGGAGATTAATTTCCCCATGTGAACCAACTTCTCTTCTGTCCTGAGGGGTTGATTTACTTGGAAACAGCTTCCCAAAGCTTCTCAGCTTGAAGATGCTGTACAGGCCCAGCAAGCAGATTCATTTGGGGGCCCACTCCACTGGTTTTTCTATTAAGCCTTGGTGACAGATTGATCGCATCTGGAGGAGATTTCCTAAAGTGGATTGAGTCCTACCTTGGTAGAAATCAATGCACAGCCCAAAAGATAAATAATCCTGCCAGCTGCCCAGCAAGTGCAGCCCCTTGCCCGAGCAGCAGTGAGTGCAAGGGCAGAACCATAGAATAGGTGTAACAAAGCACCCGTACTGTTTGATCAAGCCGGAAAGGTGGCGGAACCAACTTTCTCATCAACTAATGTCCTGTGCGTGAAAAGCCTGTCCGTTTGTTTCTTCTTGATTTTTTTACATATGGACTCCCGGAGGGGCGTTTGAGGAAAGCCCCGGGCTCAGGAGTCAGGATACCTAGATTCTAGTTTCAGCCCAGCCACGGACTTGGGGCCTGACTTTTGACATCTCCCCTCACCTAAATGGAGGTAATCATACCTGACTTTGAAGGTCATTTTGAACATAAAATTAAGTGATAGATTTAATTCAGCAAACATTTATCAAGTGCTAGACTCAGAATCAGGAATTAGAGCTCCAAGGTTTATTGGGTTGTGAGGCCAAGCCCAAGTCACTTTTTTCTTTCTCTGAGCCTCAGTTTCCTCAGCTGTAAAATGGGAATAATAATATTTGTAGTACCTTCCTTGCAGGGCCATTATGAGGATCAAATGAAAGGGTATATGTAGAGTGCTTTGCAAGCCTTAAGAAATAGAAATTTCAGCAATAATAATAATAATTATTATTATTATTGCTAGGGCAAGCATTCACATGGTGGTCAGAAGAAGCCATACAAGGACACTCTCAAGGTCTCTCTTAAGAACTTTGGAATTGAGTATGTGGTATGGGAGACACTGGCACAGGACCACCCAGTGTGGTGTTTGCTCTGTGAGCAAAGCAGAATTGAAGTAGCCCAAAAAGAAATGTGAGATGTGCAAATTTAGAGAATCCACCCAAAGGTTCACGTGAACCATTTGTGCCTGACCTGCGAGAGAACATTCCAAGTTTGTATTGGTCTGATCAGCCACAGTCGAACACGCTGAAACTTGACTCCGGCATAGAAATGTCATTTTGGTCCTCTTTGAGAACAAAGGACAACAACCTTCGTTGTAAGTCACTGTACTAGGAGTTGGAGAGTCAAAGATGAAGAGAGAGTCTTACAGTGCCTGACACAGTAGGTGTTTAATAAGTGTTTCTTGATGGATCAGGTTAGACACCTTCTAGTGATATAGATTGCTGTGCCGCCTTGCTTAGTAATGTTCTTCATGAATTGTGTCCAAAAAGATTTCCTCCTGTGGTTGAGCTGAGCCTCTATGACCTAGCTCAGCTGGGCCTCAGATGACAGGCCTAAGATATGCCACTCTGCGTGTACTTGATGCTTCCCCAGTTTGGAAAAGGTCCATGAGAGCTTGTGCTCCTTGGGCCTTCCCTTCGAGACCCCAGGGCCTGAACTGCCACAGCAAGATGACGCATCAGAGGAGGATTTTGGTAGAGCAGTACATGTGCCGAAGTAACTCAAATACCTTACATGATATTCTACATGTACAGTGATGTCCCGATTCTCCAAAGAGCCAAAGGATAGAACACTTAATTAAGCTTCCGATTCGAGTGTTAAGAAAACGTAAAAGGTACTCTCAAAGTATAAGGCATGGTTTTGATCTAAAGTGGGCCCCTTAGCAGAGGGAAGGAGCAGTGAGGCAAATGACCACTTTTCCTTTTCTCTTATCAATTCTTAGGGAATGGATTGAGGTACATGGGAAGTGTATGGCAACTTCAGTGATCCTCAGGGCCTACATCAGTCCTGGTTACCTAAGAGTTAGTCAGGAGAACTATGGAAGTCCAAAGATGCTGTTCCAAGAGCATGCCCCTTGGGCAGCTCAGTTACCTCAACAGTGAGATCACCGGCAGATTGCTTGGATGGCATCATGTCCTTTGAAACTTTGGACTTTCCAAGGGTGTCTATCTCAAAAGGAAATCAGTCTACCTTGGAAGAGTCACAGGTTCATGGATTTCAAGCTGGAAGGGACTTTTGGGGTCATTAAATTTTTACAGCTGAGATAGGAAAAAGGTGTTGGTGGTGAATGGAGAAGTTGAGAATTGAGCCCAGGTCTTCTGAGTCCAAGCCAAGCAGTCTTTTTTTCTAGCTCACTCTCCATCTCTTTGACAGTACCTACTGTATTGTTGCTTGTCCTGCCTCTTCTGAACCAATTGGTTAAAGACCTCCTGTGGGTGCCAGTCCCTTGGTTGAACATCAGGAAACATTAACAGGAAGGGAGAGTTGGAGTGGGAAAGGGCACATGTGCAGCAGGAATCCAGGCCACTTATTTTTAATAAAGCAACTTCTGTAATCAGCTTAATTATCCTCTCAACAAATACAAATAGACAAATCAAGAGAATATTAAATCAAACTCGAATTGAAATTGCTCAAGCTCTTTGAGCCTGTGAAGAACTATGGTTATTATACCTAGCCACAGGGCCTATATGAACTATGAACCCACTCCTTGGGCTTTCTCTGGGCAACCTTCCCCTCCCCCAGTCATACATTTGGTCATTTAGAGAAGCCCAGCCATTCTGTGCTGGGGAGACAGCAGAATGGTGGGAATCGCTGCTGAAGGTGAGCAGGGCAACCCAAAGAGAGCAGTTTCTTTGGAAAGCATTGGCTTCAGTTGGTTTTTCTTTTTTCTTGGGGACAAAAAAAATTGCAAAACCCACTGGAACTAGGAGATAGGCAAGTGTGATCAGATGCTTACTGAGCTGGTCCCAGGCAGAGAATTAGAAGGGACCTCGGGGACTGAGTCCAATCTCCTCTCCAACATCCCCCCCAACCAGGAAAGCCTCTGAAGACTCCCAGTGATGGAGGGCTCACGACCTTCTGAGGTAGCACATTCCAGCTCTCATTGTTAAGAAACTTTTCCTGCCATCAAACCTAAATCTGTCCCTCAGAAATCTCCACCCATTGTTCCTGGTTCTGCCAAAAAGAAGAAGTTGAGGGGGCAGCTACGTGGCACAGTGGATAGAGCACCAACCCTGGAGTTAAGAGGACCTGAGTTCAAATCTGATCTCAGATCAGACACTTGACACTTACTAGCTGTGTGACCCTGGGCAAGTCACTTAATCCCAATTGCCTTGCCAAAAACAAAACAAAACAAAAACAAAAACAAAAAAACCCAACAACAAAAAACAAACAAAAAACAACAACAAAGAGAAGATGTTGAATCCCTCCTACACAAGGCTTAAAGACAGCTATCACGTCCCCCTCAATCTGTTCTCCAGGGTAAATGTTCTTAGCTGCCTCAGTGGGATTCTAATATGGTGTGGACTTCAGGTCCTTGACCATTCTACTTTCCACCTTGGGACACTCTCCAACTTATCAACGTCCTCCCAAAAATGAAGCATCCAAACCTGAACTCAATACCCTAGATGAGGTCTGACCAGGGCAGAGGACAGAGGGGTTATAATCTCCCTAGCCCCAGACATAGTGCTTCTCTTAATCCACCCCATGATTGGGTGACCTTTCTAGGCGTTTGTATATGATAAGAATTGTTTATGTGGAATTAGAGAATTAGAGATCAAAGTATTTAACCAGTCTCCAGTTGGGACCAATCTTGCCAAAGTCGTGAAATCATAAAATGTTGTGTTCTATCCTCCCCTTGTCTCTCAGTACTCACATCTTCGGATGGTCCTGGCTTCGAGATCTTGTACCCTAATGCTTCCCATCCCTTTCTTTTCTGCCATCAATCAGTCAGTCAACAAGCATTTATCAATTGCTTACTATGTGCCAGGACCTTTATTTAAACTCAGGTGCAAAAGGCTGAAAGCAATTAACAATAGAAGGTATTACACTTTATTTGCTCAAATTAACCTCTTGGTATCTGAGGCATTAGCCATGAAGTGAGACTTGGGCATGGGTCCCTTGCAATCACGTTATGTGGGTCAGTCCTACCTTTCGTTAGTCCCTTTGAGATTAGTGGGCCCCTAGGAATGAACACAGATGCAAGAGACAAAGGAGATGAATGTCATTTTGTCAACAACATCACTCAGTGGAAGGAATAACTTCTTGGAGGCTCCAAATGGACAAGGCACCAAATGAGTCCAAGGGAAACTATTTGGGCAGGTTTAGAACACACCAATCAGCTTCTTCTGAGAGGCTTTGTAGGGAAGAGAAGACAGGGAGCAGAGGAAGGAGCCCTGTCAGAAGACATCTGGCATGGGGCCTGGGGTGCCACACAGCACTGACAGCTGGAGCTTTTGAGCCCGGGGAGGGCTGGGAGCAGCTTTGCTTTACCCATCTGTGCCCTAGGACGTTGTCCATCTCCACTTGGAATCAAGATGGGTCTCGGGGAATTGGTGCTGGGCAGTGAGACAGAAAGGGCTCAGCATACGTTGAAAAGATGATCAGGGAAATGACCGAGTAGCTGTTTTTAGAGTCTCCTCATGGTTAGAGAGAGGAGAGCAAATGAATAGAGTAGAGGGGTGGTGTCTCCCAGATGGGAAGAGCAAGGCACCCACCCTTCGTTGGAAAACTTTGCTTTTCTCTCCCAGTAAAAATGAGACAGAAGAGCTATGTAATTTCTGGCTGTGGGCTTCATTTCCTCCCATGGATCAGGAGAGAAATAACATACAGAGTGCACGTGATGGGCCAGCATTTATAGTATTAGATCGACTTTGGCAAGGAACACTGCATGGAATTATTGTGCAAATTGAAAATGCCGATGGGATTTTTTTACGCAAGACAGAAGACTCTTAACTACAGGAGACATTGCTTTGGCAAGACAAGCATACAGATGGGCCTTCTTGGTTTCCAGCTACAAGGGGATGAAATGGAGAAGGAATTGGTATTTGGTTCAAGAGTCATTTGGTTGAATAGTTTTCCTCTCCCACCCCTCCTTTGTTGACCAAGTGTGACTGGTGAACATTTAATTTAAAATAGGCTAGGATATTATTGGAGCTATATTACTTACTATTCATAGGCTTCATGTTGCAATCACAACCATGGAAAATCTTTGCTGGTGGAATGGCTTTGCTTTCTGGTCCATGGGAATTTGGTGCTAGGCAGTAAAGCCAAATACGTGGCCTCGTAGTTGTCCTACCTCCCTAGGCATGAGGGCCCACCAGGTTGTCCCTTACCCAAATGCCAAGTGAGGAGGAGAGCTAGGGCAGTATCTGAACTTTCTATTAGCCCAGGTTCACACTCGGTGTATATATCTAGACTAGCAGTGTTATTGAACTGGAGGGGATTGGCAGGTTAATTTGGAGCTCCCAAATGTTGTAAGTTAGGTCTCATGCTATGGAGTGTGAAATGCACGAGCCAGCTGCTAGATTCTAGAATCTCATATTGAGAAGTAACCTCAAGACTTCCCTTGCCATGGAGGGGGCTTCCCCTCTGTAGTATTTTTGACAAGTAGTAAGGGAGATGATGAGTGGCCCTGATTTTCTTAGTAAAATAGGAGCTAAGAGAAGGGGTCTGGGAGAGGCATAGGGGGCTTGAGGGAGGGGAATGTTTGAAATAGCTGCCTCAGGGAGGGTGATAGGTAATTGGGGAGGAATAAAAGGGTTGACATGCAACAGTGAGGGCCCAGTTGAGATTAAACAACAAGAACAAGAAGGGGGCCCAGTTGGAACAGTCACCTGACTCCTTCCGGCAATATTCAGTAACACTGAATTAGAAAGAGAAATGGAGGATCATGGGGGCTCCCCAAGATTGAAGACTAGCAAAATGTGAACAACAGAAGACAAGGGGGTAAGGAAATGCAGAGGAAAAATCAATACTGTGAAGAAAAGAAAGTGAGGTTGGGCCAGGGGTAATAGTTTGGAAAAATAGAGAAGGATAAAAGGACTAGAGGTCATAGTGAGGAAGAAGACTAAGTCCATGAGTGAGGCAGTGGGAAAAATGGAAGGAAAGGAGATTGTGATTAGATAGGGGAATTTCAGAGTTCAAGATTGTGGAAGTGGCACAGTTATTGGTGGTGGGGAGATCTTGGGAATGATCGCCTCTGTGGATGGGTGAGGCAGAGTGAATATAGAATTGAGGTGTCAAGATTAATGAACTGGATGGCCAGGATGTTCAAGGAGATATCAACATATGTTTGTTGGCGTCCCCAAGCGTGAGGGCAGGGTAGCGATGGAGACAAACCGAGCCAGTAACTGAACTCCTTGAGAATGGGAGGAAAATGACCTTGAGTCTGATATATTGTGGTAACAGGAATGCGAATGGGATGATAGTCAAAGATAGAGGGAACTTTAAAGGAAAAGTTGCAGAAGATGCAGAGGGTTGGCATCAGAGGGAGGGTCTGGAAAAGGCAGTGAGAGAACCCAGTGGATGCCCACTTCCCCTCTTAGCCAAATTGGTCAGGGGGCATAAGAGAAAGAAAAACCTACATTAGCCAGAGATACAGAGTCTTGTAGGGGAAACTAGGTTTCCATGAGCACTGGGAGATGGAAAGGGTGAGATGAAGAAATCTAAGATGGAGGGGAGCTTCTTCATCAGAGTGTTGGTTCCCAAGGTCCTGATGGAATCAAAAGATGCAAGTGAATATGAATTACGGAAAGCTAGGATGGAGGGAAATAAGAATAAAATACAAGAGCAATTGGGGAGCAGATGCTGATTCAGAATCTTGGAGAGGAATGCAGTAGGACCTAGGAGTTGGCCTTTAATAGGATTGGCTGAGAACCTAACTGATGGGAATCTCTACTCTTCGGGGCCTGTGATTGCTGGTGTGGGGAGGTAGCTTTGCTTTCCTCAGTGGTAAATGTTCCCCATCTTTGCCAATTTGCAGGGGGTGAGGTCTAACCTCAGAGGTGTTTGGATTTCTATTTCTCTTACCATTAGTGCTTTTGAGCATGTTTTCAACTGGTTGTTTATGGCTTACAAGTCTTTTGCCAATTGATCATATTCGTTCATATTCCATCAGGGAGAATGATGTGCTTTGTGCTGATTCCTTGAATATTTTGGATGACAGACTTCTATCAGTGAGATTTGATGTCAATATTTTCCTACCTCTATACTTTCTCTTCTAATTTCATCTTCATTTATTTCATTATTGCAAAAGCTTTTGAATTTTATGTGGCTAAATTATTTAATCTTTTATAATCACCTCTCTATCATGTTTGGTTAGGAATTCTCCTAGCCATTACTGTGAAAGATACAGTTTCTGATATCTAGTTTTCTTCTTCTCCCCCTCCTCATCCTGCTCCTCCTTTCCCTTCTCTTCCTCTTCCTTCTACTTCTTTTTGTCACCTTCCTTTTACATTCAGGGTGTGTATCCATTCTGATCTTGTTGTGGTGTGTGGTATAAATTGTTGGTCTAAAGCTAATTTCTTCCAAACTGTTTTCCAGTTTTCTTAATAGTTCTTGTCAAACAGGGAGTACTTCTAACACTAATTTCTATTCTTGGGTTTATCCAGCCATTGCTTTTGTTTCCTATTTATCTGGTTTGTCATACTGATCTACTTTTCTGTTTTATAAAACTAGTACCAAATAGTTTTTATGACTACTGCTTTATGTACAGTTTGAGTTGTGGTAATGCTATGTCCCCTCTGGTCGTTCTTTTTCTCATTAATTTCCTTGAGCTTCTGGACCTCAAGGTTCTTCCAAATTCTGGGAGCTCTCCAGAACCGTTTCCAGTCATGAATCACATATCCTCAAGTCTCAGTGATACTTAGGTTAAATTTGCCTCCTTTTGTTAATTAGCATCTCTCTTTGATCATCACCCGTACTTTCCATATTTGTATACAGACATCAGAGTAAGGATTTTTGTCACTGGCCGTCTTATCAAATATTATCTTGCATCATTGTAGAGTGGAAACAAAGACGTTTTCTCAGTGACTTTAGGAAATTTTTTCATCCATTGGGTTCTTTCAGATGAAAAAGAAACATCAGGAGATATACTCCTACTATTCCTACAGGGATAGGGATTGATTGATTGTTTACTGCCTCCCCCAGCACTTCACAAATTGTGTTGCACATAGTAGGAACTTAAGAAATGCTTGAATTAACAAATAAATTCCATCCAACAAACATCCATATTAAGCAATTAACATGTACGAGACACTATGCTTGGTGCCAGGGATGTGAAGATGAAAAATTACACAGGCCCTTAAGGAGCACAATCTAAGATCCTTCATCCCAGTAGATTGTGATAATTGATTGGATCACTGACATATAAAAATTGCATATATCAAGTCTCTCTCTAGTAGTATCTTAGAATCATAGACTATTGCAGTTGCAAGGGCCCTTAGATGTTATCTAGTCCTACCCTCTAATTTTTTTGATAGGGAGACTGGCAGTGATTTTAGATGAAGCCTGCCTAGATCCGGGGGTGGGGGTGGACCACCTGATCTCTGGAGGTTCCTTTGAACTATTTTCTATGAATACTGATCATATATATCTGTCTGATGTAGTGCTCTGGCTTTCTCAGGAGGAATAGAAAATATAAATGCTAACAGCATTAAGGACCCAAATATGGTTTCAGACTAGGTTAATGATGATGCTTAAAAAAGAAAAAAAAACCATCAAATGATTCCAGTCAAATTATACATTAGGAAGGCTACTTTAAGAAATGTGGGGAAAGAAAAACTTTGCAGTTATAGAAACTGAGGCCCACAGAGGGGGAGTGACTTTCCCAAAGAAGGTGGCAGAGCTGGGATCTGAGCCCATGTAAGCTGACTCCAATTCTGAACCACACTCGATACCGGAAGATGTGTTTCTCGGTGTTAAAAAAAAAAATTACAGCTAAAGAAGGGGCTCATTCTTTGCAGGAAACAAGGGCCAGAATGAATGGGGAGACACATCAGGATCAAGTTTCTGGCAATGCATACTTAGGATACAGCAGATGAATCCTACTTGGGGGAGATGGGAGAAGCCTGGATCCAGAAATTGGGTAGTGGTTGTTCCAAACAGTGTTAGGGTAATATATAGAAAGACCCTTGGTTTTGAGCATGCTTTCTCTTAAGGCTTCAAAGAAGATGATATTGACATGGTGAGAACAGAGGAACTTGGGGCAGGTTGGAACCATGCTGGGTCTGAAACTTACTGGATATTATTGAGAGCTGTGAAATGGGTCTTCTTCCTGCTCTCAAGGGAGAAGCTCCCAAAGCCTTCATGGGTGATGGGTAGAGAATGTTTCCTTGGAGCTTTAGAATTGTCACTAATTAGGAAGAAGGGTAAACACAGCCAATGAACATGAAGACAAAGAGGCAGCAGGGAGGCGTCCTAAATTCCCAATTGGTCATACTTTTTCACAAAATAAGGTCAGATAGAATTAGAAGCTTAATATTAATCTCAACAGAGGAGGTCGAGCTGGGGAAGTTGGCCCTGAGATTGAATGGATTAGGGCTGTTCAGTCAAGTTAGACGGTTTTAAATAGGCTGCAGTTGATGAACTATGCCCTAGAGCACTCTAAGGACAGACATGAAATAGCAGAGTCTATAATGATTATATGTGAAACCCTGTGGAGGACTAGTGAACTCCCAAATCACTGAGAACTGGTGACGATGAACTATGTATGCTTGCTCTCTCTCTCTCTCTCTCTCTCTCTCTCTTTCTCTTTCTCTCTCTCTCTCCCTCCCCCTCCCTCTCTCCCTCTCCCTCCCCCCCCCCCCCCCCCCCTCTCCCTCTCTCCTCTTCCTCCTCCTCCTTATTCTATCACTCTTTCTTTCTCTCTCTCTCTTCCCTTTTTCTTCTGTCCTCCTCCTTTTCTCTGTTTCCATCTGTGCCTCTGTCTTGCTCATAAAGATTTAAGACTCACTCTTCTCTTCCTCTTTGCTTTCCTCTCCTTCCTATAGCTAGGAATGAGATGCCATCACCCCCTCCCCCTCCAAATTGTCTGAATCAATAAAAAGCAAGCACCTGGAGGATAAGCAGGTGTTAAAGTAAAGAATAATCCCAACTCGTCAGGACAAAAGCCAAACAAAACAAGCACATATTTTGATTTCTTTATTTTTGGTCATTGTCAACCAAAAATATTGCATTGTGGATGAATATGGGAAATAAATAGTCTGGCCTCAGGAAGGCTGGGCTATGGTTTTTTCCTGAATACATATCAGAGAAAATCAAGATCTAACAAGACAAATCATACAGATGGAATGGGACGAAGGGGCATTGTCATGTTGGAAAACCCAAGCCTATCATCTGTGAAGTTCATAGGCTCATAGGTTTACAGCTGGAAGGAAGCTTAGAGACTGTCACATTTTTATTTTTATTTTTATTTTTTTATATTAT
>NW_020954729.1:955941-1064380 GCF_900497805.2 Vombatus ursinus
GGGCAAAGCAAGAGATTCCTGCCTCAGCACTGGCAAAGAGATCCCTGCAATCCCCCTCTGATTAGCCACTTGATTCCCCCTCAGTCTGTGGGCCAGAAGCTCAGGGAACAGCCACAGCCCCCCAGGGGTGGCTGAGACCTAGCTCCTTCTCTCACCGCAGTCACAGACTTTTCCTACTGACCTTCCAAGTTGTCTTTGGCATTCGTGGGTTGACAAGTCTGGAAACCACCACAGTTGCCCATGATTCAGCCTTCTGAAGCCTGCTCCAGGGTCACTGTGGCCTGTGTGCCCATGCTGCACTGCACTCCTCTCCCAGTCCCATGCGATATACCTTTCCGATCAACCATCCAGGCTGTCTTTGGCTGGAAATTTGTTTCACTCTGTCTTTTTGTGGGTTCTGCTGCTTTAGAATTTGTTTAGAGCCATTTTTTATAGGTATTTGGAGGAGTTTGGGAGGAGAGCTCCAGCAAGTCACTGCTTTCCCTCCACCATCTTGGCTTCGCCCCCAACTCTCACATTTTTAGAGGACAAAACTGAGTACTAAAGAGGAAGAGGTAAAGGGCACAGTGAGGACTTGAACGCCGGTCTGGTGTCTCCAAATCTAGCCCTCTTTCCACTGCATCATTCGGTTTCCTCATCTGTGAAATGGGGATAATGCCCTTTCCACTGCCTAATTTGAAGAATTCAGATGTCTCCATCTTAGACACTGTGTTTTTGTCTTCTTGAGTTGATACCTTTATCACTGGAAAATTTTTAGAGCTGGCCTCTCCATCCCAACTATTAATTAAAGCATGATGGGTGTGGGTATGTGGGAAAGCATTCAGAGAAATGGCCTGCCTCTTCTTTCCCAATCAATCATATATGTTTACGTAGCATAGTAAAAAGAGTCCAGTTTTTGAGTTAGAGGCCCCAGGTTCAAATGCCAGCCCTGCCACTTTCTGTTTGACTTGGATCAAGTTGCTTAATTTCTCTGGTCCCAACCTGTATAGTGAAAGGATTGGGCTAGGTAACTTCTAAGATATCTTTTAGTTCTCAATCTATGATTCTTCCCCATGCTCACCAAAAAAAAAAAAAAAAAGATGCTAGGTCCTAAAAACTGGACCCAGGAGAGACAGTGTAGTAGAGTGGAGAGAGCCATGGATTGGGAAGAGTAAGACCTGGATTCTCTGCCCCTTATAAGCCCCATGACCTTGGGCAAGTCCCTTCCCTGAGCCTCAGTTTCCTTATCTTTAAAGTGGTAATAATACTACTTTTATGACCTACTTCATAGAGCTGTTGTGAGTAAAGTGTTTTGCCAACTATAAAGTACTACGGAGGTGAGATAATCCATTAGTGTTGTTACATTCAGTTCCCAGGCGGCTGATCCACATGGAGTGCCCAATGTGTGCCTTCTGTCTTGGGGATTACTCCTACCTTCTTCCCTCTGTGCCACAGTCATGGCCAGTGTCCCTGCTGCCACCTCAGACCTATAGCATCCTTGATGCAGCCTGGGGAACTTCAGAGAGTTGCCCAAAGTGGCCAGCATCTTGGTGTAATTCTGAAGGGAGCCAGGGCAATGAGGACAGTAATGGCACCCTCAGGCCACATTTCCATAGGAGCAGGACTGACTTTGAGAAGGGGTCTCACAGAAGGACAGAGCCCACCCTCATTTCCTCCTTACTCTTTCTTCTTTCTTTCTTTTCCCTCTCTCCTCCCCCTTTCCGCTCCCTTCTTCCCTCTCTCCTCCCCCTCTTTCCTCTCTTCTCTCTCCTGCTCCATCATCCCTCCTTTCTTCATCCTCTGTCCCTCCCTCTCTTCTCCCTCTTTCCTCTTCTCTTCTTCCCTCTCTCTTCCTCCTTTCCCCTCCCTCTTTTCCCTTTTTTCTCCCCTTTCCCCTCCCTTCTTCCCTCTCTCCTCCCCCTTCTTCCCTCCTTTCTCTCTCCTGCTCCATCATCCCTCCCTTCCTCCTCTCCCACTCCCTCTCTCCTCCCTCTTTTCTCTTCTCTTCTCTCTCTCCTCTCCCTTTCTCCTTCTCTTCTTCCCTCTCCTCTTCCTTTCCCCTCCCTCTTTTCCCTTTCTCCTCCCCTTTCCCCTCCCTTCTTCCCTCTCTTCTCCCCTACTCTTCTCTCCTTTCTCTCTCCTGCTCCATCTTCCCTCCCTTCTTCCTCCTCTGTTCCTTCATTTCTCCTCCCTCTCTCCTCCTTTCTCCTCCTCTCTCTTCCCTCCCTTCCCATTTCCTTTCTTCTCTTTTCCTTGCTCTCCCCAAAATGGACCTTGCTTTTTTTGTTTCCTGTACTGCTCTTTCCTCCACTTTAATCTATTCCAAATGGTGGCAAGGGCCCAATTCTCCAGACACCTCCCTCCCTCTTCTGCTCATTTCCCTGGCTCTCTGTCACTTTCACATTCTTGGGTATTTCAGGAGTCGGTGAACAGATTCCTCTCTCCTTTCCTCTCCTCCCTCCTCCTTTTCCGTCTCTTCTTCCTCCACCACCACATCCTCCTCCTCCCTCCTCCTCTGTCCTCCTCCTCCCTTTGGCACTTTGTAATCTCATTATCAAATTGGCTGGCTCATTGCTGCTCCTAATTGTCAGGCCTTGCTTTTTCCAGCTTCAGTCTGGGAGAATCTCTCTTTCCTCCTTCCCTTCCTCCCTCCCTCCCTCCTTCTTTCCCTCCCCTCCCACTTCTCACGCAGCCACTTTCAGTCTCGCCTCCCAACCTTGGTCTCTCACGGTCTCTGTTGGTCTCTCGTTATTTTTGTCCCACCTCCTGTCTTTGTTTCTCTTCTGTCATTTGCCTGACCTCCTTTGTGTTTCTGCCTGGCTGGCTGCCTGTCTGCCTGCCTGCCTGCCTGCCTGCCTGTCTGTCTGTCTGTCTGTCTGACTGTCTGTCTGACTGTCTGACTATCTGTCTGTCTGTCTGTCTGTCTGTCTGTCTGCCTGCCTGCCTGCCTGCCTGCCTGCCTGTCTGTCTCTACCACCTCTTTCCCTCTGGGAACTCCCAGAGATGACACCTCCTCATTTTGCATGGCAGCCAGAATCAGAGGCTCCTGGGAGTCCATCCAGAGATGAGGAAAATGATCTTCCTTTTAAGAGCCTTGTGAGCCCTTGGGAGATCATTTGCTGACAATTCCCCAAATCCCTTAGCATTGGGCTAGAGAATCCCAAACTATGAACATGGCAGAACTGGAAGAGATCTTAGGGATTCAGCTCAACCCCATTTTACAGAGGCAAAAATGGAGGTCCAGAGTGGGGCTGCAATTTCCCTAAAGATGCACAGCACCAGGGCATCAGAGTAGATGGGGTTAGAAGCCTGATCTGTTGTTGTCTAAGCCAATGTCCTCTCTGGGAGCTGTTCCTCCCCCTTAACATGTGAGATGCCAATGAGGGACTTCAACAGAGAGCAGGCGAAAGCTAGAGTGAGCTGGGCATTTTGGCCCTGACCCAAGCCCAAGGCTGTAGTTATCCGTGATTATCAGGGTCATGTCTAGAAATTGGACTTAATTCCTGACAAAAGGCCCCCAAAGGGTGGACTGGACAGAATAATTCCAGAACAAGAGCAAAAAAAGCATGGCAGGGAAGGGGGTGGCACCAGGGATTTAGTTCCCTAAAGTGCATTATGCTAGCACCGGAGAGGAGGATGAGCAGTTTCCAAAAGAAAAGAAGAAGATGTTCTGTCCAGTATTTATGGGGTGTATCAAAAAGTGAGCGCTTGCTCTGGGAAGACTAAAGAAGCCAAGGGGAGGAAGCTGAGAAAAGGGGCAGGGGAGTCTGAAGGCGCCTTCTGTCTCCCAGGAGGGAGCAGAAAGGAAGATGGAAGGCAAGGAAAGGGAGGAGATCAGCAGCAGCCTGAGTTCTTGAGAGGCACTGGGGAGTTCTGATGGAAGGGGGTAGGCCCTTCTTCCTTCCCCCTTCTCTCCAGGTGGTACTAGAGAACCTTGCCAGAGCTTGACCAAACCTAAACACTCCACGCCCCGCCCCCCCCAATTCTGAAACCGGGTCATTGAAGCTAGGCCATGCTCCTAATGTAGGCTTAGGAGAATCTCTCCTGTTTTGAGAACTCCAAAACAGATCGTGCTGTAGTATCCAACTGTCTAAACTAGGGGTGAGGAACCTGTGGCCTCAAGGCCACATGGGGCCTTCTAGGTCCTCAAGAGCAGCCCTTTGACTGAGTCCAAGTTTTACAGAACAAATCCTTTTATTAAGGGGATTTGTTCTGGGAAGTTTGGATTCAGTCTTCCTTTGCCAATTTACATGATATGAAGTTAAACTGCAGGGTTGTTTTAATTTTTTTTTTTACTTTTCAGGTATTCATTTATATTTAGTATTTCTTCTTTTGAGTACCTTTTCCATATTCTTGGACTGCTTATTTATTAGGAATGCCTCTTGGTATTATATATTTGTGCCAGTTCTTCGAATATTTTGGATAGCAGACCTTTATCAGTGATATTTGTTGTGAATATTTTTCCTATTGTACTGTTTCTCTTTGAATTCTGCCATGATTGATTTTATTTGTGCGAAAGCTTTAAAATTTTTCTTATTCAAAATTGCCTGTTTTCTCTCTTATGATATCCTCCATTCCTTGCTTGATTAGGAATTCTCCCCCTAGTCATAGTTGTGAAAGGGACTCGATTTTATTCTCTTCTCTTTTTAAAAATTGTGTGACCTTTCATATTCAGATTGGTATCCATTTGGGCCTTATTGTGGTATATGGTGTAAGGTATTGGTCTAAACCTTATTTCTGCTAAACTACTTTCCAAATTTCCCAGTAGTCCTTGTCAAACACAGAGCCCTCTCATTTATGTTCTTGGGTATATCAAACACTGAATAACTGTTTTAATTGCTTTTATTTCTTGCTTATCCATTCTGTACATGTGGTCCACTTTTCTGATTTTTTAAAATAGTGCCAAA
Organism: Vombatus ursinus; assembly: GCF_900497805.2. Lineage (NCBI taxonomy): Eukaryota > Metazoa > Chordata > Mammalia > Diprotodontia > Vombatidae > Vombatus > Vombatus ursinus. The sequence continues at coordinate 960,828 of NW_020954729.1, forward strand.
TAATTTCAATGGCTAATGCTTTATTATATGGTTTGAGGGCTGGCATACTATATCCCCTTCATCTGTACTTTGTCTCATCATTTTCTTTGAGATTCTAGACCTGTTTTTCTTCTAAATGAATTTTGCTATGATTTTGCCTAGTTTTAAAAGTATTTCCCTAGTAGTTTTGTACTAGCACTAAATCTATAGATTAATTTAAGGAGTATTATCATGTTTATTATATTAGCATGATCTAACCATGAGCAGTGAATACCCCTCTGATTATTTGTTGTCTTAAATTTCTGTGAAAAATGTTTTGTAGTCATATTTATTGAAATCTTGTATGTGTCTTGGAAAGTTAACTTCCAGATATTTTATTTATTTTGTAGTTATATTGAATATAATTTTTATTATTTCCTTCTGGTTGATGATGTGCATGCATAGATTTTTTTATCCTGCTACTTTGCTGAAGCTGTTAATCATCTCACTTTGTTTCTTTGCTGATTCTCTGAAATTTCCTAACTACATTATCAGGATACCTACAAATCAGGGTAATTCCATCTCTTCTTTATCAAGATTTATGCCTCTGATTTTGGTCTTTTACCTTACAGCTCTAGATAGCATTTCTAGAGCTATACTCAATGATAGTAGGGAGAGTGGGCATAGTCTAGGTATATTGAGTTCCAGTTTAGAGTTTTTTCCCCTGCATCATCCTAAATCAAACATTGTAATTTGAACCAGTAAAACTGCAATGATCTGTAACCCAGAGGATCTACATCTTTCTAGATAATTGGGGTTTCCAGATATCAATTTATCACAGTTAAATTTCAAAATACTTTATTTGGCTAGTAATCTTTTAAAAAAAAACCCACATAGCAAACTTTCCTATCTTGTTAAATAAAGGACACAGAATGACAGCTTGGGGTCCTTGTTGTGAATGTTAGTTATTGTCCTGGCTATAAAATCCAAGGATGATCTCAGGGTCTTTGGTGTTGGGTAAGGGCTTCTTTCTGGGCTCTGCAAATTCTTGTATATGCTTCTTCTACATTTTTTCTTTCTCCTCACCCACTCTCAGCTGTCACTTTCTGTTTATTGTCAGGGTGGCTGCCTCTAGCAGACAACCTCTCTCCTTTTAATCCACTGTTTCTTACTGGATATAGACTAAAAAACGCAGTAAGCCATGTTTATTAGAATTGTGTGTGAAAGGGGAGTAAATGGTCTTTCAGTGGCCATCTGAAGAGCTCTCCTTAGAGTAAAGTGATTGAGCCTTTCCTGCATGGCCTCAGTGACATTGAGTTTTGGCTGATCCAAGGCTGCCTTTGCTCCCTTCTTGGTTCTTGGCCGTGTTCCCGATCGATGAGGTTGTCTGAATAGCCCAGTCCTGGTTCCATGAGGTATCACTGGATAATGCCCCTCCCTACTGGTAACTCATCATTAAGCTCCCTTTACCATCTTTCTGGCATTTTCAAAACAGTTCTCCCTATGAATATTCCAGCTTTAGGAGGTGGACTTCCTTTTCTGAGAAGGGATGCAGCCTGTGAGGCCTCTTTTTGTTGTCTTTATCCTCTCTTCACCTGTCAGAGAAATGTGTGTCCGAGTGGGTAGCTGCCTTTATACATCACACAAATACCTTCTTTCTTTGGATTCTCAGGTCCTGCATCGCCTGTGGTCCCAAGTGAAAATAAATTTTGAGAGTCCGAGATGTCCCTGGAAAGGCCTGAGGCAGAGAAAGGCATTCTAGGAACTTACTTCTCTGAAATTGCATTAAGAAGGCTGTGAGCAGGAATACCTCAGTGAGGGGTGGGGGCGGCCCCTGGAGAATCCCTCCAATGTTATTTGCTGCACCTTGAGCCTCTAGAGGACTGTGAGGGAGAGGCACAGGGAGGATGTTCAGCACATGGAACAAGCACCATCCCCCACCCCAGATAGTGACGCCCTGGAGCAAAGCCCTACTAGCTCTGTGCTCATTACAAAGGGGGCTTGGGGCAAGAACTCTACAGTGAACAGCTCCAAACTGCTCATTTCTGTTTGTGTCTCCGTGCCCCCATCCCTCATGCATCTAGGCAAGTTGGGTTTGTTTGGCACCAGCACCCAGTTAATGAGGAAAGAACACCCCTATTTGGGGGCAGGCCTGGCATTTTAACATTCAATTAAACAAACTTTGTTAAATGGTCATGGTGGGCTAAGCTCTGGGAACAGAAAGCCAATGGATCTTGTTGTCTGGAATGGATGTCCTCAGTCCCTGGGAGTGTTGGAACCCCTGTGAGCCAGTGACTCGTATTACAAAGGGTGGGATGTTTCCACCCCAGAAGCCCCTCTATGGGCCTGAGCAGTCCAGGACATGATCCCTGAAGCAGTAATGCAGTATAGTGCTAGTCAGAAGTTTCTTGGCTTCTGTGTTAGAGGGGCCACTCTCTGCTCTAAAGTGAGTCTTTTCATCATCATCCTCATCTTTGTCCTCACCAGCATTTCTATAGCACTCTATAGAGGTTTGTGAAGCACTTTATAAATATTATTTTATTTGATTCTCACAACAACCTGGGTACTTAGGTGCTATTACCACCCCCATTTTATAGATGAAGAAACTGAGGCAGACAGAGGTACAGTGACTTGGCCAGGATTACACAGCTACTAAGTGTCTCCAGCTGGATTTGAACTCAAGGCTTTCATACTCCAGACTCTATCCACTGTAGCATCATCTGTTGGCTTCTATAATTCCAATCTAGGGTCCCTGTATTTTGCTGTGGCTTCTTTTCCCATTCATTTCAGTTCTGCAAACAGTTATTAAGCTACCACCCTGTGTAGAGCATGGTATTGGGTGTTGGATCGTCCATTTAGAACTGGAAAGGATCTTTGATGCAACCCTCTCATTTGATTGTGCTATAGGTAGTAAGTGTCCAAGTTGGGATTTGAACCCAGGCCTCTGACTCCAAATCCAGTGCACCTTCATAATCCCCGACTTCTTGGAGTTTACAATCCTATAGGAGGTTATGCCAAATATGCATAAATATACGTGATAAGTATATCAGAGAGGTGCAGAGTGCTAGGTAAGGTCCAGGGTGGAAAGGTGACCATTCCTTTAGGAGATCAGGGAAGGCTTCCTAGGGGAAATATTGTTTAATTTAGGCTTTCAAAGTTGAGTTGGAATTGAAAGGGGGGGGTACAGAAGGAAAGGATGAAACTCATCAGCTATATAGTACAGAGAAGATTATGTGATCATTGCTTTAAAGTTGGAAAAGACCTTTGAGGTCATCTAGTCCAACCCCTTCATTGTACAGATGGGAAAACTGAATCCCACAGGGCTGACGTGACTTGCCCAGAGTCATGTAGCTACTAAGATATGAGGCAGGATTTGAATTTAGATCTTATAACTCCAAAATTAATGCTCTTTCCAGCAGCACCCCACTGCCTCCTCTTCAGTGCATCACTGAACACTAGCATGCCATGGCACTGAAAGCAGGAATAGGACAGTGGGACACAAGTGCTCCAACCATTGCTGAAGCAAGTGAGATGAGACTCCTTGGTTAATGGTCATTTACAGGAGGTACTGGAGGCAGCTAGGTGGCGCTACAGTGGATAGGGCGCTGCAGTGGACAGAGCGCTGAGCCTAAAGTCAGGAAGATGAATCTAGTCTTAGACACTTCTTAGCTGTGTGACCCTGGGCAAGTCACTTCACCCTGTTTGCCTCAGTTTCCTCATTTGTAAAATGAATTGGAGAAGGAAACAGCAAGCCTCTCTAGTATCTCTGCCAAGAAAACTCCAAATGGGATGATAAAGAGTCAGACATGACTGAAATGGCTGAAAAACAATACAACAATAACAACAACAACTTCTCCTGAATTCTCTCTCCTTTCTAGGTTTTCATGGCATTGCTCCCCCTGGTTCTTCTGTCTCTTCTGCTGTATCTTCATCTAGGTCACGCGCACTAACTATAGGCGTCCCTCCAAGGCTCAATCCTGGGTCCTCCCTCTATAATATCTCACTTGGTAATCTCATTAGCTCTCCTAGGTCAATTATCATCTCTCTGCAGATGATTTCCAGATCTATTTATCTAGCCCTAGTGTCTCTCCTGAGCTCGGTTTTACAAACTGCCTTTTGGGCATCTTAAACTTCATATCCCATAGACATCTTAAACTTGACATGTCTAAACTAATGCCTCTCCCCCATACTTTTCCCCTTCTGAACCTCCCTATTACTGTCAAGGGTACCACCAACCTCCCCATTAGCCAAGTTCACAACCCTGGTGTCATCCTCTTCTCCCTCCCTCTGTCTCACCCAACAGAGCTAATCCATTGCCAGATCTTGAAATTTTGTTTCTGCCTTCACAACCCCTCTCATATATATCCCCTTCTAGCCCTTCACATAGCTACCGCTCTAGTCCAGAACCTCATTACCTTTTGCCTGGACTATTGCCTCTTAACTGGTCTCCCTGCCTCAAGTTTCTTCCCACTCAGCTTCCAAAGTGATTTTCCCCTTCCGCATTCACTAATCCTCAGTGGTTTCTTATTGCCTTCAGGACATTTAAAACTCTTCAGAACCTGGCCTCTCCCTACTTTTCCAATCATTTTACACTTTAGTACTCTCCCTGGACTCTAGGATCTGGGCACCTTGGCCTTTTTGGGGATCAAGGTAGTACAGTGAAAAATGCTGGCCTCAGATTCAAGAAGACTTGAGTTCAAATCCAATGTCAGATACTTACTAGCTGGGTGACCCTGGTCAAGTCACTGAACCTCTGTATGCCTCAGTTTCCTCATCTGTAAAATAGGGATAGTAATAATAGCACCTATCTCCCGGGGTTGTCGTGAGGATCAAATGTAAAGCTCTTAGCACAGAATAGGCACCGTAGAAATGTTAGCTGCTGCTGCTGTTATGATTGTTATCACTTGCTATTTTTCACGCATGGCATTCCATTTTCTGTCTATCTCTGTGCCTTTGTACTGGCTCTTCTACATGCCTGTAATACACTGTCCCCTCACATCTACCTCACTTTCCCTTGGTTTCCTGGGATACTCAGCCCAAAGCCCACCTTCTTCCAGAGTCCTCTCTTGATCTGCCCAGATGCCAGGGCTTTCAATACCCATCCAGTCTGTACAGATCTTGCATTCAGATCTGAATAAACCTAGCTATTTTCATATTTGCCTCCTCCATTAATAATAATAATAATGATGATGATGATAACTAGCATTTCTATAACACTTTAAGGTTGGCAAATCATTTCCCATAGGCTCTGTGCTCTTTGAGGGCAGAGCCAGTGTTTTTGCCTTTCTTTGTACCCCTATTGCTGACTACCTGATTGACTGATACCTCATCTTGGAGCAGCCTCCTTTCCTCAGAAATGAAGGACTATCAGGTTTCAGTGTTGTGATCAGTTGCTTGGAATCAGTCACTCAGTCAATAACCACTGATTACATTCCTACACTGTGCTATGTGCTGGCATCTAAAGAAAGGTAGAAGGCAGTCATTTCTCTGAAGAAGCTCACAGTTCAACGGGGAGACGATAAGCAAACAACTCTGTACAAACAAGTTATCCTGAGAATAAAGGGGGAAAGATCAACAGAGGGAAAGCATGGGCATTATGGGGAATCAGGAAAGGCTCCTTGTAGAATATGGGACTTTAGCTGGAACTTGAAGGAAGCCAGGCAGTGGAGATGAGGAGGAAGAGTATCCCAGGCATGGGGGATGGCCAGAGAAAATGCCTTAGTGATCATCCCATCTGGCTGTCTCATTCCACCAAGGAGGAAAGTGAGCTTCAGAGAGGGGCAGGGATTTGCTCAAGGTCACAGGACTAGTTATGGATGGCTGGGACTAGAGCCCAGGGCCCTTGGCTTCCCTCTCTCAGCTTACGACTCTTTCCATTCTGCCTTTTCTGTACTACAGAGGGGCACCAGGGTAGTGTGGGTCAGGGTACAGTGACAGTGGCAAGCATAGGTACTCAGTCTTCACCATATCACAGCAGTTGTGCTCCAGAGGCTATCCCAGAGGTTTGTAAAAGATAGGGGATCAAGCAAGAGAGCCAACCCATTGGTGGATGTAAATAAAGAGGTGGCACCCAGTAGTATGCAAAGAGTGCCAGATTTGGATTCTGACTTACCCTGCCCCTGATGCTAATTAGCCATGTTGCCTCCCTCCAAGCCTCAGTTTTTTCATCTGTCCAATAGGACTAATAATTCTTATGATGCATACCTCCCAGGGGCCTTGTAAGAAGCACATGAGATGATGCATTGTGCAAAGGGCTTTGCAATCTCTGAAGTGTTATTGGAATGTCAGCTGTTATGATTTTTGAGGACCCATCCATAACCCCCTTAAGGGGCTGATCTGGGAGTAGGGGGCAGTGCTTATACTTTTCAACAAAGGGCTTTCCTGACAACACTCTTAAGAGACAGGTACCCAAAGGATACTCCAAATCCCCCTTCAATTCAGTAAAATGTAAGCTCCTTCAGGGCAGGGATGATTTGCATGCCTTGAATCTTTGGTTAACACAGTGCCTGACACATAGTAGGTGGGGAATAAATGTTTGTTGATTGAGTGATTGATTGCTGGAGGAAGGCAGTGAACCTTGAGTCAGTGAGGTGAAGTGTCCAAAAGTCACATGGCAGTAAGGGTCAGAGGTTGGAGTCAAACCCTGATCTCTTGACCCCATGCCCAGAGCTCTTACCATGTCAACATCTAGAAGACACAAGTTAGTAGTGGGCATTGGCTCTGCAGACCAGGCCTAGTCTGGGGAGACCTAAAATAGAGGAACACATTGAAGGGTGACCTGCTCATATCTGATGGCGTTCTTATAAGCTCTGCAAAGGTCAGAAGTCAGCCATCTGCTTGGCTGCAGCTCCCTAGCTGATAGACCTGATTCCACTTTTGTCATGGACGGCCCTATGTGCTAGTTTCCCTAACATAGGCATTCTGTATCGGGGGTAGCTGATTGGTTAATGGCTCCCCCCCCTTCCCCGTTGTCATTAGGCAGCCTCCCACAGGTGGGAGCACAGATGATGGAATAAAGCCTTCAACGTTTTGGAGTGGGCTTTTGATCAGCACTGCCATGCTGGTGACCCTGTGTTTAATATTTGTTGTAATGGGCTGGCCCGGGGACAGCCAGGAAACCTTGACTTTCATTGGGCTGAAAATGCCTTTTGTTTCCTGCTCCAGGCCTGATGAGGACACTGTAGATACTTGCTGAGTGATGAGCTTTCTTCAGTTTCTCAGACTGAATGCCACAGAGCCATCTGAACAAACATCCCAGGGGACTGACCAGTGGCATAGCTAAAAATCCCTGCCTAGGTGGGGAACTGGCAGCCAAATGCCAGGTCTGGCCCCTACGTGGGGGATCCTAGCAGTGCACATTTAAGTGATGTCAGCATGCCCAGCTCTTTCTTTCTTGTTTTGTCCTTGGGGGTCTGCCCTCCCCAGCATGTCCCTTACATTACAACCTAGATGTAATAATTGATTGGAAGTCAAGGCTTGCTGCATATGTGCCTGGTGGCAGGAAAGAGGTTTCTGAGGCTTGGTCGGGATACCTGCCTTCACTAAAGCCTCCTCTGATGCCTCATTGTGCTGGCTGGGTAACTAGAATGGCAGTCAATTAGTCCAATCAGCTCATTTTTACAGCTGAGGAAACTGAGGCCCAGAGAGATGAAGTGACTCAGGATCCTAGATTTGGAGCTAGAAAAGATGTTAAAGATCACCTTCCCCAATTCCTTTGTTTTACAGATGAAGAAATGGCAACTTGCCCAGGGTTCCACAGGTAGAACATGACAGAATTGGGATTGAAACTTTGGTCTTTTGATGCCAAATATAAAGTTCTTTTCATTATATTGTGTTACTGGAATCTGGCTAAGTGTAGAAAAGCTTGTCATCACCCAGATAATGGCCCAACCGCCAGGTAAATGGCCCAACCATCAGATAATGGATTTTTTTCTTGGACATAGTAGTTCACAAAATGGTCTGCTAAGGCATGAAAATGCTGTGACCTGTGTTGTCAGAGGAATCAATCGAATCCTGGGCTTTTTGCAGTATTAAAGTGAGATGATAGCATGGGACTTTACGGTAATGAACAGAGAGGAGAGAGGCCTCAAAGAGAGCAACTCCAGGGGCTCCTCCTCTGGGAGCATTAGGCAGAGCTTAGAGTGGCTGAGTGAGTGCTGAGCCTCGACTCCCTCCCCTCCAAGACCTGCTGAGAGAGAAAAGCCCCAGGCCTATTTATGCCCCATGGCATCCCCATAATGCCCCTTTCATTCCACAGGCTCAGGGATGAGTGGTTCAATTTAGTTAAAAAAAACATCCATTAAGTGCACCTTCTACACAGGGCCCCTTGCTGGGTTGCTGAGGGGAGGCCAATAATCAATGAGGCCCAGTCTCTGCTTTCAAGGAGGTTACAATCTACCAGGGAAGAGATTTCCCAAATAGCTGTAATCTTGAGTAAATCACGGTAAGTGCACAGGCGAGGGGTGAGAAAAGTTCAATGAGGAATTGCAGGAAATAGAGCATTTTTCCAAAATGGAGGAAACAGCTGGGTTTTGAGAGATGTCTCTGGTTTCAGCAGGTAGAGGCAGAGAAAAGGCACTCACGCTCAAGGGGTAGGGGACTGTGGAGGAAGGAAAGCAGGGGATGAATTCAAGGGACGTGGGGAGTTCGGTTTGACTAGATCCTTGTCGAAGGGGAGTAGTGGGAGATAAGGTGGGAAGTAGGGGTTGGAGCCAGATGGTGAAGGGCATTGAATGCCAGGCTAAAGAGTTTGGACTTTATCTGTACCAAAAGGGTTGGAAATGTAAGAGGGAAAAGAAGAGAGGAAACTGCCCATAGCAATCTGCCTAGGCTGATACCACTGAGAGCAGTAGGTGTAACACAAGAATGGCAGGAGGGACTAACAGTTCATGGAAGACAGTATGCAAGATGAGACTGGCAGTAAAATGGGGGACCTTAGATAACTGTATCCAAAGCATGATGAACTAAGGATCTGAAAGCAAGGAGACACATTGACCTCATGGGCATCACTGAGATCTGGTGGCCTGGGCCTTGTGGCTGGAATGGGGCTCTGCAAGGCGAGATTTATTCAAAGGAAGAGAACTAGGTAAAGAGCATGGTGGAGGAGCAGGAAATCCAGGGACCCAGCAGGGCCCTGCTTTTCCCCTAGGCTTTTGCTGTGTCCCATTCTGTATTCTAGGGAGTCGGCTAGGTATATTGTCTCGTCTGCTCACTGTACAGCCTTTTGGAGAGGAGGAGCTGGTTGGGAGCCGGGAGACGTGGATTCTAGTCTTGGCTCTGCTTAGGCTTGCTGTGACTTTGGCCAAGTCCCTTTTCTTCTTTATTAAATGAGGGGGCTTAACTAGATGATCTATCCTTCTTCCACATGGCAGCCCTTCGAATATTGGAAGACAGTGATTATGCTGCCCTCCCACCCCAGGCTTCTCCAGAATAAACATTTAGTGCTATGCATGAAAGGTTATGTGCTGCATGGGGACTGGCCATAAATGGTAAGTAGCTGCTATAAATGTCTGTAATTTGTATTGTTTTTACATAGCCAGGCCAAATTTTTACAGTTTTGCTCATCTCTTTGTTAGTTCTCTGTGGGCAAGAGCACTGGCCGGGGTGGGGGGGGCCCGTTGAGCCCCTAGCCCGCTCCCAGTCTTGGGTTCTTTTCATGGCATTGTTGTGGATGACTAGGGCATCGTCAGATAGCTTGACTTCAAGGACTAGAACCAGATGGCATCTCTGGCTTTTAGTGAGACTGTTATAGTCTCCAAGGGCCATTCGTATGTTCAGGTAGTACCCTGAGCTCCCTGGACTTAGCACCTATCTGATAAGGCAGCTAGGTCCTGCCAATGCCGGGGAACTGCTAAGCTTTGGGAGGAGATGGAGGAGGGCAGGTGAGACGTGCCCCCCCAGAAATGTACCCCCAAATTGTGACTAACCTTCTGCTAACGCATAATGGGGGCCAAATCTGCTTAGAAGGGGTAAAGACTAGACTGTGATTTCTTCGCTATAGGAAACTCCCAGTGGAAAAGCACCTTCTTGCATACTATTTTCACTTTCTTATTTTTTTGCCATGTTTTTTTTTCCTTTTGGTCTGTTTCTTCTTTCACAACATAACTATTATGGAAATATGTTTTATATGATTGCACATGTATAACATATTAAATTGCTTACTGTCTTAGGGAAGATGGAGGGAGAAAGTTTGGAACTCAAAATTTTATAAAAAATGAATGTTAAAAATTATTTTTACATGTAATTGGAAAAAATAAAATACTATTTAGAAACAAAGAGAGAAAGTGCCTTCTACAAATGCAGGTCAGCACCTTCTCTGCAGTTTAGAGGTTCAGAGCAGAAGTTAAGTGACTTGTCCAGGGTCATACAGCAATCTGGGTTAGAGCCAGGCCTTCCTGGCTTCAAGGCCAGCTAGCTAGTTTTTACATCATGATTACATCATTTTAGTACCATGACTATTCTATAAGGGAGATCCTACAGGTATTGTTATCTTCATTTTACAGATGAAGAGACTGTGGAAGTGAATTACCCAGGGTCACATAATGACTAAATGGCAGAGGCGGGATTGGAACCCAGGTCCCTGGAGGCATCGTGGTAGAGGGAAAAGAAGGCTGGATTTGGAACCAGTCAGTGCAACAGAAACAGGGGCTTGTTATCTGAACCATACGTGATTCAACATTCATGTAACAAGTCTTTGTTAAGTACCTCCTGTATGCCAGGTCCCGTGGTAGGCTGTGTGCTGGGGATCCATTGGCAGAATGGCCCCTACCCTCGAGGAGCTTCCATTGGATCAAGGGAAAACCACTTGTACAGAGACATCAGTGCAAGTATGGACCAAGTAAATGGAAAGTAATTTGCTGGGAGAGTACTATCAGCTGGAGGGGGAGGGGGGAGAACAGGGCTCCTGAAGGAGGTGGCACTAAGCTTTGATGGGAGCTAGGGATCCCAAGAAGCAAAGGAGAAGGGAGAGAAGGCACTGGAATGACCTGGGTAAAGACATGGAGGTGATAAAAGGAGACAGAGTATGTCAGAAGGCCCAAGGTGAGTTCCCTGTAGGCTTCTTTCAGGGACTCCAACAAATGGTCGCATCATATCTGCTTTGTAGTTATCATACTGGGTTTCCGTGCTCAAGGTTCTGAGTTCAAGCCTCAGTGGAACCATGGTTGTACCTTTAGAGGCTGCTAGGTGATCTAGAAGATAGAGCCCTGGACTTGGAGTCTAGAAGGTCAGAGTTCAAATCTTGCTTCTGAGACCTCTCAGCTGTGTGACCCTGGGCAAAGTTACTTAATCTCTCTGTGCCAGTTTCCTCATCTGTTAAATGAAGGTATAGACTCAGTGCCCTCTAAGGTCTCTTCTAGCTCTAAATCTCTGATGCTCTGATTTTTTTCCCTGGGGACCAGGGCAGGGGGATCCCCGCACCTCCCACTGCCCCCCTCCTCCGCCCCAGCTGCCCAGCAATGCATATTCTATCAAGTCTTTAACACTGTTTGAAGCCTAATCCTCGGGAGAGTGCCTCAAAGGTTGCAAAAAGGAGAAGATATTTCTGTTCACCTTTTGTTTCAAAGGCTAAAATTGGAAGGAAATTGAATTCCCAAAGGAAAGAGTGGGAAAAATGAAGGGGAGCCAGAGCTCCCAGGTGCCACCCTTGAGGCTGATGTGTCAGCCCTGGAGACCCAGCCACACGGGGACCTCGGCTCTCTCTACAGCCCCCATGGCTCAGTGCCAGCTCCTCCTCCATCTCCCCTTCTGGAGTCAAGGCTGAGACAAGCTTCCTTTGTGAGCTGTCCAGGGTGTAGCCTGAGCTTTGGGATCCCCCACCCAAGCAGAGACTCTGCTGGCTCTCATCTTGTGCCAGTGGCTCCTAGGAGGGCAGCTACAGGGGCTGTTAGAAGACCTTCAGACCTTAGAAGGCAGCATTGCTTAATGGTTAGAGGGCTCGACTTGGAGTCAGGAAGACTTGGGTTTGAATCCTACTCAGATACTTATGTGTATATACACACACACACACACACACACACACACATATACATGTGTGTGTGTATAAAATGATCATCTGATAACTGGAATGGCTCCATCATTATTGGTTATTTGTCCTTTGTTTTCGAAGAGGGTCAGTGACATCACAATGTGCTGAGTTCTGAGGCTCAATGAAAGCGTGACTGTAAAAGGCTCTACAAATGGCAGTTGTTATGATCTAGGCCCAAACCTTCATTTCCAGAAGCAAAAAGTGAGGACCAGAGCCAGGAGAGGGGCATTCTTCAAGGCCACACAGCCACCGAGTGGCAGAGCCCAGACTAGTAGCTGCCTCCAGGAAGGCCCTGGGAGTTCTCCATTAGATCCCAATTGCCTGTCGACCAAATGGAGCCCCTCCCAAGTGCTCCCTGGCTCCGTGCCAGGCCTCCTGGCCCTTGGGTACCAGGTTCGAGGCTTAGTGCTGGGCCTTCTAGCCCTGAGGTTCTCATCTCTTATAAGCTCAGTTCACAGCACTGAGCTCAGTATGGGAACTCACTGGCCTGGAAATTCTAGTATGTCACAGTAGAGAGGAGAAGGCCGAATGCTTCCTTTTGCTGTTAACTGCATGGTGTCCCTTTTGCCTCACCCTGACACCCCCCCCCCCCCAAATAGGAGCCAGAGAGGCAGAGAGGAGGTGGGTCATCTTCCAGCCCTACTCAAGCTGGTTGTTTCTGTTTCAGTAAAAATAGCCCTCAGTCCTTTGGTGCAAACTGCCCCCCCCCTTTGCTCTGGGGAGAAGTGAGAAATTTCAGGAATGAGTGGCTGGTGAGGGGGTGGCTGTCTGTCTGCTCAGGCTGGTGAAAGCACAGGCTGGCAGTTTGCCTGGGCCATGGCCACAGCAGCTGCTGCTGGGCCCTTGGGAGCTCTGGCCCAAGCACCAGTTGTGCTGGATGGTGGAGGGCTGGAGAAAGGGGGTGCGGTTCTTGCTCTCCCCATCTCTGTCCTGATCCAGTTCAAATTCTGAGGAGGCAGAGCCAGGGCTCCCTCAGAAGCTCCCAATCTCTGCTTTGTTTTTAGTGAGGCAGAGGGCACCTATTAAAGAAAACTGACGGATTGAAAACAAACTCTGCATTGATGGATTTCCGTAATAACACTTCCCCCAGCAGGCAAGCAGTTAGTACTGAAGCAAAGGAAGGCAGAGGGACAACCCTTGCCTCCCCCCCAAACCCCAGCAGAGTTGGCCATTGGGCAGGTCACGCCACCCCTTCCCGTGTCCCCCAGGCTGCCCATCAAGCATCAGGACAGTGGGTCCCAACCAGGTCATTCTTCTACCCAGGGCCGGCCCCTTCCTGTCACATTAACCTTACTGCAGGCAGGCCTGAGGGGCAGCTCCATGGTCCATGTGGCATTTTCACTGCTGATGCTGATGGCCACAGGTTCTCAGCAGAGCTCTGCAGCTGTCTGACACGGCACCTGAAATCCAGACCCCCAAACAGTAACTCTGACAGTGGCTAAGCTTCCCAAACTCCCTCTTCAGATGCCAGTCTTTTCTAGACAGCCTTGGGCACCTTGCACTCTCAGCAGCATGCCCTTTTGGCTCTCTGCTCAGGCGTCGTCCTTCCTGAGCTCCCTGTAGCATTGGACAATGCTGACGCCCTCTTTTCCTGGATAGTCTGTCCTTTCCAGATTTCCTGCCACTGCTCTGTCCTGGCTCTCCTCCTACCTATCTGACTGCTCCTTCTCAATCTCCTTTGGCTGGATCATCATCCATTCCACCCACTAACCATCAGTGTGCCCCGAAGTTCTGTCCTGTCTTCTCCCTCTATACCTTCTCTCTCTGTGACACCAGCTCCCATGGGTCCAATTGTCATCTCTATGCAGATGACCCCCAAATCCATATATCCAGCCTGAATGTCTCCTTAGCTCCACTCCCATATCACCAACTAGCTTTTGGATGCTGGATATTCTGTAGACATCTCAAGCTCCACATATCAAAAACAAGACCCATTATCTTTTCCCCTAAGCCACCACTCACTGAAAAGTCCCTTGTTTCTGTTGATAGCACACCAGTCCTCCCACTCACCTAGCTTTGTAACCTCGAATCCTTTCTCCCTCACCTTCCACATCCAATCACTTGCTAAGTCTCACCAGTTCTACTTTAACAACAACAATTTCTACTGCTTCCTCCTCCTCCTCCTTCTCCCCCCTTCCTCCCCCTCCCCTTCCTCTTCTTTTTCTTCTTCTTCTGCTGCTACTGCTACTATTACTATTACTATTACTGCAGCTAGTTAGAATTCATATAATGCCTATTATATGCCAGGGACTGTGCTAAGCACTTTACAATTATCTCATTAGGATCTCAAAACTATCCTTGGAGGTAGGTATTATTATTATCCCCATTTTTCAGTTGAGGAAACTGAAGTAGACTTAAGTTAAGTGCCTTGTCCAGGTTATGGTTAGAGTCATCTGGTCTGAAGCCAGATTTGAACTCAGGTCTTCCTGACTCCAGGCCCAGAGCTCTATTCACTGTGCCACCTTTGCACTGTCTGTCCCTGCCCCCCCCATAATCTGGAATACTCTCCCTCTTTATCACTGCTTCTTAGTTTACTTTGTATTCTTCGATTTTACTTCTTTAGGGGGGCCATTCCAGGTCTTCCCTGCCTTCTCCACACCCAGCTGCTAGGGCTTTCCCCTGTGAGACTTTATCCCTTCTATTCCATGTATATCTTATATGTCTCTGTTTATTTCCATCTTGTCTCCCTCAAGAATGTAAGCCCCTTAAGGGAAGGGCCTGCTTTTGTGTTAGCACAGTGCCTGGCACATAGGAAACACTTAATAAAAGTTTGCCACTGAACTGATTCAGTACCCCACATTCCCACCACCCAGTTCAAGCCCTAATCGCCTCTCACCTGGAATATTACAGCTGCCTCTTGATTCCACTGCTGAATTCTGTTTTCTCCTCTCCTAAATCCACCTCCTTGAAACTGGCAAAGGAATCTTTCTAAAGCACAAGTCTGACCATGTCACTGCTCTGCTCAAGAAACATCAGTGGTTCTCTATTGCCTCTTGAATGAAATAGGAACACCTCAATTTGGCATTGAAAGCCCATCACAGTTGGGCTTTAGCTGTGAATAGGGAGCATCATTCCCCATTCACATACATTATGAGTCAACTTAAATGGCCTGCTTTCTAGTCTCCTAACTGGGCATTTCATTTCCTGCTTTCATTCCTGGAATGCACTCCTGCCACCTTCCATGACAACTCATGGGCCACCTCCTATGGCAAGCTTTTTGTGATCCACCTGCGTGTGAGTTCTTTTTCTTTCTCAAATGCTCATGTATATACTTACCTATGGACAGTTATATCCTCCAGTAGAACATAAGTTCCTTGAGGACAGGGGCCATTTTTCCTTTTGTCATTTGAATTAGGGATGGGGAAATAGCCTGCTGGCTCTTCAGTGGAATTGGGGACATTGGAAAGTGGGAAGGGGTTGTCTAAGGTTGTGCTCTAGCCTAAGTGAGGTACAGTGGGTCTGTCTTCTTCACTATAATAGAGAAATATGGGTTCAGCCCTACACACACACACACACACACACACACACACACACACACACACACTGCACCTTCCAGCAGCTAGCACAGTGCTTTGGACATAATACCACTTATGTGAGCTTGGGCAAATCACCTTTCGGTTTACTCATCTGTAAAAAGAGGGAGTGAGAATAGGTTGCCTCTGACGTACCTTCCAGCTCAAAATCTATGATCCTATGATCCTGCCTATGTGATTTTGGCTGAGTAATTTTCCCTACCTCTGGGCCTCAGTTTCTCCATCTGTATATTGAGGAGTCCTACATGTCTCTTTCAGTGGTTAGATCCCATATCATTGTGAGAGACTGGTAAAGAGGATAAAATGAGGTACCTGCCCACTGGTGTTTTGGGGTCAGTTCTAACCCCCCTCTACCCTCCCTGCTCCCTCTCTCTTCTGCCTCTCCTTTTCTTCATCTCTGTGTGACTTGGCTCCCTGGTGGGGGTTCAGTCTGGCTTGCCTACAATTGCAATTACATTGATTAGTTTAAAAAGTTGTTATGTATTTCACATGTGTCCTGCTTAGAATATTGGATTGAAATGTAATTGCAGTCGATTGGGCTAATTAATTTATTTTGTTTTATGTACTTGGAGTTAGGGCCTCGAGCTCATTATGCAAATGCACGGCACAGACTAGGCATATGGGCCTTTGCTTTGGGAGCCAAGGTAGGGGGTGTGAAGGATGTCGGCAGGCAGCCCGCCTACAGCCTCACTGAGAGACTTTGCCTTTGGGGGGGGTGGGTTGCTGGGTCTCTAAAGCTCTGCCTTCTTTACTTCTGAACACATTAGTGGCTCTGGGTGAAGTGTTTTACCAGATGAGAACCCACTCTTAATGGGATGTTTAAAAAACATCCCCAGCCTCCGAGGACTAGCCCTCTAAGACATACACATTATTGGTTAATTAAGCAGGGGGTAGAATGTGTGCCTGGGTGACTTGATTACGGTACATCTGATTATGGGATGGTAATAATTGTCTCATAAAATGGAATCTTGGTGAGGGAGGAGTGGTACATTGGTGCCACAGGTGGTGGTGGTGGGGCCTAGGCCCCTCAGGAGAACAAAGCATGTCTCTTGGGTCCACTCTTGTCAATGCTGCTATTGGAAAGATTGTTAGAAGTTCTAACTTCTGTTTTACCACTGCTGAGCTATGTGGCTTTGGGTAAGGCATGCCATCTTTCTGGGCCCCAGAGTTTACATCTAAAAACTGAAAAATTGAAGAGGCTTTGAAAATCTCTAAGAGTGCCTACTAGCTTATTATGTGACTACATTTCAGTGCTACAAGAAACCAGTGTGTTTATTCCTTGTGGGTCCATTTCTGCAGTCCAAGTAAGCTCCTTGAAGGCAGGTAGTGGCTGTTTCGTTTTGTTTTGTTTTGGCTGCCCCAGTTCCCTCTACATAATGTAGGCTTAATGAAAGGTTTTTGTTTGTTTGTGTTTTTTGGTGGGGTGGAAATGGCAGAGAAGCCAGCACCAAGGACAGCAACTCACTCCCCCATTCAAAGCCTCTCCATATTCATCAGGTTCAGTCCTGAACAAAGTGAGGTACAGTGGGGCTTCCTCAGTATAATGGAGAAACATGGGGCCACCCACCCACACACACACACACACACACACATACACCTTGCAGTAGTATTCTAATGGAACTAGAAACAGGTTTTTGGTCGTAAAGTCCCTGTTCCCCTTCCCAGATGGTTTTTTTCTCAGGGTTTTTACTTCTCTAAGGCTACTGTGTCATGGTCTTCCCACTCAGCAAAACCCTTGAGCCAGGAACGCAAGTGGCCAGAAGCTGAGAAGAGAGCTGAACAGAATTAGGCTTTGCTCGCAGGCCCCCAGTTAGTTCCAGGCTTAGACCCTATGGGAGAAAGGCAGCCCTGTTGCGGCACCTGCTTTCTCCAGAAAGAACTTCTATGGAAGCCCTGTTTGGTTTCTGTGGCTGGCAAGATAACTCAAGCCAAAGTTATAGAGCAAAGGGAGGCTGCAAGGGGGCTTTCGAGCCCCAAGCCTGTGGCTCCAGAGACCTAGGGGGCTCACTTAGCTTGGGCTCTGCTTGTCTAGCACTAGATTTGTCTAGAAATCAGATTCCTCCTTCTGGACCCCAAGGCTGGTGTGGCCAGTTCAAAGCTCCTTACCCAACAGTTTTGAGTTGGGGAGTGAGACCATTGCTGCTCCTGACCAGCTGCCACTCAGACCACAACCGGACCCCAGAGGACTTTCAATGGCCAACTGCCCTCCACTAGGCCAGAGGAGAGGGAACCAGTCCACCACAGAGTCCTATGGAGTTTTTTAATTGGTATTTCCTGCATCTCACTGCAGCCTGTCAACATACGACTTTCCAAACTTCAGAATCATTAGTTGGCTGCACCTGGCCACCGACTGCTATGGAGTTTGGGCAAAACAACAGTGAATGAGCTCTTGGGGATGAGAGTCTAGAAGTGGGGTGGAGGGCCTCACCTCTTGTCCCATTGGGTCCGGAGGCTATTCCAGAGCCCCCAGAAGAGGAGATTCCAGGCTCAGTTGGTGAAAGTTTCCCCTTATACTCTCTTTGAGGCAAATTTTAAGCATGGCATGGGTTTCAGTCTCCAGGTAGCATATGGCAGGTCAATTGCCTACTTCATCAGCTCTGTTACAGCCAAACTGCCAGAGTGGGATGGCTGGATGCTGAATACTATACCCTATGGTGGAAAGGGCTAGTCTTTTCTGGCCAAGGTAAGAGGACTTTCTTATAACTGCAGTGTGGACAGTTTGGAGTCCAACAAAGCAAACTGGGAATTCGTAGTAAATAGGAATACTCCTTCAAGACCGAAGCTCCAAGCTGTGAATGTTTACTCCAAAGTGAATTAGGGATGTGGAAACAGCTTGGTGGCTCTTCAGTAGAATGGGGATATTGGAAAGGAGGAAAGGGTTGTTTACCCTAGCCCAAGTGAGGTGCAATGGGTCTCCCTCAATAAAACAGAGAAATATGGGATCAGCCCTTACACACACACACACACACACACACACACACACACACACACACACACATGCCCTGCAGCAGTGTTATAATGAATAGAAACAAGCTTTGTGCCATAGAGTCCTTCCTTCCTTTCCCAAACAGCCTTCTCTCCTTTCACCTTCCCTTCCTCCTGTTGATGCAGAATTTCCTAGAGGATGGTACAATGAAATGAATGCTGTATCTGCAATCAGAGGATATGGGTTCAAATCTTGGCTCTGCTATTTACTGATTGTGTGACTTCAGACAAATCATTAAAACTCTTTGGACCTCAGCTCCCTTATCTATAAAATGAGGGCACTGGACTTGATTTCTGAGGTCCCTTTTACTGATCTGAATCTTTGATCCTATGGAACATAAATTTAGAGTGGAAAGAGATTTGAGGCCATCAAGACTAATACCATCATTATATAGATATGTTGAAGGTGAGGTTCAGAGAGGTTAAGGGACTTGCCTAAGGTCACACAGAAGTGGCTGAGCCAAGATTTGCACCCAGGTCCCCTGACTCTAAGCCCCCTAACTCTTTCCAGTGTAACAGTGGGCAAGATAGGATTTGGGGTGGGGCTTCCTTCCATGAGCAATCATAAAAACATCTGATCTATCCTCCCTCCCCACCAGATGGTGAAGTCTCTGCCAGCAGGAGCTCACTCATATGGCAAAACCCCCAGCCCCTATAAGGCCATCCCATGATATGTGGCTTCTCAGTGCATGTTTATTTATGGTGATTGTCAAAACAAAAAAAAAAGTTTCTTCTCATGGATTGGTGTGGGAAACCTGACTTTTAGCCTAGAAAAATGAGAGAAAACTTAGTTTCATAATCAAATGAAGCCTTTTTTATTACCAATTTCTCTTCCTCTGTTACTTTCCTATGGCTCATGGGGTTTGACTGCGTGCCATCCTCCCTTAAGCACCACGAAAGAAACTTGCTTGCCTCTTCAAAATTCCCACTCTGGGTATTTATTATCGTCTATTTCGGTTTAACCTCCTTTAACGAAGCAAAAGGAGATCAAGGAATAGCTATCTGGGAACCCTTAGGTGCCACAGGCAGCTTTGGGATCCTAATCAGGGCAGACAGGTATCCTTAGATTCAAGCCATTAAAAAAGAAAGTCTTGTCAGAATGCATTAATCTTTTTTCTTTCTTTCTTTTTTCTTCTTCTTCTTTTTTTTCTTGCTGCTAGAATGGGAAGCTTCTAAGTGAAGCTTTTTGTGATTGCAAAATGAATGGAAACTTCACAGTTCGTTCCTCTGGGGTCTTGTTTCCAATCTCTGTAGCTTGGGAATCTCGCCTCTGCCCAGGGCCAGCTCCAGGTAGAACTGTGAAGTCATCAAGTTTGGCGCTCAATCCCGCTGCCCCCTCCCAACTACTTTCTTTCCATCCCTATAGAGGCATCAGAGGATCCAAAGACCATGTAGTTAAATGATGGGGTTGGGCTGCTAATGTCCCTCTAACAGATGAAGAAACTGAGACCCAGAAAAGTCAAGTGACTTACCCAAGATCACACAGGTAGTAAGACAAACATTCCCTCTTCTGTGCCTGCCCCATTCTTTTAGAAGCTCCTGGTCCCCCTCTTTCCTGCTAGGGGAGAAATTAATTTGACTGAAAGTGAGACTGCTTGAAAATGGGTTCACAGGTCACTCAAAATGGTAATTTTCCATTTTGATAGGGGCCTCCTATGCCTTCCCTTAAGGGAGCCTTCAGAATCAGGGCTGAGAGTGCAGCCAGAGCTGGGTTGGGAGGATACCAGCAGTCTAAACATAGGAGCACAGCCAGGTGTTGAGTTTTCTAAGGGTGGCCATGTGAGGCCAAAAAGTTAAGCCATACTTGAGAGATGAGCTTCTGGGTTAAAGGATGGGTAGGACTAAGACTCTGGTGGGGAACCTGCAGCCTCGGGGCTACATGTAGCCTTCTGGGTCCTTGGGTGCAGCCTTTTGAATGAGTCCAAGTTTTACAGAACAAATCCTTTTCTTAAGGGGATTTGTTCTGTGAAGTTTGAATTCAGTCAAAGGGCCACACTTGAGGACCTAGAGGGCCACAGGTTCCCACCCTTGGATTAGGTACTCTTAAGATGAAAGGTATCAAGCCAAAGAGAGATAGGACAGGAAATGGGAGAAAGGCCAAGTGGTCATGTGATCAATGTTTGGAAGGTACGTGGCAGGAGACATCAAGAACCCAGTCATAAGGAAGCTGAGGTCCAGCTCAGGATACTGAGCCAGTAGCAGAACTGGGTTGCAAGGCAGGAACCAGAAGGGGAGGGAACTGGAAACCATGCCAAGTAAGGAGCAGGAATCGGGGATGTTTAGCCTATAGAAGACAAGACATGATAACTATATTCAAAGGGCTTTCCTACATATGGGATAGAGATTACACTTGCCTTGAATAGAGCAAGTAAGGATATACAGACAGGGTGAGGAGAGGCAGAGAAGTGCATTTAGACCTTTCTAACTATCAGAGTTGATCCAGGGTTGGATCGGCTACCTTGGGAGGTAATGGGTCCTCCAAGCAGAGGCCAGATGACTTTTGGTTGGATATTTTCTAGATAGATTTTATTTTTGGGTACAGGTTGTGCTGCAGGTCAGTGTGGTCTGGGGTGCTTTGGCTTCAGGCCCTTTCATGCCAGTCACATAAGCAGCAGCCTACTTGGTCTTATATAAGTTCAATCTTGCATGCACAGAATCTTGTCTTTCCTGCTAGGGAAGTAGGTGGTGGTGTTGAGTCATTTCAGGTGACTCCTAAATTTTGTTGTTTAGTTGTTTTTCAGTCATGTCTAACTCTTCATGGCCCCATTTGGGGTTTTCTTTCCACTCTAATTATGGTTTCTTTGCCAAGTGGTTTGCCATTTCCTTCTCCAGCTTATTTTACCAAGAAGGAAACTGAGGCAAACAGGGCAAAGTGACTTGCCTAGGGTCACACGGCCAGTAAGTGTCCAAGGCCAGATTTGAACTCAGGAAGACGAGTCTTTGGGCCTGGCACCCTATCTACTGCAGCGCCACCTAACTTTCTGGGAGAAGTAGGTAGGCCCATAAGGCATTCCATTGTGCTGCACTCTCCCATAGGAACAAACAAACCACAGAATATGTCATCTTGATTTTTGTCTTATCTGAGAATGGAAACAGGACACTGTGGAGTTCTTGCTGACCCTGGACAGTAAATAGCTCTCATCCTTTCCAGGGGATTCATAGATGGTAAATTCAGGTTGGTTCTTAAAGGGCCATTGCTTTTAGCCCTCCCTCTTTGAATCTACTCTGTGGAAAAAAGCCAAGGGGAAAGAAGCACCCACATAATGGGGAGAGACTTCCATGTAAACAGGATCATACATTTTATTTTTTTAATTCAATTTTATTTTAAGTTCCAAATGACCTCCCTCCCTCCTCCTCCTCCTTTCCCACCCATTGAGAAGGCAAGAAGAACAAAACCCATTACAAATATTCATAGTCATACAAAAGAAATTACCAAAGGATCAGACATTTGAGAGCTGGAAGGGAACTTCCTTTCTACCTCTAATTTGGCAGATGAGGAAACTGAGGCTCAGAGAAGCCAAGTGACTTGAACAAAATCCCATAGATAATTCATTGTAGAACTGGTATTTGAATTATGGATCTCAGCTTCTGAAGCCAAGGCTCACACTGCTTTCTAGCAATAGTGTTCATAGGAGCATAAGTAGATAATACTGTGGTGCACTGAAAAAACAGAGGATTTGAGAGTTGGAAGATCTGAATTCAAATCCTGGCTCCAGTACTTACTATCTGTGTGAGTCCGAGGGAGCCACTTCACTGCTTTGGGCCTCAGTTTCCTCATTTGTCAAAAGAGAATAATACTGCATCTGACTCCCCAGCTCCTAGGGTTGTAGTGATAAAAGGGCTTTCTAACCTGGAGTGTACTGTTTCCATTACCACTCATCTATGTGTGGCATCTCTTGGCATTAGGAGTTGGGATTCTCAAGGTTAAGGTTTGGGAGAAGTGATAGCTCCAGTCCCTAAATAAGATGGAGCCAATGGAGGAGGTGGGGGAAACCAGAAACTGAGGGTTCCTGGGGAATGGCAGTTTGATATGCACACATCTCCTCTTTGCTTGGGAAGGATCTGATCCAACCACTTGAGACACAAAGTAGTGACTGATCCCTGGCCTCCTCCAAGGAAAAGCCCTACTTGGTCGGGGCTAGAGATCTCTGTGCAGCAAGCCTCTAGATCCCCTCGTCTATCCAGCCTGCTGTCCCTCCCATTTTCCAGCTCAGGGAAAACAAAGTGCCATCCAGCACTAGGGAGGGAGGGAGAAGGACACAGAGAGAGCGTGGGTGGGCAAGCAGGCAGAGCCCATATTAGTGAGAAATGAGGAACAGAGGGGCTTCTGCAGAGAGGGGAGAATGCTCACAAATGACGAACAAATGGAGAAAAAGATGTTTGAGATGGCAGGACAAATCCTAGCTAAATTTACCGAGCAGATTAGATTAAATTCAATGTTCCTTTCCCCTAAAAACCTCTGCTCCTGTCATTGCCTGGTACTTGGCAAACTCAGGGCCCCCCTCTTTCAGGCTCCTGGGAGCCCATTCCCTATTGTAATTTTAATCAGTCAACAGGCATTTATTAAGTGCCTACTATGTGCCAGCCCTGGGGATATAGGACTAAGAATTGATGAAACACAATTTGTAAGGAGCTAATCTTCCTAAGGGGAAGACCATAAATATATATAACTGCACACAGACTAAATATAAAAATAATGCATAGAAATATATACAAAGTAGGTGTCTACAAGGTAGTTAGGGAAGAAGGGCAGATCACAAAGGCTGGTGAAGAGGGGGGTGCTTAATCTGCACATTGGAGGAAGGCATTCCAGGCATAGGACATGGCCAATGCAAAAGCATGGAGTGTCATGTGTGAAGGACAGGAGGATGCTAGTTCAGTGGAATCGCAGTGTGGAAAAGAGAGTAATGTTTCAGGGGCTGGTGCTGGAGACATCATGAGAGGGCCTTTCAGAAGTCAAACAGGAGTTTATGTTTGATCTGAGGCTATAGGAAGCCGCTAGAGTTGAGACCCAGTAAGGGCTGGACATGGTCAGATCTGTATTTAAGGAAAGTCATAGTTGCAATTGTGTGGATGATAAAGTGGGGCGATGAGAGCCTTGAGGTTGGGAGCATGATTAGGAGGTTTGTGGCAACAATCCAGGCAAGAGGCAAGAGGCAATGAGGGCCTAGACTAAAGTGGTAGCTAGATGGGGAGAGGAAAAGGGTCAGATGTGGGAGATGGGGTCGAGGTAGAAATGGGAAGATCTGACAATTGATTAGCTATGTGGGAGGAGAGAGAGTGAAGAGTTCAAGATAACGGTGAGATTATAAGTCAGGAGACTCTAAGGATGCTTGTACCTTATATAGAAATAGTGAACTTTGCAAGAGAAGAGGAGTAGGGGGCAAAGATAATGCATTCACTTCTGGCCACAAAGTGTGGTCTCTCAGCTCCTGAAGTAAGCCTCCACTGGGGTTTTACTATAGATAACCTGAGTCAACACACATTTATGAAGGGCCTGTTGCCAGGCAGTGGGCATACAGAGATGAAAAAAAATGGCTGTCTCTACCCCCAGGCATCATAGATTTAAAGCTGAAAGGGAAGAAGTGAACTAACTTCTACATCTTACACCTAAAACAGGGCTTCTTAAACTTTTTCCACTAGTGACCCCTCCAGCACTTCTTAAACATGGAGGGGGTCATGAACCTCCCTCTCCCCCCCCCCCCAATTTAAGAACCAATGAAAAGAAACTGAGGATAAGAGAGATGAGGGGACTTACCCATAATACCACAGGCCATAAGTAGCCCAGCCGCAATTTGAAGCTTAGCTCTTCTGGCTCTATGGAAAAAGTTACCTGGGGATACTGAGGTGATAAGTGACTTGCCTAGGGTCATACAGCCAATCTAGGCTCCAATGCTGTGATTCTGTAAACTCAGCCATTAGAGTCCTCAGGTCAAAGCAGGGAGAGCTACTGGACTTAGACAAGAATTTCCTCATTGCAAGTCTGGCCTCTATCCATTCTACTGTACCTCCTCTCAAGTAGTATACAGTCTACTCGGGCCATGTAGACAGATGAATGTAATATCCAGTAGGGAGAAACAAGGGGAGAGATCCCAATGAGTTAGGCCAGGATGATTTGGGGAGCTGGAGAGCACTTGTAGGAGAGGTTCTGTTGAGGAAGAGGCCCTGAGTAGATTCCCAACACGAGCTCTTGGCCACATCCTCCAGGTATGTGGGGAAGAGTGCAGGACAACAGGACCGCATAGCTAAGGGGTGTGCGCCTCCTCCTTTGAAATGTCTAGCCCATAAACACTCACTCTTTAGCCTGCCTGTGCCAATACAATGTCTTGTAGTCTGAAGAGAAGTGTTGGCCATCCAGTTTGGCCATGTGCAGTTGTTCTAGGCCAATGCCTCAGATCCTCGTCCCACCTCTCATCCCTGCCCCTTATATGTATCCTGGTTCTCCGCTATCCTCCTGACTCTTGAGAATAAGGCACTCCATTAAAAATTATACTTCAGGGGACAGAGATAGCCAGTATGGAGGCACTATACCAACCCCACCCCAACACAAATGAAAGAATTAGTAAAGCATTTATTAAGTGCTTACTTTGTACCAAACACTCTTCTAAGCTCTGGGGATACAAGCAGAAAAGCAAGGCAGTACCTGCTCTCAAGGAACTTACATTCTAGTAGGGGAGACAACACAAATAGAAATTTTCAGTAGCAAGGCAGATATTAATGCATCTTCTTTAATATCAGTTCACCTGTTAAAATGATATGTTTCTGATGTTTAACCATTTGAAAGTGCCATAAACATGAACACCCATGGTTGAATTTTGTCTGTGCTTTCAACACCCAGCCAGGTTGTTCCATAGAATGGTTTCTGGGGGGGGAGCAGCCTGTTGTACAAAAAATTGTGTTGGACTTGAAAGCAGGAAATGTGGGTTCAAACCCTACTTCACAAATTGAACAGCCAAGGGCAAGGCTCCTACCTTCTTTGAGTCTATTTTCTCCTCTGTGAAATGGAAGGTCATGATTGTACTGTCTCCCTCACAAGTTAACTGTGGAAGAGAGTGTATTGCAAATATTAATAGGCCAAGAGGACTGGGAGTAATTTTTTTTCCAAGCTCTCATCAGGCAGCTATAAGGCTTTGGGCAATAAAGGGGCAAACAAAATCCCAGAGACCTCATTTCTAGGCCTAGATCTCCCATTAATCTGCTGGGTGACTTTGGAAAAGTCACTTAACCTCTCTTGCCTTGTTTTTGTCCATCTGTAAAATAAGGGATCGCACTAGATGAGCTCTGAGGTCTTTTCCAGCTTGGACATTCTCAGATTTCTATGATGTCGGTACCTGAGGATAGTGGAGAAGATCAAGAAAGCAACTGGTGATGACTTCTAGGTGGAAAACTTTGCTCTTCCTAATGGACCATTCCCTATCCATAGGAAGGGATCAGGAGGATCCATTTTTCTTAGCCAGGAATGTAGATTCCTATAGAATATCAGCTCCTTGAGGTCAGGGACTACTTCTCCTTCATGTCCTTATTTCTCCAGAACCTAGGACAGTGCCTGGCACATAGTAGGCACTTACTGATGCTTGTTGAAGGCAATGGAATAGAACTGAGTGACAGGTGAGCTAAGGGACTGCTGACTGGGGGGCTGGCTGTGAAGAGCTGTATCCACTCCAGGAAGGACTCCTTCAAAAGCAGTCCTAAAGGGAGACAACAGACAGGCAAGCAGGTAGGCAATCAGCCAGCAAGCCACTCCTAGCACCTTTGGTCCTGGCCTCAACCAACACTGAGGCTGATGTAGGCCATAGGACCCTCTGGGACTGTCCGAAAGTACAGGAGGAAGTGGTGACTGAAGCAGTTTGCCATAAACAAAACTGACGGTGGAGCACAGCTGGCGGAGGAAGACATTAAATAAATGCTTATTAATATCATGGGAGATGATGTATTTTGCACAGCTATATATCTGCAAGGAGAAATGCCATGAATAATAGATCCGATGGGCTCTCAAGAGATCATCTGGCCTAGACAGATGGTCAGCTATTTCATTTTTAAACATTGCTCAGTCTCCTTTGACTGGGGCCCAGCATTTCATCATCCTAAGAGTCAAAAAGTTCAACTGTGTGCCTAGCCAGGGGCCTTGGGTGCAACTTACATCATCGTGGGATGTCCAAGTTGGAAGGGACCACAGAGGCCATGTCCAGCCTCTACCTGAGCAACGCTCCCTTCCACAGCATTCTTGGTCATCCAGGGTTCACCTACAGTTATAGGGGAGCTGTTGGGACAGCCCTAGTTGATAGGAATCCCATTGTTTGCTCATCCCTCGAAACTATGTCTTCATTTTTGTCTTCTTTAGATTTCAAGGGGATTTGGGAGATCCTTTTTAGGGTGACAGTGTAGACTTCAAGATTATTATTATTCGAGATTATCATTCCTTTCCCTTCTCTCCCAAGTGTTATCTTCCCCAGGCTAAATGCCCTAGTTTCACTAACCTTTCCTCCTTGAAACTATCATGATTGTAACTCATTTGCATTATACCTCTCTAGGTTCCCCTCTTCTTAAAAACAAAACAAAATAAACAAGACACATGAATTCTGTCTCTATTACTCCCAGTCTCGGTGTGTGTGTGTGTATTCCTCCTCTCGCTTGGGCTGCACATATCTCTAGGCTCTAGGAGACTAGATAGCACATAGCTGTGCTTTTCTACTCCCTGCTGCATGGCCCTAGGTGGGAGGGGCGGGGTTGGCAAATATCTTGGGAATCATATTGCCTTTCAGGGAAGAGGTTTTGTTTTCCTATACCTTCACCCCCACCACTCCAAGATTTCCTCAAACCAGCTAGAATCCTAGATGTTCTTCTGGCATACCTGGCCTACTGGGAACCTCCTAAATTACTAGGGAATGTCTGGGCCCAGAGCAGTACCTCCTGGGGATGGCTGTGGCAAGGGAAGGCTCTCGCATTCCCTCAAAGGTTCATCTCATGGCTCTGGTCTAGGCCTGGTATCACACTGAATGGGGTTTGGGAGTTTGAGACCAAAGGAATCCCCTTTCTTTTGATGCAGATTTTCAAGACTTCCCAAGTTTTCTAGCAAATATGGTCATTCTCCATCTTCCTGGATTTTCCCAGAATCACTCTGTAGAGGGATGGATCTGGTTGTACAGTAGGCACACTGTCCTTTGAGAGACAAGGTCCTTTGAGAGATAAGGCTTGGCAAGAGAGGAATTTCTTTGGGTTGACTCACGTGGTTGGTGTCCCTTCCCAAAGACAGGCTGTGACTGCTGGCCAGCATTCAGGATGTAGTCGTGGGAATCAGATTGACTTGCTCAGCACTCTGGTGGCATGCTAAGAAAGAACACAACTAGCAATAAGCACTAAAAGCTTCTCTAGGCCAAGGCAAACAGCTCTTAAATGGTGGTGCCATGCTTTCTCTCTCCTCTCTGCCCCAGACACTGTCACTGAAGTCAAGACGGACATCTACGTGACCAGTTTTGGCCCTGTCTCCGACACAGACATGGTGAGTACCGTTTCCTGTCCAGGGAAGGTCTAGAAGGGAAGTAAAAGTAGAAACTTGGGATAGACGTTGTGCTGTAAGAGATCTTATCTCTCGGGTAACATACTTGGCTCTCTGCTGGTGCCGTCCTACCTTTCCTTAACTCTTTGGATATGCCATACTCCTCACCACCTCCCTGAAATTGTCTGGTGTGGTGGAAAGGACATTAGATTTTAGACCGTAGGGGCAGCTAGGTTGCACAGTGGATAGAGCACCAGCTCTGAAGTCAGAAGGACCTCAGTTCAAATCTGGCCTCAGATCAGACACTTGACACTTACTAGCTGTGTGACCCTCAGCAAGTCACTTGACTCCAATTGCCTAAAAAAAAAAAAGATTTTAGACTTGCAGAACCTGACTCTGCTACTTATTATATGGCTATGTCACTGGGGGCAAATTACTGCCTCACTCTGAGCCTCAGGTGGTTTTTATTTCTTTGATTTCTATAAAATGAAGGGGTCAGACCAACTGATTTCTGAAGACCCTTCTGAATCTAATTCCTGTGATCTTACCTGGATGAAGATTAATAATACATTGTAGGATATTGGTGAACCTACAGTTATACTCAATACTCAAGCTTTCATTTGAATATGTATACATGGATTTACATCAAATAACATTACTCCAAGTTTACAGAAATCCCAATATTTGGTAAAAAAAAACAAAAACAACAACAACAACAAAAATATTAAGGGATTTTTTCCTGCCTATTCTCGTAGAAAACTGGCCTTTGCTCATTTTAAAATGGTCAGCATTAATTGGTCATAGAGAGCTTGAAAGTTCTCCAGTCTAACTCTCACTTCACAGATGAGAAACTGAGGCCTAGAGGGGAGAGTTGAGATTTCAGCTCAATCCAGCAATCTTTCCACTGTACCACACATGTAGTAGGTGTGGGGTGAGAATAGGATGCTTATATTATAATCTGATGTATTCAAGGAAGATATCCTTCAAACTTTAATTTTGAAGATTATATGTAAACAAAATCATTGTTTGTTGAAACCCAATTAGAAAAGTTGCCTTGAAAATGTCAGTTTGGTTTTTTCAAAATAATCATTGATGTTGTTTCATATTTGCTCATGCCCTGCCCCTCTACTTGCCCAGGTACCAAGGCTCCCTAGTGATTTCTTCTTTCTCCAAAGACTTCTGGAACCTTGCAGTCCCACCACTTTGTGGGACCACTTTATTACCCACTGCTTTGGATTACTCTCCAGTCATCTGTGTTGTAATTGTGTATCTTCTCTTCCAAACTAGATTGCAAGCTCTTTGAGGAGGGGACCAATGTCCTAAGCTTCTCTGTAGTCTATAATCATCCATAATGGTCATATCAGAGAAACTCATTCAATACATGTGTTTGAACACTTTCCCTTTCAATGCCCAGAGACTCTTGATCTATGAATGGCTAAGGAATGGACAGCAGTCACTTGACTTGCCTCCTCTTCTTAACTCTCCTCTTGCTAGGGAGGGCACCACCATTCTGCCAGGCTCTCCAGCTCATAACCTTGGGATACTCTTGGATCCTTCCCTCTCCTGCACTCCCCACATGTAATTAGTTGCCAAGATGTCAATTCTAACCCACAGCATCTCTCCAAGCTATGCCCCCCCACTCAGAGTTCCGGCCCTCATCACCTCTCCAGACAATTATGACAGCCTCCTAATTGGCTTCTCTCTCTCCAGTCCAGCTTCCTCAAGCTACCAAATTAATATTCCAAAGACACCATATCAGTTCATTGTTCAGAAACCTTTGCCTGTTACTCAATCCCTCTGATGCCTGGTTCCAGCCTACCTTTCCAGATCTATTTTACATTATTTTCCTCATTCACCCTCCACACCAGCCAAACTAGCCTACTAGCCATTTCTCAAACTCAACATATCTTCTTGTCTCAGAATCCTCTCTTCAGGCCTCAGCTCAGGTGCTGACTCCTCTACAAATACCTTCCTTGATGTCCCTAGCAGAAAGCATTCTTCTCTTTGCCCTTTTCCCCAGTTTGCCAGTTTGTCTGGCTCTCTCCTTTGCTCTCATCACACTGCACCTTGTCTCATGCTTACCTGTTTACGTGACACTGATACTTCCTCCCCCCGCCCCAACCCCGAATAAGGATAGGGGATGTTTCATTTTGTGTCTTTGTATTTCCAACACCTAAGCACAGTGCCTGTGATGTAGTACGTGTTTATTAAGTATGGGATCATTGTGTGCTTCCTTGGGGCCTGGAACAGTGTGAGGTGTTTGAAAGATCTGGCCAGAGTACCAGACACTGTCCTTCCCTTCAAAGAGGTTACTAACTTGTTGGTGGGCAGCCATATGCTTTCTAGAAGGAAGATTGCTTATTTCCTGCTGGCAGCCTGTTTAACCATTTGTAGGGGCTTGAAGTTTTGCCAGGCATGCCGACCCCCACCAACCTGAAGGAGATCTCCCCATTTTCTAGGCTCCAAGCTGGGAGTGACTTCCTTGGGCCACATAGCTCAGAAAAGGCTAAAGGATTTCTTTTGACTTCCAGACTAGTTGCCATGAATTGGTGGCAGTTCGTCGTGAGGAAGAAACTAAAGTTACCCTTGGCATGGCATCCACAAACACCTTGGGGCCTCTAGACAGTCAGCTCTGATCGCCAGACAATTTTCCTGATGGCAGTTCAGCGTTCCTGTTGTCTCTCTGTCTTTGCTACTCATGATTGAGCTAAGACTACATGCTCACTCTTACAAATTGGAGGCTATACTCTGGACAAAGAACTCTCCAGAGTTATTTTTAGCTCCTCTGCAGTCTTACAATATCTCTGAGGAACTGGGGAAACTCTAGCTGGAGGGAAAGTAGAAAACACGCTTGTTATAGGTTTGGGTTGGGGCTTTTTTTGCTTCCTTCCTAATTTGCTATTTGGCGGATGTATGGGGATACTCCAAGCTCATCGATGCTCCAGAGAGGAATGTTTCTTGAACTAAACTGCATTTCCCTTGCTGGGATACCTTGTTTACGTGGAGGAGAGCTCTCCTGGACCTCAGAGGGATATTTGGCCCCCAAAGGCAGGAGGCCACTCTCTTTCCTACCTCTCTGGAGAAAGCCCTGAAGTAAGCAGACACAAGTGTTCGCCAATTAAGGAGGGGAGCTGGTGGGACCAGTTTGAACCTTAAGGCACATGCCTGGCTGACCAAAAGTTGTAAAGACAGAGACAAAGAATCTGCAAGGAACCTGAGAGGTGAACTAGTATAAGCCATATATCAACAGGAATCTCTTCTACTGAGTTCATGGTGAATGGTCATCCAGCATGTGCTTGTCCACCATCCAATGAAGAAGAACTCACTACATCCACTCACAGAATCACCAACTCAAAAATATTTCCTCTTATGTCATTGCCAACAACTAGCCATTCAGCTTCTACTTGAAGGCTGTCAGTGAGGGACACCTACTCCCTCCTAAAGCAACCTTTTCCACTTTGGGGCAGCTCTAAGCATCAGGAAAATTTTCCTTATACTCAAGCCCAAATCTACCTCTCTGCAGCCAAGCAGAACACATTTACAATCCCTCTTCCCTAGAAATACTTGAACACAGACCTTGTATTACCTTCCATCTCCTCTTCTCCAATTTGGTAGTGGATTCTCGCACAGTCAAAGGCCCTACACTGTCTTAGGCACTCTCTTCTTGATGCTCTTTGACCTATCAATATCCTGAGAGAAGGTAGAAAGATGGTAAGTAAAATATCCCTTGCCTTGCCTCCCAGATAAGGAATGACTTCCCTCCTTGGGAATGACTGACCTGGAAGACCTATGTGCCTGTTCCTCAATCCCAAGGATTTTCCTTCTCCATTTCATCCCAGTTCCCACTCCCATCAGGGGCTCAAATACTTGATTGAAGTAAAAAAGAGCTACCACAGAAAATCCAGAGGAAAGATTGTCAGGAGAGTCAGGGGAAGAGTAAGCAGGGAAGAGCTGTGCAACATTTCTGTAGGTATTGTAAACTTCAGGATCCTGTCCTGAGGGGACTTGTACCACTCAGACATCTGTTAGGTAGAAAACACCTCCTGACAGTGATCCACAGGGAGCCTCCCGGGTTATATAGGACACCAAAGTGGTGTTGTAAGTCCACAATCCAATCAGAAGCCTGACCATCTTATTTAACAAGGAAAATAAAATGGAGGCCTGGGAAATTAGGAGGTATTCGGAAACATTACCAGAGGCATTCTAAAGAACAGTCAGATGACATCCATTTTCACCTGACAATGGCTTATAAAATGTTATGCAAAATACCTGAGGACTGGAAAGTGAAAAAAAATAATGCTAATTAAAAACAAGTTAGCACTATGGCCAGGGACCATGCCAGGTGCATTTCCTGATGTCCCTGGGCTTGACACTGATGAGCTAGCTGCCTCATGACCATTGGAGGGAAGCTGGCTTGTCAATTTCAAGCCTTCCCCTGCTCTAGGGAGAAAAAAGAAAGGGGAGGGTTTGCCTCCCTCAGGACCTCTTTGGTAGCACTTTCCTGCCCTTTTTCTTTTACTCTAGTCTCTGGCACCTTGCTTTAGAAGGAGGCACACATCTTCAGAGTTGGGCTGACTATACCTCACAATATGGCAAGCCCTGCCAGTGGGGGTGCTCTAGGGGGCTATCCACCCTGACCCCTCAACCTCTGTTTCCTGTTGGCAGCATGGCATAATAGATAGGGAACTGGCACTGAAGTGAGGAAGACTAGACATGGAATCTATATGGCCCTAGGCAAGCCATCTAACCTCTTAGACTGAGCCTCAGTTTCTTTGTACAGGACTAATAATTGAACCCACTGCACAGGGTTGTTGTGAGGATCAAATGCATGTCAGTGTTTGGCAAACCTTAAATTATTACTATGATTACTGTCGGCATTATTATTTCCTCATCTTTCAAATGGAGGTAATGTTCCCTGCCTTGCTGCCCTCCAAGAGCTGATTTTAGGAGCAAAGGAGGTACGTGTGTGTGCTTTGAAATCTATATGTATGTACCTAGAGATATTTGAATCATCAAGAAAAAAAAAAAGAAATGAGGTTTCAAAATAAGGGAGCCAGGAATGCTGGGGTGGGGGGAGGCAGGGACAACAGCAGTACATAAGCAGGCTCTCGGGGGCTGGGGCACCAGACGGTGTTCGAGCTGAAGCAGCACTATAATGACGCTGGCATAGCAGAATGGCTGCAGTCCTTTTTCCCCAGGACGGAGGCTGCCGAGTCTCTGCTATGCAGTGCCATAGCTCGGAACACCCTGAGAAGGTACCCAGGACACTGTATACTTGCTTTGGTGGGCCTGTTTTGGTTTCTAACTGTTGAGAAAGCAGCCTGACCTCTCTGCCGACCCAGGGGAAGAGGGGCTGGTTTGCATAGCCAGCTTCCAGGGTTGGACTTCTGCCCAGTTCTCTGCCCCTCCGATCTTGAGATCAGGCTGCTGGTGTCACCCTGCAGAGTAAAGAAGGTGTCCTCAGGGTCCCAAAATAGCCCTATTTCTATCGATGACTTGCATAAATTGAATTTCCCTAAACCAAGTCCAACAAAACTTTTTATATTCAAGTTTGTTTGTTCCATACTTAGAAGACTCATCGTTTTAGGAAAATCCATATTTTATCATGGTCCATTGTATG
Source organism: Vombatus ursinus (assembly GCF_900497805.2). NCBI lineage: Eukaryota > Metazoa > Chordata > Mammalia > Diprotodontia > Vombatidae > Vombatus > Vombatus ursinus. Next base: position 994,445 of record NW_020954729.1, read on the forward strand.
GACTAAGTCAACTCTCAAGTATCTATTAAGAGATTTTCTGCTTTGTACATCACTGACCCCAATACTTAGGTAGTACCCCCTCTGCTGTTTACTAGTTGGGTGACCTTGAGGGAGTCTCTTCCCCTTTCTGGTTCTCCCTTTCTGCATCTGTAAGATAGAGGAAGTAAGACTAGATGCTTCATAAAGTCCATTCCCCCTCCCCTCCCCAATCCTAGATGTGTGATTCCTCCTGCTGGACAATCAGTATATGAAGGGCCTCTCTCATCTCTTGGTGAATCCCTTTTGGAATCCCCGGCTTCCTCCCAGGCATAGCTCTGTGTCACCTGCCCCATGAGGCCTTTCCTGATCACACCCAATCATTAGTGCTCTCTTTCTTGTGAAGGAACTTGGCACTTGCTTACTTCTGTACCTTTTGTGCTTTCCAGTAGAATGAAACCTTCCTGAGGGCAGGGACTGGTAAAAGCCACCTGGCACAGTGCCTTGTAGTAGGAGTACCGTAGTAGATGCTTGTTGAATTGAATTCTCATCTCTGCACCCCTAACCCCAGTGTCCTGAGCCAAGTTGGCTTTGATCAATGTTTGTGGAATTGAATTTGTGAATTGTTTTCATCGTCCAAGCCCCCCAGCAAGAGGAGCCCTTAATTGTCACCAGCATAACAATGGGCCTTAATTTAGCACTTAATGGGCTCAGGCACCAGGCTAGGGACCAGAAATACAGAGAGAAAAACCAAATAGTCCATTCCCTCTAGGAGCTTAAGATCAATGGGGGCGGGGGGGGGGGGGGGGGGGGGAGAAGGGGGATGGACCTGACAGGTGTGAATATGGGATATGGGAGGCACTAGCAACTGGGCAGATCAAGAGTGGGAGGTAGCACTTGAGCTGAGCCACAAGGAAGCAATTCCAGGCATTGGACATAGTCTGCTCAAAGTCACCAAGCCAGGAGATGGGCATATCATAATAAAAATCCCAATATAGGTAGTATTTATACAGGGCATTTAGAGTTTGCAAAGTGCTTTACATGTGTTATCACACTTGATCCTTCCACTGATGCTGGGAGGTAGATACTATTATTACCCCCATTTTACAGATGAAGAAACTGAGGCAAACAGAGGTTGTCACTTGCCCAGGATCACATAGCTAGCAAATTTCTGAGGCTGGATCTGAACACAGGTCTTCCTGACTTCAAGTCTAGTGCTCTCTCCACTGCACCACCTAGCTTCCAGAAAGGGTAAGATTGGGTCAAAGTGTCTACAGTTGCATCATCCAGGCCAAATCTGAGCTGTTGGCTTTTGAAAAGCCATAAGGAACTCTTAAAACTAATCCGATAGATTAGTGCTGACCTGAGATAAGCAGAAGGAACAAGAATCAGTTGGAATTTATGAATTAGAAATAACAAATACTCATGAGAACTCAGAACCTGGTCTTCTTTTTTTGACTCTTTTTCTCCTTCCTAGGAGTATACCATCGATGTGTTCTTCCGGCAGACCTGGCATGATGAGCGTCTCAAATTTGATGGGCCTATGAAGATCCTCCCACTCAACAACCTTCTGGCCAGTAAGATCTGGACCCCAGATACCTTCTTCCACAATGGCAAGAAATCTGTGGCCCATAACATGACCACACCCAATAAGCTGCTGAGGCTGGTGGATAATGGGACACTTCTCTACACAATGAGGTTAGTGGATGCTGGGCAGAGGGTGATGGAAAGCTCTTCTCCCTCCCCCTCAAGCCTTCAGAGACCGATGCATGGAGGGAGAGGAAACCTTGGGTTTTGGAAGTAGGAAGGCTTAAGGTTATGCAAAACACCATCCTGGAGAATCAGAAGGAGAGCTGATAAACATGAAGAATTCAACTCAGACATTTCTTAAGCACCTGATATGTGCCAGGACTTGTGCAAAGTGATGAGAATACAAAGACAAAACAATACAAATAGTCCTTACCCTCGAGAAGCTTACATTCCCATGGAGGGAGACAATAGACACACAAATAAGAAAATAGAAAGTATACAGGAAATTATGCAAAGTAATGTCAAGAGGAGGAGAATCTTAAGTGGAGGAGGGGCAGAAATCGGAGGAGGAGGTAGAAGGCAGAACCTGACTGATATGGATCTTGAAGGGAAGGCTGAAGGTTCAGTGAGGCAGAGGTGGGGAGGAAACATGGTCTATAAAGCTAGGCGCTTTTGTGAGGAACAGCTGCCAGGCCAGTTTGACTGGAAAAATGTGTGAACAGCTCATCTCTAAAATCCCTTCTGGCTCTAGCTCCCATGATAGGTAGTAGAGGGGAAATAAGGCTGTTTTCCATGGCTATTTGTGCCACTTCCAGTAATCCTGAGGAAGTATTTAACTTGCAGGAACCCCTAGCTCTCCTGGGTCCTTCTACTATGTCATCCTGGAAGAAACCTGTCTCTTCAGACAGCACATACTTCATGGGGAAGGGGGAAAGGGAGAGACAGAGAGCAAGAGCCTCATTCTATTTCTGTCCTTGCAACTGAGTCACTTTGTGACCTTTCGCAAGTCACTTAACCTGTCTATGCTTCCTCCTGGGCCTGATTCTGTGAAATGGGGATGATAATAATAATGTCTGTCACTGCCACCTGCCTTTCAACATAGTTGGGAGCCCAAAGTGGATAATGCTGGCAGAGGGCTTTGAACCCTTCAGGAACAGACACTCTGCAATATTGGAGACACCATCACTATCATTATTCTGCCCCTCAGTGGCCTGATCCAAGCTTCCTGGGAAGCTAGAGGGGTGGGGGTTGGCTCACACATTACTTCACCAAGGGAGCTACTGGAAAAGCCCAATTTAATCACTTTGGGCCTTAGGGTTTAAAGTGATTGGGGAAAAACCATTGCTGCCCTCAATGATGCCACAGTGGTCATTCTTGGGGGCAGACCTCAATAAATGCTTGCTGTGTTGGGTCTCCATTGTTTTATAGTAGAGGGATTTTGTTGAAAGGAGCAAGGGGCTAGGAAACCCTTTTCCAGTACCGACTCCATGGTAGGGACTCCATGGTAGGTACTTGGTAAAAGCTTGTTGAAAGAAAAAGAAACTTCAGGATTGGAAATGAACACCAACATCTACTTAGCCTGTCGGAGAGCACATTAGCAAGAGGAGTAGACGTGTTTGGAATCTAATAACTCCATCCCTGCCTCCTTTCCTAGAGGCTGGGTCTGTCTGTCTGGGTGGATGCTTTGAACATTTGTGTCCTATGAGGTGGAAGGAGCGAGCAAAGCTGAAGGGTGAACTTGACTTGGCCACAAGGCAACAGCCTTGGGAGGTGCTCGGATGTACTCCCCTCTCTGCTCCCCATGCAAACAGCATACAATTGAGCTCTTTCATTATAGAGAACTATTAAATGGAGGGGGACCAGAGAAAGTACTTGGATGAGATGACTTGTAATCAGCTTAACAAAGCCCTGATGGCTTTCCTATTATGGAACTCTTCCTTGTAATGGTATTTGCTACAATGGGATTTTACCTGAGTTTCTTGTTCATTACCTTTAACGCCCCCACAAATCCAAACCTAGCTGGCTTCATCCTTTCAGGCTGAGAAAAAAGTGCAGGGGAAAGTGTGCTGCTCGCCACTTATTGTTTGGGGAGGGAGTGGTCCCTGGGATTTTCTTGTTTCTGCTGTTGGGATGAGGTCCTATAGAGTTCCCGGTGGCTCCCCACTCCCCAGCAACAGCCACAATCTTGACAGCTTTGCAGAGTAGGACCAGACTTTTGCATACCAGGCGACTGGCTCCAGCTGCCCCTTTGAAGGAACACTCCCAGACCAGGTGAAAAAGGTGACCCAGGTAGCCACAGTCAGCAGGGCCGGTGGCCAAGACAGGAAGCGGCTGGGCTGGCAGAGCAGAAGCCCCAGGGTGGGGAGGGGAGCACCAGGGTTTCTCCTGAGCCAGCTAAAATGGAGCTTTCCAAGCTGGATGTTTCCCAGCACTACCCTCACTGTAAGCCCCAGACTAAACACCCAGTGGACTCAGGGACTTGTGCTAGGCACCAGGGAGGGAAGAAAAGAAAACAAGCATTTATTAAGTGCCTACTATGTGTCAGGCACTGGATTAAACATTTTACAAATTTATCTCATTTGATCCTCACAGCAACCTTGCAAGGTTGGTATTATTATCCCCATTTTACAGATGAAGAAACGAAGGTAGAGAGAGACGTTAAGTGACTTGCCCAAGATCACACAGCTAGGAAGTGTCTGAGACTAGATTTGAACTAAGTCTTCCCGACTCCAGCCCAGTGCTCTATGGTGCCACCAGCCTAGGGAGAGAGACATAAATAAGAGAAGTTCTGTGACCCTGAAAGCTGCCAACAATCCCAGGCTGCCCATGCTCAGCACCAGGCAAGTAGGACACTGAAAGTCAATATGATCTGGTGGAAAAGGGCACTCACTGCATCTTGAGTTGGGGGACCTGAGTTCAAGTCTGGCATTGCCACTCCCTGGTTGTGTGACCTTGGGCAAGTCACTTCACCTCTAGGTGTCTCAATCCCTTTATCTGTAAATTAAGGGGCTAAGCCTCTTCCCAGTCTTGTTCTGGTCCTAAGATACCAAGTAAGTGCAGTAGGAGGACAATCCAATAAACACAAACAAAAATCAAACTGGCCCTGCCAGTAAGGAGCTTATATTCTGTCTGTGTGTGTGGGGGGGGGGTCAGTATGACATGCACACAGTAAATAGAGATTCTTTGAGGCAGAGGGAACAAGAACTACCAGTGAAGATTGGGGCTGCCCTTGGGGCCTTAGGCCTTAAGTGCTTCCTTCCAGGTGGTGCAGTCCTACTCTGTGATTCTCTATTCTCCAGTCAGCCAGGACAACTTTTATGATGGATCAGTGCTAAAGAGACAGTAGAAAATAAGTCTGCATTTGGAGTCACAGGAACAGCTGCCTCCACCCCATTAAGACTGTACGACAAGGTTGAGCTAGCAGAGTTCTATGGGCTCTTGCAGGCCACAAGTGAACGATCCTCTCCTTGTAAGAGATCTTCATGCAGGTGATCAGTGGACCACCGGGGTACGTCCTCTTTCTCCAGATCCCAGCTGCTCCGGCCAGCACTAGTTTGTCCCTCATCCCTATCCAAGGCCAGGAAAGCAAAGGGTTTCTGTAGATGAATGTGTCACTTGGTTTGGCTCTTTGGGCTCATATATCAAGTGACTCACCCTCTGCAGATAATAGCTGCTAGTGATTTACTGTTCTTTATTCCCAATAAAGCACAAAGACAGCTAGTGGGACAAAGCACCCTTCACACGGAGACTACAGTGATTCTACAACCTGACACATCATTTACCAAAACTGCTTGGCTGGCCAGGGGAGAAGGAGGGGCCCTTTTGGCCCTTGCCATTCAATCCAACTCAACCAATCATCATTGAGTATCTACCGTGTGCTCTGCTAGGCAATAACAAAATGGAAGCAGTCCCTGTTCTCAAGGACCTTACATTCTGTTGGCTAGGGAAGTGGGGACTAATTTGATTTGACATGAACACAAGTAACTAAACATGAATGCCAGTTCAAGAGGGAGAGAGTGCTAATACTTTCAGGGAGTGGCTTTTAGGAAGTGGAGTAGAAATCAGGACGGTGTCATGGAACAGGTGGTATTGGGAGTTCTGCCTGGAGGGAAGCTTGGGATTTCGGGGGGGGGTGGGGGGGTGGCCAATGGCTCTCAACATTCCTGATTCTTACCTGTTCCTTGATACCACACTAGCAGAAATGCCAACTGTCCTTCCCCCAAAGACAAGCCTCTCAGTTGTCAATCATCCAACAAGGAATGAATCTGTCCATCTAAGGCCTGGTGCTGTTGGACATACAGAGATGACCTGGTCATGGCTCCTGCCCTCTAGGAACTTTTAATCTAGCTGGGGAAACAATCCCAATCCACATGGAGCCACCAAAGAAAACCAGGAGTACTTTCAATCATGACCCGTTGTAGCAGAGATAGGAAACTATAAAGAAGTTGGGGGGAGGGGGGAGAGTTAATGTGCTTTGTTCCAGAAGCTTCAGTGGCTTCCTATTGCCCCTAGGACAAAGTGCAAAGCCTCAGTCTGACCTTTAAAATCCTTCCCAGTCTGATTCCCAGTTACCTATTCAGTCTTAATCAGATACTACTCCATTTCGTGTACTTTGTGTCCCCAGCACGTTGGACTACTAGCTGTTGCCCATCCGTGCCATTCTACCTTCCTCCTCTAGACCTTTGCCCAAGCTCTTTCTCCTTGTCTAGAATGCAGTCTTCTTCCCTTTGCCTCTTAGAATCTCTAGATGCCTTTAAAATATAGCTTAGATACCACTTTGTCTAAGCATACCATTGTATGTGCTTTGCATTTTCTTCTCTGCGGTACACATTGTGTGTACCTGGTAGAATAGAAGCTTCTTGAAGGCAGAGGTGGTTGTGCTTTTTGTCTTTCCCCAGGATCTAGCACAGTGCCTAGCACAAAGGAGACAAGTGATGAATTGAATGGAATGACTGCAGAAGACAGAGAGAGCTTTATAGAGGCAGTGGGATTTCAGTTGGGCCTCGAAGGATGGAGAGTTTATAGGGGAGATCACAAGGCATTCCAAACGGGAGGAACAAGAGAAGCCAAAGGTGGCCCCATGCAGAACTCTCTCTAGAATAAGGCCTGGGCATTTGCCCCAGGCCAGGGGCAAGCAGAGTCTCTGACAGAGTATACCATCTGGATGGGTTCTGACAATCTCTGGCTTCTCAAGTTTCTCAGGAAATCCAAGGAGCCTGCTCACTTGCCCTGCTTCTGCCAGCTAGAGGCCATCTAGTCTAGGGCTTCTTGGGATTATTTATGTCATGTACCCCCTTGGCAGTCTGGGGAAGTTGATATACATACGTAGGTACATATCCACATACCCCTTCCTAGAACCAGATTTTTCAATGCATAAAATCAAATTCCTAATGTTAGAAAGGAAGCCAGCTATATTGAAATACCATTACCAGAATATTTAAAAAATGTTAACAGACTCCAAGTTAAGAACCCCAAACCCTCATTTTGTAGAATAAACTGAGGCTCAGAAAGAGGGAGGTACTTACCCAAGGATGTGCAGTGACAGAGCTAAGGTTTGACCTCAGGCCTAACCCAAATGATGCCAAATCTAGTGTTTTCCCCACCAAGCCACGCAGTTGCTGTCACGCAGTAGTCGGGGAGAAGGATTTTGTCCTCTTGTGATTTCTATCTTTTCGGCCTTGTTGCTTCTGGAGTTCAGGCTCGTGACTCCTTCATCCTGGAGATAACACAAACCTCTAGATTCCTCAGGGAGCATCAAGATTCCCCTCCTTCATCCTAAACAGGGACTTCTACATCATAAAGGGGCTGTCATCTGGGTTGACGGAGGGAATGCCCAGGCTGATGAAGTCACCAGTTCTTGAAATGAAAGGAGGACCCTCAGGCACTGGGACTTTGATCATAAAATATTATGAACCAAGTGAAACGCCTTCGAACTCTAGTATTATAATTAATCTTTAAAAATCTTCCTGTAAAGCTAATACCCTTAGTGGCTTTGTGAGCTCAACAACCTGGATATTCCCTCCAATGAAGCAGCAATGCCCATCCACGCCCCCTAACAAGTGACTCACCCTTAATATAATGCACTGCAAAAATGGAAAACGGACTTAAGGTTTCATTTGCCCATTGGCTAACATTTTCATTTTTTTTTATCCATCAGTCAGCCAACAAGCATTTTAAAGTATACCAAGCACTGTGTGGGGAGTCAAGGGCACAAAACAAAAATGAATGAAATGGCTCCTGTCCTCCAGAAGTTGATGTTCTTTTTTTTAAATTTTTTTTTTTAATTTTTAGGCAATTGAGTTTAAGTGACTTGCCCAGGGTCACACAGCTAGTGAGTGTCAAGTGTTTGGTCTGAGGCCGGATTTGAACTCAGGTCCTCCTGACTTCAGGGCCAGTGCTCTATCCACTGCGCCACCTAGCTGCCCCAAGCTGATGTTCTTTTGAGAGGAACAGCTAGAGTGTTGGTGCCCTCCCCTTACATGTATGCATCTAGGAATGTAAAAAATGTATACGAAGGAAACACGAGGTAATCAAAGGGAGACATCAAAAAAGTCCTCATGTATAAGGGCTGTAAGGAAAACCAGGGATTCTGAAAGGTGGTGATGAGGAGGAATGGCATTTCTGGCATAGGGTACAGCCTGTGCAAAGACATGGGGGTGGAAGATGGACTGGCACTTGTAAGAAAAAAGAAGACCAATTTAGCCACACCATACAATAGGAGTTCTTGACCTTTTTTTGAGTTGTGGACCCTTTTACCTCTCTGGTGAAACCTACAGAGCCCTTCTCAGAATGATGTTTGTAAATGCACAAAAGAAAATACATAGAATTACAAAGGAAATGAATTCTATTCAAATAGTTTTCAGAATAACAAAACAAGTTCATGGACCTAAGGTTAAGAAGCTGTGCATAGAGTGTGTGAGGAGGAATGATGGACTGTGGTCAAAGCTGGGCTTTGCTATTTTGGCAGATGTATAGAGGATGGATTGGAAAGGGAGTGCTGAGTTAGGGCATCCAATTAAGATGCTACTGCAATCCTTTTTTATACTTTACAAAGGAAATCAATTATATTGATTACAGTTATCAGAATATTTAAAAAAAACAAATTCACAAGACTCCAGGTCAAAAATTTCTGACCCTCATTTTAGAGAAAAAGTTGAACCTCATATAAGAGGTAATGAGGGTCTGATGAATCTCGAGGTAAGCAAGGAAATGGGACATTGCTTATGTTGGGGAGGGTTTTATCCTCCTAACCCAGGGGTGGGGATCCTGCGGCCTCGAGGCCACAGCCTCCCCATCCCTGTCCTAACCCTTGGACATAGGTCTTCAGTTGAACTGGTCAGTCATTACTTAGCCACTCACATGAGTGAGGGTAGGCTTGATGGTGTAGCCAGGGCAGGAGAGGTCACTAATGCTCCAGTACACTCACCCCTGGGTCCCCAAGGCTATAAAATGGCAAACCTCTTGTCTTGGAGAAGAAGAACCCCAACCTAATCCCTTATCTCCCATTGCAATCGGGGACTTCTATGCACATGAGAGCATTGAACCACCCACTTGATGTGTCTGTTGGATGATCCAGCTCTGCAGGCGCTGAAAGTAATGAGGGAGAAGAAGTAAGAGTTGGTGTAGGAGAAGAACCTAGAAAAGGCTGACTGAAGATTTGCTTGCCTTGTGAGAAGAGAGGAGGTATTCTGATGGGAGTGGCTGGTTACTCTTTTAGTCCCCTCAAGGGGGCGCTTTGAGAAGCCAAGATGGGCGAATCAAGCTTCATATTCTTATAACCTATTTTTTTGAAGATATCAATTTAAATTTGGATTGGAGCCTGGGCTTTAAGAGGAGCTAGTATATTCCGTGCACAGTTTCCCATGTGGTTTCTAACGTTATTAACACCTTTGTTTTAATCCCACATCCTCTTGGGAAGCAGCCGGCACTCTTTCCAGGGAAGCCATCTGCATTTATAGATACATAATGACAATTTCCAGTTGCTGTCCATGGAACTGAGTTATTTCTGAGATAAATGATCCTAAATGGAAAACAACAGTCAGCTGAGTATAAAAGCGCCAGCACACTGTTTATGAGTCACTATAAACCTTAGTTGCAGCACATTAGAAGGAAGTTTCCTTGTCTTCCAATCACTAGAGAGTGAGAATGCTCCTTAAGGATGATGGATTCTTAGTAGACCAGTGGTAGACACTCCCAAGCATCTCCTTAAAGCTGTAGGTACAGAAATGTATTGCCCTGGCAATTACAGGTCACTAGCATTTTCCACAGAGAGTGCCTGCTCTATGTACATGGACACACAAGCCCCAGGAAGAACAGGGAGGGCTTGAAATCATATGAGTCTAAAGCGGGATGGAACCTTAGAGCGTCTGACCCTTTGGTTTTAACCACAGGGAACGCTAAAGCTCAGAGATAGATGAAGTAGTTTTTTCAAGGTTATGCAACTGGTTCATGGTAGAGCCAAGATTAGAACCTAGGTTTTCTGATTCCCAGGCCAAGGTTCTCTCCATTGCACCACACTTCCTCTTAAGATCCTGACTGTGCAGCCCTTTCCATACATCACTCAATGAATCCACAGGCATACCAAGTCATAATTCAGCTTTCTGCATTTGATGGGTGAAGGAGCCAGTACTGGTGACCCTGCCTCAACTCGGGAGTTAAATCAAGGTCTTTGAATGCTGGGGTTGGGGGTAAAGGGTGGGTGGGGAACGCTTCCTTCTCAGCCTAGCTGTGCTGCTAGCAGCCACCCTCCAGCTGGCCCAATTGGCCAACACTTCCAATCTGGGCAGAAATGCACACAGTCTTTGAAAAAAAAATTGCAGTTGAACATATGGATTTGTGACAACCTTCCAAAAGCAACCAAATGAGCAGTTTTCACTCAGAGTAGCTGTATTGGTGAATGCTTAAGTCTAAGTCACTGCTAGATGCGTTTGTGGCCACCCCCCATGCTCTAGTAGGCCCAGGATAGCTAGAGTCTTCATCCCATCATCTCCTCATCCTTTAGGGTACACGATGAGTTTTGTACCTTGAAGGTATATGAACAGGGCCTTGGCAATTTGCAGGTTCAGGAGAAGTGAGTTTTGCTGACGCATTGGCTTCTTGTGTCAGATATTACTTATTGAAAGGATTCCAGAAAGGTTTAATAAAGAAAATTGGGTTCCCTCCTTCAATGTATGTGGATATTTGGAAGATTCAGCCTCTTAGGTATAATGGCAAGGGGAAATTACGCTGCCAGCTACCTTGCTGCCCCAAGGACATCAAGAATAATGTATGGGTAGATAGATGATCCATGTGGGGTGCCCAGTGCATACAGAATATCCGGTTGGGAAGCATGTGGATTGAAAATCATTCCCTGAGAGCCAGTGGAATATAGTAGAAAGGAGATCTGGGTTTGAGTTCCAGCCCTACCTCTTATTGCAGTGTGACCTTGGGTAAGTTCCTCCCAGTCACTAAACCTCAGTTTTCTCTTCTATAAAATGGGGCTTAGAACAGCGCTTCTTAAACTGTGGGTCTCGACCCCATATGGGGTCACAAAAAATTTGGCAACAGTAAAAAGTTCCTGAATGCACAATGACAAAAAATTAATTAAAAATCAAATACATAGTGAATCCAAGGTGTTTCTGGCAGTGGTTGCCCACGTTACAATGTGCAACTTCACTGCAACCTTGGTTCTGAACACAAAGCATGTGCACTTTGCCCTGTGCATGCCCTCAGGCCTCGCAACTCCAAGGAAAGCTGCCAAAAACAATGGGAAAAGGGGTCACAAGTTGAAAAAGTTTAAGAAGCCCTGGTTAAGAAGATGCATACTACCTTACTTCATAGGAATGTCCTTTGCAAACCACGAGATGCTATAAATGGAGGGGGCTACATTATAGGTGAGCCACTCCCTGCTTATTTGCCTTTCCCCTGGTTAATAAGCATTAATTAAGCACCTACTGTAAGCCAGGAATTTTCTTCAATGGATCCTGGAGATGCAAAGACAAAAACAGTTGCTGCCTTGAAGGAGCATTCCATAGCTATAAAACATACAGGGCAGATACAAAGAAACCTTGTAAAGTTGTGGGGGTGCTAGTGTCTGGGAGAGGGAGGACCAGGAAAGGTCTTATGCTGAAGGTAGCCCTTGAAAGAAACTAGAGATTCCAACATGGAAGTAGGAGTTTTGATGTCAAACAAAGGCATCTATGTCTGGTCCTAGAATTAAGAGAGAGCTGCTGGAAAGAAGTGATATGATCAGACTTGTGATTTACAAACATCATTTTGGCACATCTGCGGAGAGGATGTATTGGAGTGAGGAGATTCTTGAGGTAGGGAGACCCATGAGGAGGCTATTGCAATGGTCCAGGTAAGAGTTAATGAGAACCAACCTAGGGGTGGTGGCTGTGCAAGTCAAGAGAAAGGGACACATGCGAGAGGTGGCGGAGAAGTAGAAATGATAAGATCTGGCAACTGGTTGGTGACCAGTTTCTTTCTTTCAAAAGAAATAGGGAAATTCAGAAGAGGGGTGGATTTGAGGGGAAAGATGATGAGTTTTGTTTACTTCGTGTTGAGCTTGAGGTGCCATCCAATTGTATACATCCTAGAGACAGTTGGTAATGTGGTACTGAAGCTGGCCATAGAGATCTGGGAATCATCTGCATAAAGATTATAGTCCAAACAATGGCAGCTGGTGCCATCAAAAAGTGAAAGCAGATCAAGAGAAAGGAGAATAGGACCCTGGACATAGCCTTCTGGGGTCATAGCCATAGTTAACATTGATGATGATCCAGAAAAGGAGACTCATCTACCCAAACCCAGACAAGGTAGAGCTGGCCAGATGCTGGGCTTTGTAGGTATCTCAGGAAAGTCTTGCCCTTTGATGTGGAAGGCATTTTACTCTCCCCTCACCAGTTACTCAGCCTTTTAGCCTCCTTACCTTTGTTCATATTATTCTTCCCCCTTCTTGATCTAGTCAAGTCTTAGCCAACCTCCAAATCCCACCCTTCCCTGGTTACTCCAAGCCACACTGACCCGTCCCTCCTCAGAGCTAGCAGAGACTATCTATAATTATAGGAAGAAGAATAAGAACAGCAGTAGGAATCCCAATAGTTGACATTTCTGGAACTCTTTCAGGTTGACCAAGTTCTTTCCTCCTAATAGCTCTATGAAATGAGCAGCGTGAGTATTGTTGAATCCATTATAGAGATGAGAAAACTGAGACTCAGAGAGGTCAAACATTTGGCACTTAGTAAACATGGTCTTGTACTAATGGTGTGTGTGTGTGTGTGTGTGTGTGTGTGTGTGTGTGTGTGTGGTGTGTTTTCTCCCCACCTATAAGCTCCTTGAGTGGAGGAACCACATTTTATTCACTTTATAGTTCCCTTAACATGTAGTACTAGGCATTTAGTACCAAGTATTTCAGGATCATTGGATTTGGAACTAGAAGGGGCCTTACAGATCAACTTAGTGCAACACTTTCATTTTACAAATGATGGGTGAAATGACCTGTCCAGAGTCATACAGATGAGTAAATAGCAGAGTCAGGATCCCACCCATAGTTTCTTGTCTCCAAATGTAATGCTTTTCTCACTGCATTAGCACTCTTGAATTTTCAATAGTTCAGTTGCTGGCCCTGGCATTGTCCCCATGCTTTACCATGTTCTGGCCAGCTTCTTGGCCTCTAGGGCACTGGTCTCCCTCTCTTTGCCATCTTTGTAGGCTTTCTCCAAAGAATGAGGTCCACCATGGCAGCACTAGGCTTGGCCCAGGTTGCCAGGAACCTTGCAAGTGGAGCTCCCTGTGGCCTGATCTCTGCTCTGCATGTAGAACTATATACACAGCATGTTGATTATTTATTACAACAACATGACACTTTTCACTTGAGCTGCCTCAGTATTTGCCTAGGAAGTGAGACATATTCCTTTTGGCCTGACATCTTGATGTTTCATTAGGCAAGACTCCTGGTCCCAAGGAGTCCTTGGGCCATGCATGGAAATGAATGGCAGGGAGGGGGGTTGTGTGGGGTTAAGAGTGGCAAGGGGGGGTAGAACTGATGCCAGGACTGATGGCTTGGCTGTCATCTCATTAGAGCTTAGGAAGGATGACATGAAAAAATATTTAGGACCCATAGGGCTGACTGGGAATTGCTTAACATAGCTAGAGTTGCATGTCTTTCTGCTGTGTTGGTACAATTTCAGTCTTGGGGCCTGCTATCTAGGCCAAGGAAAGTTGGGTCAGGAAGGGAAATTAGAGAGGAACACTTATGACTGCAGGTGATCAAATGGCAAGCATTCCCCTCTCCTTCACCCATTTCATTCAGCCAATAACATCCTGTAGGGAGGTCTATTCACCATGTTTCAACATTCCAATGAATCCATAGGCTCATCAATATGCATTACCAGAGCCATAACTAGCCATTTGTGCGCTGGGGACAAATATTAAAAAATGTCACCACGAACCAATTTAAAAAAAAAAAGAAATCCCATTGATCCAGGGCAGGGCTGAGGGTGTATGGTAGAACAACAGGGCAAGGCATAGGCAGACCAGGGAGGTGTAGGCCTCTGGGAGTTTGCGATTTTAATCAAGTACTCTTGCTAACTAGGTACTAAGCTCAGTTGTTTCTCTGCTACTGGAGGATTTGTAAATTCTATCCCCTGCCCTCTGAATTTCAGTGAGATGAGGAAAAAGCTCCACAGATCACAAGCCTTTCACACCTTGCTCCCTTTTGTGCTTGCTAGTAAGCACCAAATCAATGCCTTTTCATTCCTTCATTAATTCTCGTCTATGTATTCTCACAAATCCTCCCAAAGTGGGATTTACCCAATGTGCCTGAGGCTGTCCTCTTCCTTTGAATATATTCTTGATGCCAATGCACCTCCTTTATATGTGCCACAACCATCTATTCCATATTAATACTCCATTATTAATACTCCCCTATGCCTTGAGAATAACAGATTAGGCTGGAGTTGCTGAAAAGGTATGATTTTGTGCTTTTTCATAATAATAAAAGTGACTCAGTGATTTTTCTTACAATCTGGCTCAATGACCCCCCTAGGGGCCCGTCACAATTCCATAAGGCATGACATTTAGAATTCCAACCAGGTGGGAGCTCTACCAGTGTCAGAGAGAAGGGAGAAATTTACTTTAGCATCAAAAGGGTGTGTGGTGTCTGTCTTTCAGATGGGAAGTGATCACTTCATTCAGGGATCAGGAGGGGAGCCCAAAGAAAATGGATAGTGTAAAGCCTCAGAGAGAAGGGCTCTGTCCAAAGCAAGCCCCTTGCAAGTTTACAAAGAAGGGAGGGAGACCTGGGTAATTTTCCACTCCCCCTACCCTCACTCTCCTATGGCGTCCTCCTGTGGGAGCTCAAGACCCCATATGTTGCTCCCCTCTTCTCCTTCCTAGTACAGTATCCTAAGCAGCTCTGGGAGGACAGGCAAGCTCCAAACAGATGCTCAATTCCGGTCAGAGCCAAGAGAAGGGGAGGAGGTACAGGGAAAACCTTTCTTCCTGGGCTCTGCCTTTCAGAGCTGGAGGGATGGAATCATGTAAAACCAAAACAACATGCAAAAAGGCATTAGACCAGGAGAGCACACCAGCCCAAATGCCTTCAGAGCTAGTCTCTTTTGGGCCAGACTTCCTCTAAATCTGCTTCTTGCTACAAATCACATCTGGTAGCAAATGATTTCCAAAGAACCATTTCTGCCCCAGCCCTCCCTTGCTTAGGAACCAGCAGTGACTGCCCATGGCCTACAGGAGAAAGTCCAAATTCCTCAGCTTACCATTCAAGTATTCCACAACCTAACTCCAGCCTCCATCTCCCACCTTACCCCTGGCTCCTCTCAAATATGCCCCCTCCACTCGAGCCAGCCAAGTCTCCTTGCATGTGCCATATGTTTTCTCCTCTCTCTGGCCTTAGTCTGTTCTTCCTGTCTGGGATGCCATTCTTCCTCCTCCATGCTTATCCTAATCCAGTCCGTCCTTTAAGGCATGGGTCACATCTTACCTCTGCTGTGAAGCCTTCCTAAGTCATCTCTGTAAAATGAGCCAGTTAGATTAGCTGAGCCATGAGCTTCTGTCCAGCTCAAAATCCTCTGTTCCCAAGATTCTTCTGATAATACAGTACATATTGCCTGGAGTATCCTTTCAGTAACATTTGATGTCTTATATGTTCAGTTTGGGGCAGCTAGGTGGCGCTGCAGTGAATAGAGTACCAGGCCTAGAGTTAGGAAGACTCATCTTTCTGAGTTCAAATCTCAGACATTTCCTAGCTGTGTGACTGGGCAAGTCACTTCACCCTGTTTGCCTCAGTTTCCTCATCTGTAAAATGAGCTGGAGAAGGAAATAGCAAACAACTCCAGTATCTTTTCCCAGAAAACTCCAAATGGAGTTCACTAAGAGTCGAAAATGACTGAACAACAAAAATGTTTCATTATCTTCTTAAGTATGTGAGCCTTCTCTGTCCAACTAGACTGTAAGCTCTTTGAGGGCAGGAACCTGGTTTACTATTTCTTGGTGTCCTCTGATGCCTGGGCTTATACCTTGCACATAGTAGATGCTCAAGTGATTGTTGATGGACTGACTGGCTGAAACTCAACAAGGAGGTTTGCAGAAGAACCTCACTCTGGATCAACAGTGAAATGACTGAATCAAGTCACAGAAATAATTAGTTAAAACAGCCATGGCAATGAATCAAGTGGGAAATGGGGGACTTGAAGTCCATGTCCAGGGATGTTTGTGGCGTGAATACCCTTGACCCTCTTATGAGGAAGGTAGCAGATGTGGTGTTCTGATCCCGGGCTTGTCTTTCACCAGAGCCATAACTAGAGTGGGACAACTGGGGCTTGTCCCATAGTGGTGGAATTTATGGGGGGCTCTGACAGCACCTTTGGTCTTAGAAGAGCCAAGAAATAACTGAGCTTAGCACCTAGTTAGCAAGAATAATGAATTAAACTAGGAAGCGACCAAATGACAGCTTTCTCTTCCACTGCCAATCGTGTTTCCAGTTCTTTGCTACTACCATAAGCTGCTGTGCAGATTTGGGGATAAATGGGGCTTTTATTCCTATCTTTGCCCTCCTGGGGGTAGATGTCTAGCAGTGGGATGTCTGGATCAAAGAACAAGGACGTTTTGGAGCCTATTTTCAAATTGCTTTCCAGAATGGTTGGAGCACATCACGGCTCCCCTAATAGTACATTAGCGGGCTTGTCATTCTTCAGCCCCTCCAACGTGGACTAATTACATCTCTTGTCATCTTTGCCAATTTGCTAGGTGTGAGGTGAACCCTCAGAGTTGTTTTGATTTGCATTTGTCTTATTATGAGTGTTTTGGAGCCATCTTTCATATGGTGGTTGACAGTTTACAATTCGTTTCTTTAAATAAATTTTATTGTTATCACTTGTTTTTAGATTGCTTATATCTCCCCACTATATTCCTCATCTTCTCAGAAAGCTATCCATGATAATGAAGGATGAAAAAGGAAGAAAGAAACAAACGTTCTGCTAAATTAAAGAGAGAAGCCTGAGATGTGCAGGTTCCCTCCATCCCCGAAGGTCTCCCACGTCTGTAGGAGGGCGACTCATATCACTGCCTTGGGACTGAGCTTAGTGATACCATTCAGTTTGGACAGTTTTGTCATTTTTAGTTTTTCCATGTGCAGTGCTGTAGTCATTGTGTATATAACTATAATATACATTGTGAATATTACTCTGTGGTCATTGTGTATATCACTTTCCTGGTTCTGCTCACTTCACTTCCTTTCATTCATCATGCTCACCATTTCTTCCAGCACAGTAATATTCCATTACATTCATGTGCCACAATTTATTTAACCATTATAGATAGCTAGGCTGCAAATTGGATAGAACTCTGGGCCTGGAGTCAGGAAGACTTGAGTTCAAATTTAACCTCGAACACTCACTAGCTGTGTGAGACCTTGGGCAAGTCACTTAACTTCCAACTGCTTCCATTTCCTCATCTGTAAAATGGGAATAATAATAGCACCTACCTTTCAAGGTTGCCATGAAGATCAAATGAGATAATATTTGTAAAGTGCGTAGCACAGTGAGTGGCACATAGTAACCTCTTGAAAAAATACTTGTTTCCTTCCTTCCATTCTTCAATCAATGGACATATATTTTGTTTTCAGTTCTTTGCTGCCACAAAGAGAGCTACAGTGAATATCTTGGTGTATATGGTACTCATCTATATACCTTTGACAACCTTGATTTGAATTTCTCTTATTATTAGAGATTTGGAGCAGTCTTCCTTATGATTGTCAATCATTTACAATTCCTTTTTTTGAAAGAAGTTTTTCATATCTTTGGATCACTTATCTGTTGGACAAATTGCACTTAGTCTTACATTTTTGTGTTACTTCCCTATATATCTTTCAATCAGATCCTGATGAAAGACATTTCTTTGTATCCCCAGCAATTAGGGGTGGTTAGGTGGCACAGTGAATAGAGCCCTGGACCTGGAGACCTGAGTTCAAATCCAGCCTCAGACACGAACTGGCTGTGTGACCCTGGGCAAGTCATTTAACCCTGTTTGCCTCAGTTTTCTCATCTGTAAAATGAGCTGGAGAAGGAAATGGCAAGCCATTCCAGCATCTTTGCCAAGAAAACCCTAAATGGGGTCACAAAGACTCAGACATGGCTAAAGCAACTGAACAACAACAACAAGAACATCCCCAGCAATTAGCACAATGCCTGGTCCATGTGCTTTAATAAAGCCTTATTGACTGACTCAGATTTTTTGATAGCTTCCCTCTTATTGATGTTTTCAATATTTTGCATCATTACTTGTTATTAGTAGTTGGTTTATTAGTACATTGCATCGTTAGTTTTATTAGTACATTGCATTAGTAGTTGCATTGATTTTATTAGTGCAAAAGCTTTTCAATGTCATGTGATGGAAATTATCTCCTTTCTCTTTTTTGATAACCTCTCCCACCAGTCTGAAAGCTATCTGATCTCATTCTCTTTTAATTTTCTTATTGTATGACCTTTGTCATGCAGATCATGTATTTTCTCTGTACTTGGTATGGGTGTATGATACAAGGTGCCGTCCTAAGCCTCACTTCTGCCAAGCTGCTTTCCAGGCCTCAGGCACAAAAATTGCTAATCATGACTATGGTTTTTTTCATTACAGATTTTTAAATTTTCTATGCTACATTTATAATTGAAACTCCATAGGTCTTTTAGGACAATTTACATTCCTCTGATTAAACCCTGATGTCTAGTGGCATTTCTCCTGAACAACTTAAATGTTTCAGGGATTGGTTCCCATCACTCCAGAGGGTGTGTGTGTGTGTGTGTGTGTGTGTGTGTGTGTGTGTTCTTTTTTTTAAACAAAAGAAACTCTTTAAGCAAGGGGTTTTACTGGGGAAAAGCTCTACTGATCCGTCCCAAAGGAATCCTTCCTTACCTCTCTGTCCTTGCAGGAGTGCTAGGGCTTTAACAAGGAAGAAGTTTGTGGGGAGGGCAAGACCACAGATAAATGGACCATGGATGATCACCTGACACTTAGCCATCTAGCCCAGACTTCTGTATTTGGCCCTCAAAGTCCCACCATCTCTAGGCAACCTTATTTTCCATGATCGTTTATTTTGTTAAGTCCCACAAACATTTCACTTTCCTTCCTGCCATCTCCTTTCCTGAATGACAAAACACTTGAGGGATTGCAATATGCTATCAAGGAAAGCAGTTTGATGTGGACTCAGAAAACCTGGGTCCAAGGCCTGACTCCACCATTGTGTAATACTAGGCAAGTCTTTCATCCTCAGTTTCCTCATCTGTGATATGAGAGAATAATTAGCTCTTGGTATTATGATGCCTTCCATTATTCACTATTGCTTCCTGTGGATGGGTCTTTAAAGGAACCCCTCCTCTGGGTATTCATCATGGCAGTTCTTAGTTTTCAAAGTCTATCCTGGGAGAAAACAAACTCTGCTAGGTCCTACCAAGCTGGGAAGGCTTTGAATACAGGTCTGGTGACGGACTGTGTATCTGTCAACCAAGGACCAACCTAGTTATGTGTGAAGAGGCTCAGCACCAGGCAGCTGGTCAGATGCATTTGGGGAGGGGGAAGAGCATAGCAATTCGTGAGAACCATCTTGTTGAGGCACTGGTGAGTTTTGACCCATTGTGATGAAATTATGCATTGTAGCATCAGAAGAGCATAGATTTGAGAGACCTTAGAGGCCAGTTAGTCCAACTCACCCATTTTGCAGATAAGGAAACTGAGGCCCAGAGAGTGAAAGCAGTGTTCCACAGATAGGAAGTGGCAGAGCCCTATATTTCAGCTGAGTTTGGGGACAGTCTCAGTGACAACCTTAACTATATTCCTGCTCTGGGGCAACAGTGTGGTATGATGGAAGGGGTGCTGACTGGAGTCAGGGAATCTGCCTGTCTCTTTCTACCTGAATGACCTTGTTCAAGTCACAACCTCTTGGACCTTAATGTCCTCATCTGGGACCTCAAAGATCATTTCTAATTCCAGATGTGTGATCTCATGAATCTGGGAGCCCACCTTGGATGGCCACTAATGGCAGCAGGACCATAGAAAGAACATTAGTAATCATTGGGCCCCATTTGACAGAAGAGGAACCCTAATGCCCAGAGATTAGAAGTCATTTGCCCAAGGTCGTACAAAATAGCCAAACTTAGAGTCAAACTCCTGACGTTTGGCTCCAAATTCAGGGCTGTCTCTAGCACAGGTTTCTGGAGCTTGAGATCCCCTCTATGCCCAGTTACTATGTAGCATCGCATTTTCTTGCCAACCCCTTTCTTCTCCCAGCACACATACAGACACAATTCATCTATATTCTCCAAGAACAGTCTCTCTTCTCCTTCCTCGACTCCACCCTACTCCCCCCCCCCCCCCGCCATGGAGCAGCCAGTTGCTGTGGGCAGTAGCACATCCCCATCAGAAGCATCTTAAGTGATCTTTTATTATCAGAGCAAAGGTATTCATCCCTTCAAATCCCTCTCCCTCTCCCTACCCCAATCATTAATTAGTTAACTCGCAAGACAGCCTGCTGAGAAGGATCAGGGTTATTAGCCCCATTTTGGAAAGAATTAAACTGAGCAGGAAGGTGGTGAGTCACGGGCCTGCTGCAGTAGGCCAGCCAGGAAGTTTGCTCTCAGCTTGCTCTTCAGTTGCTAAGGCAGGGAACCCAAGAAGAGCTTTATGTTTTTGTTTTCTTTTGAATAAATTTTATTGGTACCCTTTGTTTTTGTTACAGTCATTCCCAGCTTCCCCTCTCTCCTTCATATTGAATCCACCCTTCTAACAAAGAAAACCAAGCAAAAACACCCAATCCAGCAACTGTGTCTGGCATTGTATGCAGCATCCTGCCTCTCTGCCTAGAGGAGGAAGGTCTCATATGTTTTCCCACTTACTCAGAGTCTGACTTCTTTTCAGTGGTCTTTTCATTCGCATGGCTGTGGCCCCTGTGCATGTTTCCCTCCTATCTTTCCAAGATGGGAGGGTGAGGGTCAAGTCTGCATTACAGAAGCAGAAGACAGCAAGGGCTCTTGGAGAAGTCATCTAGTCTACTGCCCTTTCATAAGGGACAGCCCCTATTCAGAGCTCTCCAGAGATGGAGCTGGGGAGCTAGTTTGAGCATCTAACAAGCTTCCTTGTAAAAGTCCTCCTTTGCAGAAGACCTAAATCCTGGGTACTGAAGCTTAAGTAGGTCATTGCCTTGTTTTGTGTCTTCCAGGTTGACCATTCATGCTGAATGTCCCATGCACTTGGAAGACTTCCCCATGGATGTGCATGCCTGCCCACTGAAGTTCGGAAGCTGTAAGTCTGTTCTCATTGTTCACTGGCCCTGTGGCCTTCTCAGTAGGAGCCATCAGCCCCAAAGTCTGGGGCCCCAGGGTTTATCCCAAATACTTTTGCTCATTGTTTAACATGTATCCACAGGTGACTGTTAACAGTGATCTGAGCAGCAGAGAAAGGGGGCATGGTGGGGTACTGACTGGCCAGGAGCTAAAGAATCAGCTTCAAGCTCAATCCCATCCTGGTCTCCTAGTCTGCAAAATCTTTGCAGAAAACCAGAATCTTTCCATTCTATTTATTCCCATGCAGACAGGAAAAGACCAGTGGAGTAGAGTTCAAGTGCTGGGTGGGGGATGAGCCCATAGAAAGGAGTGGGGATCTTCTTGGAAAGGGACTGGGCCTGAACACCAGGACCTGGGTCCCAATCAATGGCTTGGGCCCAAAGGGCAAAGTCAAGCTCTACTTCTTACCAACCATCCAGAGCAGATAGTAAGTGCTTCCCTTTCCTGGTGGCCTTCTCCAGTGGTTATTAGGTTAGGCTTCTGGCATGGTCCTACATGTAAGGAGCCAGTGGCCTGACGCATGGAAGCAAGAGCTTTGGAGCTGGAATGGAGCTTGGAGATCAAATAAAGGGGATGAACTGGATGATCTCTAAAGTCCCTTCCAGCTAGGATCTTGTGGGGTCCAACTTAGTGATTTGATGAAGAGTTGGAGCCACTCCCCCCATTTCTCCCCAGGCATGAGGCCCTCATACTCTTCTCATGACTACCAACGATACCTTGGGGAAAATCCAAACATTGGAAAAGAAGAGTGTCTCAGATAGCACATCTCCCCTTCCTGCTCTGTCCTGTGCTCTACCCACCCCACCCCTAGGCCCCTGAGTAATATTGACCCCTTTGACTGTCCCTTCCTCCCACTTGTTAGCACTCATGAGTTGAAACCCCAATAATACTGGCAGCCAGAGTGGTGCGGTGGCTGGTGCCAATTTAGAATCAGAGAATTTGGAACTGTAAGGGACTACTGAGATCATTTAGAACAGGGCTGTTTCATCTTCATTGTGTCCTGGGCCCCTTGGGCAGTATCTGATGAAGCCAATCCCCACCCCCACCCCCGTAAATTTCTGTGAGAGGTTAGTGGAAATTAAGATGGATTTTTCCCATCCAATTTTATATCCCCCCAAATTTATTTATGAACCCTCAGGTCCATGGACCCTAGGTTGAGAACTTCTGATCTAGATTAACTCCTACATTTTATGAGTGGGAAAATGACCTGGAGAACTAAGGTGATTCACTCAAGGTCACACAGTGAGCTAATGCCAGAGCATGATTTGAACCAGGGTCTCCTGACTCTAAAACTTGGTTTTTCTCTACTATAAATCCTGTCTCCCACACGGTATCTATATATGCCCTAGGGAGTAAGGCAAGCACTGCTCTGTGGGGTGGCAGAGAGAGAAAAGCCAACTGGGGAGGCCTAAACTTAGAGGTAGGCAGTGAAAAAATTATTCTCCCATTTTGCAAATGAGAAAAGTAAAGGTGAATGACTGAGCTAAGATCATACAATAAATGAGCAGTAGAGTTAGTTAGGACTTGACCCCAGGTTTTTGGAGTCCACCTGAAAGCCACTTTCCTGGATACCATGCAGCCTTACTTCATGTTGCAGCCTTACTTCATGTTGCAGCCTTACTTCATGTAATGTGAGATGAAAGCTTTCACCAAACTTGGCCATATTTGTAGTTTGGAAGGTTCCTGATTTGGTCAGGTTGATTGGGGGCAAGTTCCTCTAGAAATGAGAAGCCGAGAATAGTTGAAGACACGCTAGCTATTGAGATTGAACGGTGACAGAAGGGGAAGAACTGAAGAAAGGAGAGCCTGGGCTTTGAAGAGAAAAAGTCAGACCAAGTAATTCAGGGGATTGAAAGGGCAGCAAGTAGAGATATCAGGGAAACACTTGGGGAGGAGTTGACACCTGACTTGTGTTTAGAAGGAAGACTATACATTCCAAGAAGAGGACAAGAGTTCATTCTAGACTTGGGGGACCACTTATACAAAGGTATGAAGGTGGGAAATAGAATGTTACATATGGCAAACAGGATGCAGTCCAGTTTGGCTGGAACATTGAGTGTGTGAGGAGGAACAGTATGACCGAAGACTGAAAAGGATAGTAATAGTCATATGACAGAAGGAAGGAAGGAAATAAGTATTTACATAGCACCTACTACGTGTAGGTACTGCAAAAAGCATTTTATAAATTTTATCCTTGCGACGACACTTTAACTACTAGTTTAAGCATGGATGGCCAAAAGGTTCAACCCTCCCAGGAGGGATTTGTGTCCCCAAAGAAGAGCTTGTTAATCCCTGGTGAGGTTCCAGTGGTGGGGTGAGGAGACCGTTGAGCAGGGTCTTTGGGGAAGGCGGAGTCATTGTTTACTTCAGACCACTGTTGGGCAGCCCCTCCCCTACTGAAATGCTGCTCTTTTGGGGTGGAGGGACAGTGCAAATAGCCAGAAGCTCCCAGATTTTTACTCAGTAAGCCCATGCAGCTCAGAAAAAAAAAAAAAAAAACAACAGGCCTCCAGCTGGGGAAAAGCAAAGCAACTTTGAGAATAGGGGCATGAAGAACCTGCAAATGAAGAAAAGATTTCCTCCATTCCTTGTAATACCATGTTCTTGAGAACGTCCAAGAGTGAGGGCTTTAGAGCTCCCTTTAGGAAAGTTTCCATTGGACTGCTTAAGCAGTACTGAAGAATTCCTGCAGAGGGCACTGAGACCCACTATTCAGAGCAGCAGCCATAAAAGGAATGGCAGTGATAGCTCCTGTTTGTATTAGGCTGGATCTGGAGTTAGAGCATCTGGGTTCAAATCTCAGCTCTGCTATTTACTCTCCAGAAGATTTTGTCAAGTAACTCAACCTCTCTGGGCCAGAGTTTCCTCATGTATCAAATGAGGGGGCTGGACCAGACAGCCTCTGAGATCCCCTAGAGCTCTAGACCAGCACTTCTTAAACTGTGGGTAATGAGTGGAAAAAGCTTAAGAAGTGGGGCAGCTAGGTGGCGCAGTGGATAGAGCACTGGCCCTGGAGTTGGGAGGACCTGAGCTCAAATCCAACCTCAGACACTTACTAGCTGTGTGACCCTGGGCAAGTCACTTAACCCCATTGCCTAGCAAGAAACAAACAAACAAAAAAAGCTTAAGAAGCCCTGCTCTAGAGTGCTCGTAACATGGACAGTTCAGTAACCAGATTGCTTCACAGACACAATCTCAATGGATCCCTCCACCCAACAACTTTGTGAGGAAAGTGGGGCAAGTAGCATTTTTCTTCCCATTTTAGAGATGAGGCAAGTGAAGCTCCACAAGGTTAAAGGACTTGGCCAGGTCATGGGGATAGAAGAGATGGAGCCCAGAAGAAAATGAGGCCATGAGTTCAAACCCAGCCAGAAAGAGCACACTGATTAGGTGCTTGGAGCAATCTTTGGGTACCACGCTCCTGGGCCAGGGTCATTTAAAATGAGTTACAAGATGATGTCATGAATTAGGGGCCATCAACTCAATGTGACAAGCACTTATCAATGGCAAATACGTGCCACGTGTCTGGCACTATGCTAGGGACTGGGGATAGAAACAGAAACCAAAAAGTTCTTGTCCTCAAGGAGCATACGTTTTACTGGGGTAGTGGGGCAAAACGTGCACAGATGAATTAACACAAAGCATATACAAAATAATTGATGGGGAGACTAATAGTAAACAAGCAGGAAAGGTTGGCACTTGAGCTGAGCCTTGAAGGGAGCTAGACAAGCTCTGAGGTACGGGTGAGGAGGGATGGCATTCCTAACATAGGGGACGGTCTGTGCAAAGGTCCAGAGGCAGGAAATGGAATATTATCTATGAGAAGCACCAAATAGGCCAGTTTGGTTGGAATACTGAAGGTGTGAACAGGAATTATATATGATGTGGAACTCTCCTCCAGTTGGGAGAGTTGGTAGGGTTTTAATATGTTCTCCTAGGTTCACTGGAAAAAATGGGTTTGGCTAGCCACAGAGGCAACTGCATCATGGGATCCATGTAAGAACAGGGAAGAAGAGTAACACTGGCTACCACCTAAAGGTGCCCCTTACACTCTGAGCCTCCGTATCAGTGTTCCAGGTGGCTTTTTGCAGCCTCCTTTGAAAGATCATTGACAGGGCTCTCGTGGCCTGGGAGCTGGAGCTGATGGATTCTCCTGGAGGAAGAGGCTGAAGGTCATCTGACTTTGGGTGGAAAAGTCAAGACTTGGTTTGCCTTTGTGTCTTGCTCTTGGAGAGTCAGCTGCAAAGGGAAATGGATAAGCTCAGGTTGGGAACAGTACAGCAGGGAGAGGTTCTGCCTAGACTTTCTAGTTCGGCTCCTGGGCCTCGGCCTGAACCTCACTAGGACTTATTGCTCCCCCTTAAAAACCAAGGGGAGCCATTAGTGAGCACTTCTTGACGTAAGATTAGGGTCAGTTATTGAGGCACAACTCAGTGACCAGGAAAAAGGAGATTGAGAGTGCTAGAGCATCTCTGGAGAAGCCTTGGCAGCATGAGCTTCAAATCTAGACTCACACATTTTCAGCCTTGATTCAACATAGGAATGACATATGGAACCACCAATACCTTTGCCATACTTTTCTCCAGGGTATGTGCCAGGAGGTGGAACCATAAAACCAGCGAGTTAGAGAACCTTAGAGGTCATCGAGTCTCACATTCCCATTTTTTCACATAGGGTAACTGAGGTGCAGAGAGATTAACATGCTTTCCCTGTGTACCGGTTTATTGTATGGCATTAAATGCAGTAAATTGTGTCTTCAGGGCTTTGGGGGGGTGGAGGAGGGAAGAAGGGAGGTAGGGAGAAGGAGAAAGCCATACATCGCCAAGTTGGGATAGAAAGGGGGCCTCTAGACCTGGGCTTTGCTCCAAGGTCCACTTTCCTGGGTCGCATAATTTTAGAGTTGGAAGAGACCTCAGAGGCTAAGGGCTACCTCGTGCTTGACAAGAAGTCATCCAGCCTTGGCTTGAAGAGCTCCAGTGAGTGGAAATTTACCACCTGCCCTCATAGCATGTTCCATGTTTGGATAGCTCCAATTATTAGGAAGTTTTTCTTGACATTCATCCTAGATGGACTTCTTTGAACCTTCCTTCCTCCCCGCCCCAACCCACATTGCTCTTAGTTCTTCCTTCTGGGGCTGAGCAGAATGAGACTAAACCCTTTTCCACCTGACAACCTTTCAAATACTTGAGCAGAGCTAACCATGGCCCTGCCCTGCCCCCCTCTTCCACCAAGTCTTCTCTCCCAGTTTAAATATGTTGTTTGTCCTTTGTTCTCAAAGAGGACCATGACATCAGGGAGGTGATGCCATGACATGTAAGTGAATTGGATTTAAGTGAGGGAGGGCTGTACGTAGTCACCAGCCTCACTTTCTCCTCCAGAGCCATCTGGGTCCAGTGGCCAGAAATGGATCAGGACAGCTGGAGATGGCCCAGGATGCAGTGGGGGATCTTGGCCTTTTCAAGCTCAGGTTTTTAACAGGTCTTAGTGTGGGATGTACTAGTGACTCCTTTCAAGGATTTTATTTCCTGGGGATTTCTGGGAAACTCCATTCCTCTTCCATCATCATAGCTATTCTCTATGCAGTCTAGTTGGTAGATAAACAGAGGCAGCTTTCTCCATCCCATATCTGTTTTAGCCCTTTTGATTAGATTTGCAAAACATTCGCCAAATGCAATCTTATCAGCCCTTGTTAGTTACATTCCATCCCTAGATGTCTCTGGATGTTGTTGTAGAAACCCCTGGAGCTTAGCAATGGCATTCTAAAAACCTTTGCTAATTAAAATAATAATAACAACAACAACAACTAATATTTATATAGCACTTACTATGTGCCAGGCACTGTGCTAAGCACTTTACAATTACTGTCTCATTTGATCCTCACAACAACCCTGGGAGGCAGGCACTATTGTTATCCCCATTTTATAGATGAAGAAACTGAAGCAGATAGAGTTTAAGTGACTTGCGAGGGTCACAAAAGTTGTAAGTATCTGAGGCTGGATTTGAACTCAGGTCTTCCTGACTCCAGGCATGGAGCTGTATCCACTGACCCACTTCGTTCATCCAGAAAATGTGCAATGCTACCAAATGTATACTGAGGATATTCCTTGCCAGTGTGCTTAGCAACTAGGAAATTCCAAGGTCATAAGCAGTGGGATGATGTTTCCAAGAAGCTAAAGGGATCAGAGGAGAGTATAGAAGAGTTGTTGTAGCAAATTACACATTTTTTTTAAGAATAGGAAGATGGAAACTTAAACACCTGGGCTAGATTTGATCATCTTGATTCCAAAAACATGAAACCTTTTAAAGTGCATAGATTGAAGAAATTGAGGTGAGACATCTTTAGTTGTGTGGACCTTAGACCGGTAGTTCTGGGTCTAACAACAGCATAGCATTCTTTATGAAAAGCACCATGAGAGAAAGTGTCATGCAAGGAACTTCAGAAAATTTTTTCAAGTTCTTTCCTCTTTTGCTGGAGTTTATTCAATGTCCTTCATTCTTCAGTGCTCCTCTCCTTGGATTCCAGGGGATGCTTCATTCCCAAGTCCATATCTCTAAAGGACAGATGTTCTTGATGAAGCCATTTTGTGAGACCACTTTGTGATCACTGCTTCCTTTTCTAAATGTTTACTAACCATCCATTTAATAATATGGTCTTGAATTTTGCCAGGGATCCAAGTTGAATTCTCCTGCCTATAGTCTCCACCCTTTACTATTTTCCCATTTTTCAAAATTAGGACAGAACTGAACAAAAATAGCCAGTGGGGAATTGATACTTAATAAAAATAGGAAGATAGTAAGACAGCTTCTAGCTTTCCTTGACAAGTTCAGGTCATCAGTCCCAAGTGAACTACAACCTTGGATATTGAAAGAACTGGCAGATGTGATTGCTGAGTCACTGTAAGTGATCTTTAAGAGATATTGGAAGATGACAGAGGTAGAGCACTTTTGGCAAAGGGCAGATATCCCAAGTATCCACAAAGGGAGGTGGTTGAATTTACAAACTATAAGCCTATGAACTTGACTTCTATTCCTGGAAAATTGTAAAAAAAAAAATTAAGAGATGATACATGAATATCTAGAAAAGGAAGTAGTGATCACAGGAGCCAGTAACGTGTCTTCAAAATCAGATGATGCCAGATTAACCTTATCTCCTTCTTTGACAGGGTTATTAGACTTGATCAGGGTGCTCTAGGTATAGTTTGCCTGGATTTGAGGAAATCATTTGAAAAATACTCTAATGTTGTTTGTGTGGAAATATGGAAAGATGAGCACTAGAAGATATTTACTATTTGCTATATTTATTTATTAGGTGAATTTGGAACTGGTCAGATGGCCACCTTGGAAGGAAGTATCTATCCGAGAGCCCTAAGTATCTGTGCTTGGTTCTGTGTTGTTGAAGACTTTTTTCAGTCACTTGGATAAAGGCATAATAAGTAGGATGCTTATCCAAATTTCAGGTGACAGAAAGCTGTGAGGGGTATCTAACATGCTGGAAGACTCAAGCAGGTCTAGAACATTGGGGGTGAATTTAGTGGGTTGAAATTCAATACAGTTAAATGTAAACTTGGCTTCAAAAAATCAACAGCACAAATCCAAGATAGGGAAAGAGTAACTAGATAGCAGTTCATGTGAAAAAAATATGGGGTTTTTGTTGCATTGTTAGCTCAGTATGAATCAGCATCACATGTAAGTTATAAAAGGTATGATGTCTGCTATAAGATACTCATAGTGTCTAGGGCAAGGGAGGAAATAGTTCTTCCATTATCTGCCCCTGTCAGACCACATCTAGAAGGTATTGTATTCAGTTCTAAGTGCTACATTTTAGAAAGGACATGGATAAGTTGGAGAGAGATCAGAGGAGGCTGACCAGGATGGTGAAAGGTCTGGAGATCATGGTATGTGGAAAGTGATTAGTGGTACTGGGAATATTTAGCATGGAGAAGGGAAGACTCAGGGAGGAGATGATAGTTGTGTTCAAGGATTTGAAAGGCTTTCCTGTGGGAGAGGGATTCTGCTTGTTATATCCAGCCCCAGAGGCAGAAGCAGCAGCAAATGGATAGAAGTCACAGAGGCAAAATTAGGCTTGATGTAAAGAAAAACTTCCTAACAATAGAGTTATCCTTGAGTGGAATGAGCTGCCTCGGTAGGTGGTAGCTTCCCTCTTGCTGGGATCTCGCTTGAGACCATTAAGGAGACACTGGATGACTATTTGTCAAGGATGTTGTTTAGGCATAGTTTGGGCTAGGTGGCCCCTGAGGTCCCTTCTAGCTCTGATGTTTCTGAGATTTTTTTTTTATCAAGCCCCCTGTAGGACTTCCACCAAGCGCTGTAGAACAACCAAGGTCTGGACTGGACCTACCTGCGTGGGTAGCTCATATAGGGCTGGGATGTGCAGACAATCTGGAAAGAGGTTCCCTGGATGGGAAACAGGAGCTACTCCCTTGCCCTCCTCAGCTTTTGTTGCCACATTCTCTCCTTGATGTGTGCAGCAGGGGCTTTGGAACGAAGGAGCAAACTTGTAGCGCTAAGCTAAGAGACACTGACCAGTGAATCATCTTTGATCAGAAAGCTGGGGTTTTCTGGGAGAAGGGACCTGTACTTTCCTTCCTCAAGAGAAGGAAAAGCTTAAACATCTGGTGGCTGACCAGATGTGAACGTTGACAGTTGGAGACTGAAGAAATGTCCAGATCCTCCTTGGGTAGGAGAGATTAAATGGTAATTATGCCTCAGCCTCCTATCTCTTATGGTTAAAGGGTGACTCTTTTGCTTTCCCTCAGCTGCTTCATCTTTTCCTTCCTCCCCTTCTCCTCCCTCCTCCAGATGCCTACACAAAGGCTGAAGTGATCTATTCCTGGACTCTTGGAAAAAACAAATCTGTGGAAGTGGCCCAGGATGGCTCTCGCCTGAACCAGTATGACCTGCTGGGCCACGTCGTTGGAACTGAGATTATCAGATCTAGTACAGGTACCAGGTTGTGGTGGTTCCAGCCAGACTCCCAAATGGCAACAGAGGCCACAGTGTGCTGTGCTGGGAAGAAGAAAGCTGGGTGGTGGTTCTAAAGTTAATTGAAGGTATATGAAGTGGTTATTTGCACAGCTCTACCAAGGCTGAGGATGCCTATCCATCAGTTCTGGTGTGCTGTGCCAGAAGACAGACTGGAGTAGAGGGCATGACTGGGATACTCCATCTGATTGGCTTGCTTTGGTATCCATAGAGGGGTTCACTTATGCAGTATTAGCCACTTTACGTACTAGCCTGTCCAGCAATGTCCATTCACTCGGGCTCAAGTGCCTTCATTCTGTGGCCAAGATATTGAGAAATAAAAATACTGGCTTTTTAAAATGGCACCAAGTCTAACCACTATAGCAGGGAACTATGGTGAGTTTCAGGCCCTCTTATACATGGAGGGTATGGCGATGTATAACATTTGAGAACCCAACATGTCACTTTACCAGTGTAACTGAAGAGCAGGTAGCCCATTCATTCGCCTCCATTCTGGTTGGATTGGGTGTAGTATTTACTTTCTCCATCCATGAGCTCCCACAGCAGCAGATGTCAGCCTGACCTTAGGACACTGAGAGGTTAAAGGATTTGCTTGCCTGAGGTCACTGCTAGTATTCCTCCTGAATCTACTTTAGCTAATTATGCCAGTTACCAAAAATGTGTCTCTAGCAAATCTTTTCTGATTTAATGAATATTGATTTTTTTCCATCTGCAGTGCTTCATTTTTCCTAGTTGCCCATGTTATAGGGAACTTCAAGGGTTCTTTGTTCCCCTATTCCCCTCCCTTTCTCCTTAGCTCTTCTATACTCATTCTTCTTCCCTTCTCTTTTCCTCATTACATTTCACGTATATTTTACCCCTGGACAGACACCAGGGAGCTCTCCCCTCACTGTGGAGTGCTTTCCTTCCAGTGTTCTTGATGTTAATAGACCCTGCCTTTAACAACCTGTATCTCCTCCCTAACTAGCCCCCGAGGGCACATGGAGGAGTCCAAGAATTCATTGTCAGAATGTCTGATCCAGGTCTATTTCTCCAGAGAAGAACTAGCAAGCAAGAAAGAAACAAACTTTTATTTTATTATATGCATGAGTGTGGTGGTAGTGAAGGGAATTCAATTCGAGAAGTATTCATTAGGCCTTCCCTATGTGCTAGGCACCGTGACATGGTGAGGATGCAAAGACAACAAGCCAAAGTCTGTGCCTCCAAGTGGTTTACAAGCTACGGGTGTGTGTGTGTGTGTGTGTGTGTGTGTGTGTGTGTGTGTGTGTGTGAAGATGGACAAAGTATACAAAAATAAGTAAATGCAATGATTGCACATTAAACAAGTTATTTCAAGAGGGAGAATACATTAATAACTGGGGGAGGGCAGGTGGAAATCTGAAAAGCACCCATGGATGGATGGATGGATTTGTCTATCACCCAGAGGATGTGAAACCTAATATGTTCTTTGAAGGAAGCTAGGAATTCTTAGAGGCTGAGGTGAAGAGGGAGTGCATTCCAGACATGGAAGTTCACCTGTGCAAAGACATGAAGGTGAGAGATGGAACATCATGTATGGGTAACAGCTAGCAGATCAGTTTGACTGGAACAGAGAACCTGAAGGGAAGTAATGTAAAACAAGTCTAGAAAGGTAGGTAGGAAATAGATTCAATGCCAGGTTGAAGAATTTGGGTTTTATCCAAGAGCCAGTAGAGAGCCACTGCAGATTTTTGAGTGAGGAGTAACTTTAGGAAGATTACATTGGCAGCTCTGTGTGGATTGGAGGGGATTGGAGAAGAGGAAAGAGAGCCTAGGGGCAGGGAGGCTAATGGCCTGAACTAGGGCAATAGTGGTAAGTGGAGAGAGAAGGGCAGAGATGCTGGAGATGTTGGGGAGCTCAAATTGTTGACTTGGCAATTGATTCGATGGAGGAGATATAAAAGAGAAGGAAGAGCTAAGGGTGACTCTGATGTTGCAAACTTGGATGATTGAAAGGATGATGGTTCCCTTAACAGAAGAAGAACGGGATTGGGAGGGAAATAAGATGACTTCTGTTTGGACTTAGATATGGACATGCTTATGCAACCAAATGAATAGCCCTCAAAACTATCCATGCCAAAATGGCCTACAGCAGAAACCAGTCACTTTTCTAGATCATTTGTTACAGAGTACATATAACTATGGGATGCTCGCCTACATGAGAGTCAAGTGTTCACTAGGTCGCACTGTTCTCGGTAATCAGTGATTTAATCATTGTCTTCTTCGCCGTCCCCTCATTTTGATAGAGTGAATTTTATTTTGCAAAGAGCTTTTGCTTTTAATTACTTCATTTCCTTCTCACAACGCCAATATGGGTGGTTAGGGCAAGTGTAATTATACTCATTTTACAGATAAAGAAACAAGAGAGGTAGAGTGACTTATTCAAAGTCAGCCAGAAAATAGACACCAGGTTATCTTGACACCTTCCATCTTTCTATTTCCTCCCAAATCCATCCCTTTTTCTCAACTTCTCCATTTCTGTTGATAGCACCATTTTCATTCCAGTCACTCTGTTTCACAACCTCAGAGCCATTCAGAACTCTGCCCCTTCTCCCTTATCCTCTATTTCTTGTGAGTTGCCAAGTCTTATGTTCTTTCCAGGGTATGGTCTCTCATCACATCAGCCCCATCTCCCAGGAGTTCTATAGCCCCTCTCCATCAATTCAAATGACTACTTGGCAAATAGTCACTGTTTATTGGAGCAAAAAGAAATCCGGTGATGGTTAACAATGTGTATATGTACGTGAGGGAGAGGTTGGAAATTTCACACCTGGTGATGAGGCCTGGGGTGCTCAACTAGCAGAGCTAGCTATGTCTGGCCCCCATGGTGATGCCAACAGTATTGCTGTTTTCTGCCTAATCTGTTCTCTCCAGGAGAATATGTCGTCATGACGACCTACTTCCACCTTAAACGCAAGATCGGTTACTTTGTGATACAGACCTACCTACCCTGCATCATGACTGTCATCCTGTCTCAGGTTTCTTTCTGGCTTAACCGGGAATCTGTCCCTGCTCGTACAGTCTTTGGTGAGTGTTGAACAATAGTGGAAGTATTCCCTGTGGAGGGCACTGTGCTCCCAGGTGTGGCCCCTAGGCAAAGCAATTATAGTAAAGGGTAGAACCTAGGCACTGGGGGTCCTCACCTCTGAGGCTGCAACTTACCTCTTTCTGCATGCAGCCTCAGGCTCCCCAGTCACTTGGTTGGAGTCCATTCAGGATTCCATTCCTTCCAATCCTGTCTGATGGCCCATCTCAGAGAGGGAACATTTTAGACACTAGAAAGGTGGTGAAGGGTCATAGGGGCAGAGATTTTAGACATGGGAGGGACCTAGGAAGTTATCTAGTTCAACTGCTTCTTGAACAGATGTAGAAACTAAGGCCCAAAAAAAAAGAAGTGACTTGCTCTAGGTCACATGCCTATATCATGGAAGAGCTAGGGTTTGAACAGAGGCTTCTTGATTCATTTATCTGGCCTCTCAATTGCTCAACCCTGTTGCCAATCAAAAAGTGTTTCTTGGGTCAATTCAAGTAAACAAGCGTTTATTAAGCTCCTACTGTGTGTCAGACACTGTGATAAGCTCTGGGGTACAGAGAAAGGCAAAATACAGTCCCTGCTCTCAAGGATCTCATGACTAATGGGGAGGGAGACAGTAGGCAAACAATTATGTAGAAATAAGATATATGCAGGGTAGATTGGAGGTAATCTCAGAGGGAAGGCACTAGCACGAAGTGGGGCTGGTAAAGACTTCTTGGAAAATATGGAATCCTAGCTGGAACCTAAAGGAAACCAGGGAAGCCAGAAGCCAGAGTTGAGGGGAGAAAGAGAGAGAGTCTTTCAGGCATGTGGGACAGCCAGTGAAAATGCATGGAGTCGGGTGATGGTGGAGTGTCATGCATGAGGGATCAGCAAGGAGGCCAGGGTCAATGGATTGAGGTTCTAGGGAGGGAAGTAAGGTGAAGAAGACTGGAAAGGTAGGAAGGGCTTTAAAAATGAAACAGAAGACTTTCTATTTGAACCTGGAGGTCATATGGAATCACAAGAGCTTATTGATGAGGGTTTGTGACATGGTTAAATCTGCACTTTAAGAAGATAATTTGACACCTTAGTGGAGAATAGATTGGAGTGGGGAGAGACTTGAGGCAGGAAGACCAGGCAGCAGTCCAGGTATGAGGTAAGGAGGGCCTGCACCAGGGTGGCTGCAGTATCAGAGGAGGGAAGGAGGCATCTGTGAGAGATTTTGTGAAGGTATAATCTACAAAACTTTGCCAGATTGGATGTGGGGTGAGAGAGAGACAGAGGAGTCCACACTGTTGCCTTGCTTGTAAGCCTGGGTGACTGGGAGGATGGTGGTGTCCTTGACAGTAAAAGGGAAGTTTGGAAGGGGAGGGGGGTTTTAGGAAAACATAATGAGTTCAGTTTTGGATAGCTTAAGATGTATATGGGACAACCAGTTTGAGATATCAATAGGCAGTTGGACATGAAGGGCTGAAGGTCAGGAAAGAGGATTGGGCTGGATAAATAGATCTAAGAATCATAGGCATAGAGATGATAACTGAATTCAGGGTAGCTGATGAGATTGTATGGAAGTGAAATTGTATGGAGAAAGCCCATACAAAGAAAGAAAGCCCAGGACAAAGTCTTGAGGTACACCAACAATTAGTAGGCATAATCTGGATGAAGATCTAGTGAAGGGGTAGGAGGAGAGATCTGTGTCATGAAAACCTAAGAAGAGAGAATCAAGGAGAAGATGGTTATTGACAGTGTCAAAAGCTGCAGAAAGGTCAAGAAGGATGATTGAGAAAAAGTCATTCGATTTGACAATTAAGAAGTCATCCTCAACTTTGGAGGAGCTGTTTCAGTTAAATGATGAGGTTGGAAGCCAGATTGTAGAGGGTAAAAGAGAGAGAGAAACGGAAGTGGAGATGTAGATTGTAGATGTCTTTCTCAAAGAGTTGTCTGGAAAGGGAGAAGGATGATAACTGGTGAGGATGGAAATGATGGGGTTGGCTTTTTTTTGAGAATGAGGAGACAACGGGGTGCATCTGTAGGCAGCAGGGAAGCAGCCAGTAGACAGGGAGAGATTAAAGGTAAGTGAAAGAATGAGAAGGATAATGGCACCAATCTGCTGGAGAAGAAGGAATAGAATGGGATTGCTTGCATATAGAGAGGTTGGCCTTGGCAAGGAGAAGCATCACCTCTTCAGGTTAGATGGGATTAAGGAGGAGATAGTAGGGGGAGACAGCTAAGTAATGAGAGAAGAGGAGGGGGGGAGAAGAGGGAGCTCTTGGTGAATGGCATCCAGTTTGTATGGAGTCCTATGCTCAGGCCTTCCAGGGATGCAAAGATGCAGTGTCCCTGGACTGTCTGGGAGCTTGCTCTTGAATTGGGGTGACCAACCATATATACAAAACCTGCCCCAGTTGGCAATGGGAAGCAAAGTGATAGAACGTGCCCCAGGTTCAGTGTCAGCAGCCCTGGCTTGAAGTTCTGGTTCTCCCACTAACACTTTCTATTGACTTTGGAAATATCATTTTCCCCTCTTGGTCACTTAGGTTTCCCCATGTGTAAAATGAGGGAATTGGACCAGGCAATCTTGACAGAACTTTGTGGCTAAGATGTTCTCTATTGCAGGCCCATCTCATCCCTACTTCTTCAGTGGATGGTTGTGTCTCTAGAAGCCAGGAGCTTTGCTGCTCCAATGTCCTCTCTTGGGTTAAGCGGGAGAAGAAGACCTCTCCCAGGGGGCCTCTTATGTCCTTTCCTGCCCCTGGCCCTAGTGCTTTGTAAGGACCCTTCGTTGTTTTTCCAGGTGACTGCCAACCAGAAGGGCTTGCCCAAGATGGTGGCTCTCCCCAAACTCACCCCCACCAGGTGACCGCTAACCAGGAGGGCTCACTCAAGATGGCGGCTCTCCCCAAACCGCCCCCCCCCCACACACTCCCAGAAGAGAAGGTTGCTCAGGACATTTCCCTGACAGGCCCAGGAAAATATGCATCCTCCCAAATAGAACACTGTGCCTGCCTGTGGTGGGCAGAGGGTTGCTGAACAATTGGGCCTATTATCTTAGCTTGACAAGCTACAAATTCAGTTAGTGTGTTAATTAGTCGCTAGCAATATTATTAATTTATTGGGCTGATTCCTGTCATGGCTCAAAATTTGTCTCTGCTAATCAGCTCCCTTGATGACACCCTGCTCAATTTGGAGCTGCACATGGGCAGCTTCAGATTGTTAGCCCTCAGTGGAAATAGAAGAGCCTGTTTATGCACTCACCACCCTCCTTCCCCCCCCCCCCCCCCCCCGCCCAGCTCTAGCTGGTGCTTCAATGCCCCTGAGAAACAGCCCTAGCTGAGGAGGTTGGGGCCTGAGAGATTGTTTGAGTTCTAGCTCTTGCCTCCTTCCCTCTGTCCCCAAAGCACCCCATCTCCTGGTGCTCCAACTATGCCTTCCCCTCCTCCATCCCTAAACGTTTGCCCTGCATTACAATTCTCAGCCGTATCCTAGTTACTGAACTCTCTGACCCTCCCAGCACCCAACTCACCCTATGTGGAGAACAATCCTCCCTTCCACATGGAAAGTAGCGACGGTTTCCAAAGCAGCTTCTTCATTCTCTCACTGAATCCTGATTACCCATTTTGGAATTCATACCCACTTTACAGATGAGGAAATTTGTTTCCTCCTAGAGGCTAATAGGAGGCTTTGAAAAGAACACCAGACTGGAGGTTAGGAGACCTTTTCTAGTAAATAAGGAGAGATTTGAACCCAGGTCTCTTGATTCCACTGCACCACACTTGCCTCCAGGATCTATTGATGCCCCATGTGTATCCATCTCTATATCCATATACCCAGAGTCTCCGCACTGGAAAGGGTTTTGTCTAGTCCAACCTACATGTGAATAGAAGTCACCTTAAGTGGCCATCCAGCCTCTGCTTGGAGACTTCCCTTGGTGGAAAGCTCCTTCAACTTTTGGGTCTCTCTAATTCTTAGAGAGTTTGTCCATATATTGTTGATATGTCTGTCGACATGTTAGGATCCTAGATACAGAGCTGGAAGGGTTCACTAGTCCAACCTCATTTTACAGCTAAGGAGACCGAGGTCTGGAAAGATGAAGTGACTTATTGTCCAAGGTCATCTATTACACCTGGGTCTAAGTGAAACCAATCTAATTCATTTTGAAAATATCTGAAGATGGCTATTGCATCCTTCTGGAGCCTTTTCTTCTCCAGAGTATAAAGTTCCCTGGTTCCTTCAACTTCTCCTTGTATGGCGCCATCTCTGGCCCCAAGGCTAGCTTGATTTCTCTCTTCTGGATGCTCTCTGGCTTATCAAGGACTTTCCTAAAACATGGCACTGAGACCAAACCCAGTGCTCCAGAGATGGTCTGCTGAGGGCAGAGGATAGCAGAGACTGATCCCTCCCTTGGTCCTGGTTTCATGCCTTTGGTAACACAGCTTCATTGGCTGTCTTGTCATACTGTTGACTCATATGGAACTTGCCATTCACCAGAGATCCAAATTGATAGCGTGCTGTGCCCAAACTAACATGATTAAATTTAACAGAGATAAAGGTAAAGTCATCTACTTGGGTTTTTAATAAAATTCAGCTGCAGAAGCAGAGAAGTGGGGAGGGGGATACGTTATACAATAGCAATTCATATGAAAAAGGCTTCAAGGTCAACATGAGCCAACAGTGTCGCGTGGCTGCCAACCAAGGTACTGCAGGCCTGGGCCGTGGTAAGATGGAAGGAGCATCCAGCATGTGGGAGGCGACAGCCCCGTGACATTCCGCTTTGGTCATACCCACATGTACAACAGGATGGTGAGTTCTGGAAGGCTAATGACAAGCTGACGTGTCCAGGGGAGGGGAACAAATGTGACAATTACCCATCCCATGGAGCAGGCAGTAGAGTGGAAATGTGTTGTAATGGAAAAGGCATCAGATTGAGATCTGTGAGAACTGGATTCTAGTCCTGACTTGGGCACTAGAACTATGTGACCTACTGCAAGCCATAGCCTACCCCAACTCTGGCCCTCAGTCTTTCTTGTAAAATGAAGGGGTTAGCTTAGACCTCTAAGATCCCCTCTGACTCAGAATTCTTATCCTGTGACTTTTCTCTGGTGCCTCAAGGGGGAAGAACTGTGACCAAAGTAGCCAGGAGGCAGACCTACTCAATGAAAGGGAGAACTTTCTGACAATGAAAACTGCCCAACAATAAATAGTCTGTGCTCTGTCTTGAAATGATGAACTTTCTGTCACTAGAAATGTTTGAGCAGTGGCCAGATGGTATTTGTTTGGAGAGGGCATCCTGGCCTGGGTAGAAGGTTAGACAATATGACTTTGAGATTGCTTCCAGCTCCGTGATGCTCTCTGGTTTAGATGACTTCCTTTGAAATGACCCCTCTTTCCCTAGGTAAAACTGGTGAGCACATTTATCAGACTTATCATCTTCTGATGGCAGTGGATTCTTCCCTTCTTTCCCTACAGGGGTCACCACTGTCCTCACCATGACCACCCTGAGCATCAGCGCCAGAAACTCTCTACCTAAGGTGGCGTATGCGACGGCCATGGACTGGTTCATAGCCGTCTGTTATGCCTTTGTGTTTTCTGCGCTGATTGAATTCGCCACTGTCAACTACTTCACCAAACGGAGCTGGGCTTGGGATGGCAAGAAGGTGATAGAGTCTCAGGAACAGAAGGTGAGTGGCTATGGGAAGAGGGCAGAGGGAGGGGCTAAGAAGCAACCCACGAGTGATCTGCATTGGGACCAGGAGTGGGCAGCATGCAGCCTGCTGGTATTGAATGAGGCTGTGTTCTATTCACTGGGGTCATCAATCCAGGTCTCGACTGGTGTGCTTCTTGGCAGCTAGGAGGGAAGGAGGGAGGGAGGGAGGGGGGAAAGGCTGGAGTTAAGCTTGGAGGAACCACAGTACTGGTGAGCAGGAGTGTGAATCCCCAGCATATACCAGTCATGTTGAGGGAAATACACAAAGGACGATGAGATGACAGAAAGAAGGTAGAATGGCTCAACTCTGGTTTTGCTTCCATTTTCTCTGTCTAGTATAACAACTTTCAGTTCAGAAGGGGTAGAATAAATCTGGTTAAGTGGGAATTGAATCCCAAGACAGGCAAGGAGGTAATAAAGAAGTAGCTGGTCACTAAATAAGTTCTAGCCCAGATGAATTACATCTCAGGGAACTCAAGCGACGTGCAGTTCTCATTGACTCATGACCAGTGTTAGTCATCTTGGAGAAATCATGGTCGGAGGCCAGAATACTAGAAACAGGCAGATTTCCCAATATCCAAAAAAGGGAAAAACATGAATTTCAGAATTCACTAAACTAAGCTTTGACACCAGTCCCTGACAAATTCTAATTATGGATTATTAATCAAATGGTTTGTGGGCCTTTAAGAATGCAGAGATGTCAGGAGCCAATATAGGTTTACTACGACCAAGTCATACTAACCACATTTCCTTTATTTAGCAGAATTACTAGACTGGTAAATCTATAGCAATGCTAATCCAAAGATAATGGATCTTGATTTCCACAAGGCATTTGACAGTGTCTCATGTCCCTGTGAACAGATGGAGAAATGCGGGCTAGATTATAGTAGATTTAGGTGGATTCATAGCTAGCTGAGCAACAAGTATGAGTGGTAATTAAGGGATTGATATTACCCTGGAAAGGAGTCTCTAATGGTGTATTGTATGGCTCTGTCCTTGGTCCTATCTGGTTCAACAGTTTTATTAATGACTTGGACAAAGATATGGAGGGCACGTCAACCAAAGTTTCAGATTCCATGACATGAAGCTGGGAGGGATAACAATCAAGATTCTACCATATATCAGCAGACCAGAATGATAGGCTGAAACACAAAAAAAAATCACTTTAAGGAAGATAAAGTCTTACATTTGTGTTCAAAAATATATTGCACAAATACAGGATGGAGAAGATGTGGCTTAGCAACAGTTCACTTGAAAAAGAAAAAGAAAAAGAAAAAGAAACCTTGGATTTTTAGTGGCCTGCAAGCTCAGCGTGATTCAGTAGTGTGACGTAGCAGCCCCAAAAGCTAATGCAATCTCAGGCTGCATTAATAGAGACACGGTGTCCAGAACAAGGAAGATAATAGCCCTCCAGTACTCTGCACTTGTCAAATATTATCTGAAGTATAGTGCTCACTTCTGGGCACCACATGTTAAGAGAGGCATTAGTAAGTGTGTTCAGGGCTGAGTTGCCAGCAAGGTGAATGGTCAACCATGCCATATGAAGAACTGCTGAAAGAATTAAGGAAGATCAGCCTGGAGAAGGGAAGACTTGGGAAAGGGAAGGATGGGGAGGGGGGCATGAGAGCTGCTTTCAAATAGCTGAAGATTTGTCATGTGAAAAAGGAAATACAAGTGTCCAGCGTAGCTCCAGAGGCCAGACCTAGGACCAAATGGGAGGCAGATTTCAATTCAGCAGAAAGAATTTAACATGTGGCTCTGTTCAAAACTGGACTGGGGTGTCTTGTGAGGTAATGAGCTCTACATCATTAGAGGTGTTCAAGTAGAGGCTAAATCACTACCTCAAAGGGACATTCTTGAATTGGGGTAGGAGGAGACGACCCTATAACCTCCAAAATTCCTTCAAACTCTACTACTCCCCACTAAACTCATCCTGTTGACTCATTGGGCCCCCCTCTTTGCCCACACCCTTCCTACCCTCTCAGCAGCATGGCTTCTCCCCACTCCCACACCCTCCCACCCTCCCACCCTGCACTGGTGCTGACCAGCTCTTATAGTAAGAGAGGAGAGGAAGTAGAGTAGCTTCACACCCTCCTGCCACACTTTAAGGGCTGCCTGTGACCAGTATATCTTGGGTGCTGAATGGGGGTTTCTCTGTGGCCCACTGGCACCACGGGAGGGGAAGGGAAGGATGCCTTGCAGTTCCTTAGCCCTTCCTCTAATAAGGCATCAGTGGAGGAATAAAAGGCTCTTAAGGGATGGAAGGTGCCATTAGAGGCTCCTGGTAGAACTATACCTGAAGTAGCTCAAAATGCCAGCTTGTCTATCCTTGAAGCTACAAGCTCAAGAGATCATTTGTTTCAAATATTTAACTACCCTTCATTTAAAGATCTTGGTGTCTACCCTGTTACCTCTCTTGCTCTAACTTGATCTTAAGATCATAGCTTTTAAGTAGGAAGAGACCTTAAATATCTAGTCCAAGTCTCTTGTTTTTGACAGATGAAGCAACTGAGGCACAGAGAGGGAACATGACTCATTCAAAGTCACACAGGTAGAAAGTGCCCAGGTTGAGGATTAAAACCCAAGTCCATTGACTATAAATCCAGTCCTCCTTGTATTACTTCTCCTAATCATCTGCAGAGACCAACAGTCTCTGGATAATTTTGCATCCATTTGAAACCATGAAGGGGGACCTTTGTATTCTCTTCAGAGGCTGGAGAGGTGGCCATGCTGAATATATGGCTTGGCTCCCTAGGATGTCCTTACCCATTAGAATTCACCCTTAAGGCTTTGAGGAAAATTTACTAAGCAGGGAACTAGGAACAGCTTGGGGAAATGTTTGGTGCCTTCCTTCCTGGGCATTGGCTTTCCCCATAGTACTTTCTTAATTTCTGGGCAAATAACTGCCAGACAGCTCCTCCATCACCCCAGCCCTCAGCCAATCTCTATTCCAACCCTGTATGCTTACAGAAAGTGCTTACTCTAGCATGACTGGTCCCGTCTTTTTATTAGTGAATCAATTCTGAAATCAAGCTTTGTCCTTGACATTCATTCTGGAGGCTGGGCTTGGGGGAGGGCAGTGGGGGTGGGAAGGGAGGAAACTCATCAGAATGTGCTTTGTGGGTCAGATAGGGAAAGGAAAAGGAAAGAGGAGGGGAATGAGATTCTTGCCAAAGCAAGGGGCTCTCCAGTCCTAGGGGCAAGTGGCAAGAGGTGAGCCCATTGAAACAAGGGCCCTAGTTCAGTAGCTTAACTGTTAGTGCTGACCATCACCTTAGAGGTCATTTAGTCTAACATCTGCTCCTAGCACCTAGTAGGACCCCACTACTTATTCATTGAACTGAACAAGGACACCGGTGCCCAGATTGTCTATGAAATTTGCCCAAGGTCATCCAATTAGTGGCAAGTCCGTGGATTTGAAAATAAGTCCCAGAGAG
Source organism: Vombatus ursinus (assembly GCF_900497805.2). Taxonomy (NCBI): domain Eukaryota; kingdom Metazoa; phylum Chordata; class Mammalia; order Diprotodontia; family Vombatidae; genus Vombatus; species Vombatus ursinus. The sequence goes on from NW_020954729.1 coordinate 1,036,952, forward strand.
GGCAGATGGCAGACCTAGGAGTTGGGGCTGCATTTTCTCTGTATTTCTACAGGATATGTATTTTTATGTCAAGGACTACTGAGTCACAGGGGAAAAAATAATCAATCTCAAGTCATATAAATGAAAGGCAAATTAATTTTGTCCTTTTAGGAGAACTATAAAACATCATCCCCATCTACTTTTTAAATTAAGGGGGCATAAAATGCTATTCAATAAATAGAACAACACCTAATAAAAACATATACTTTGGTTCTACATCACAGCCAGTTAATGGACAGAGAAATGGGGAAGCAAGAGAGACCAGGATAGAGGGAGAGAGGCAGCTTCCTTGTTTGCCAAAGAGGTTTTCTGGCCATTTTTTTTCTTTTCAATGGAAAAAACCACTAACTTCCTTCTTTTGAAATTGGGAGACAGTCACATCCCATGTAAAAGAGAAAAAATTATCTGTTTTCATAGAATAACATCCCTGTCTTGTAGCCATGGTCAGTCAGTCGGTCAAGAAGCTTTGATTAAGTGCTTATTCTGTGCCAAGCATTGTGCCAAGTGCTGGGGACTGGATGAAATTAAGCCCAAGGATGGCTTCACCCCATCAGAACCCATGCTCTGTAGCAAATGTCATTGGAAGGCACCTTGCTTTGACAAGAATCTCCAAGGGATTTGGAAGGGGCCAGGGAAGATCAAGTGGCTCGCTTAGCCAATCACAGAGGTGCTTGGCACCTTCAGCCTCCAGGTTTAGAATTGAGCAACTGTCTCTCTTGTCTCTTCTGGGACAGCAGGGTTTCTTTGCTGAGCTTGTATCACCTTAGGAACAAGTTTCAGGTCAGGCTGACCATGCCTAGTATTCAAGGCGATTGGAGGCATCCTGTGTTACTGGGTCATTTGGATGTCTGGTTTAGACATTAGTAGTTAGGTGAACTGGACCCTTGGCTATGATCCCATCCAGTTTAAATAATTTGGCTTTTGTTGTGCTCTCCATATTTTCCCTCAACACTTCCCATCCTGCCTCAAAAGCAGAGCAGTGTCCACCTTGGGGAAGGAACATCCTGGGAGTTTTGAGTGGGAACTGAGAATAGCATCAGTCTTTGATTAGAAGTTCCAGATTCTCCCAGGAGGTTGTTCCACTACCTATACGTACCCAGAATTCCTTGCAGGACCCTAAAGGGGTATGTCCTTTTTATCCAACTATAGGAGGCCCCTTTCCTGAGCCCAGTCTGGGAGTTGCTGGGAATGTCTTTTCCCAGAAGCCTCTAGGCTGCCTGAGTCCCTGGCCCCTGCAGACCAGCTGGATAGCTTTAGGGGATTGGGACTGGGACTGTGTCCCGTGTTTGCCTGGCATTTTGAGTCATAGGCCATGTTGCTTTGGTGCTGTCTGGCATGAAAGTTCACTACTGAGTCTGTCTCATCCTTTAATTAGCTCTACTCAAAACAACTGTCAGGAGGAGAGCTGAGAACCAGACTGCCAGTGGACAGGGAATAGCTCTGGGCTACATTTTCAAAGTATCCTTCTTAGTGGGAATAGATATACATATATATATATATATAGTATATGTACATGCATGTACACATACACGTATGTTCATACCCCACCCAAACGCAGCCCTCCTGGGGCAAGGTTCAGTCTCCTTGTGGGATTAGAGGGGTCTTGTTTTGGCGTGGGTATTAGGGAAGGATAGTAAATTATAACTAGCATTTGTATAGCACCTGAAGGTTTTCAAAGCATTTTATCTCATCGGATCCTCACAACAATTCTGGGAAGTACGTTATGTTTTGTTGTTCAGTCACTCAGTAGTGTCTGACTCTTTGTGACTCAGTGGACCATAGCACACCAGGCCCTTCTGACCTGAGGGGCTCATCTTCTGATGTCATCTCTATTAGCATTTGAATGCTTGGGGTTTTCTTGGTGAAGATACTGGAGTGGTTTGCTACTTCCTTCCCCAGTGGATCACCTTTTGTCAGATTTGAACTCAAATCCTTCTGACCCCAGGTCTATTGCTCTATACACTGAATTACCAAGCTGCTTTACTGAATCCTCATTTTGATGTCTTTAGAAGCCATAGCTTACTAGGCCCCTGGGCCAGAGGGAGCTTTCTCTATATGGCTCTGTGTATTGGGTGACCAGTGGTCCCCTACTGGCATGATCCTTAAATACAGGAGGTGTTCAAAGAAGATTTATTGAATTGGAGCAAGATTAAGGCCGTGCAGGAAAGTTTAGCATAAAAAACCTTGGCTTAGGAAGCAGGAGACCTGAGTTCTACAGCCAACCTTGTCACCAAATTTCCTGAGTAACCTTGGGCAAATCTCAGTTTTCCCATAGTTAAAAGGAGGGCACTGGATTAGATGGTCTCTTAGGTCCCTCTGAGCTCTAACAGACTCTCTGGATTCTCTCTTACAGTATGGGGTAGAGCATCTGGGACCAGAGAATTCTCACTTTGTGGTCCAGACAGTGTCCTTGGATCTCCCTGATTTGCTTAAATTTGTCACAGAACCAGGGAGCAATGCTTTAGTTTCTACACTCCGCTGTTCGTGTGGGGCTCACTTCTCAGGGGAGCATCATTGCCCCAAAGGCAGGGCTTTATTTTCTCTGTACTTTCTCCCTTGGGCCTGAGAATTGTTTGCAGTCTATAGCAGGGGTTGGCCAGGTTAAGTCCAAGTAGGTCTGCCCTGCTATTGCCCAGGGCTGCTGGACAGCTCCTTAGGTTTGAAGCATCTAACCATCTCTCTTCCATATAGAATTGTAGTTTCCTCTGCCACTGGCTCAAAAATCAATCCCTTGGAATGGAGAGGGAGAGGCATTCTCAGCATCTTCAATTGATAGTGTTGGTCTTTGTGCTATACAAAGTGGCTTAACTACATGTGCTACCTACCCTCTATAAGCTTACATTCTGAACTGAGTAGCATCAAGCAGGAAGAGAAGAAATACAATACTGGTCTGAGAAGTGATGGGGGTAGTAGGCAAACCATGGGATCAAATCTCTCCCATGACATTTACTAACTAGGAGACCCTGGGCTCCACTCACAGTCTCATTTTCCTCATCCTTAAAATGGAGATAATAATAGCTACATTCCTTAGCTTACAGGAAAGTGCTTTGCAAACTTCAAAGGCTGTAGAAATGTTAGAGATTATTTATTGGCCCAGAGACTATTTCCTTCTTTTAAGAAAATTGGACAAATAACCCTCTGTAAAAATAAAGTGAAGTCCTGAGAGTAAGGATATTTCGACAGCATAAAACATGATTAGGAGTCAGGAAACTGTCATCCAAGAGAGTTAATGTGGTACAGCTGTAAGAGACTGACCTCAAAGCAGAAGTCCTAGGTACAAATTCTGCTTTGGCCACTTACTACCTGTGGAATCATCTACCGGCCACTTCATCTCCCCGGGACTCAGTTTTTCATCTGTAAAATAAAGGGGGGTGGACCAGATGACATCCCTTCCAGCTCTAGGTTTATGGAATTGGGGGTATTAAGTTTGGAGCAGAGAAGAATTCTGGGGCAGGGTTGGGGGGTGGGGAGGCTGACTATCTTCAAACCCAACAAATTCCTAACAATTAGAGCAGGGGTGGGGAAACTGCGGCCTCAAGGCCACATGTGACCCTCTAGGTCCTCAAGTATGGCCCTTTGACTGAATCCAAGGTTCACAGAACAAATCCCCTTAAGAAAAGGATTTGTTCTGTAAAACTTGGACTCAGCTTTCCAAAGTAGGAATGGTCTGCCTTAGGAGGTAGAGAGTAGCTTGAAGACTGGAAGTTATGGAGAAGATGCTTGTCTAGGTGTAGGCTGTGCTGGATAATTGCATATCTTCCAACTTTTAGATTCAGAGGGTCATAGTGAGTCCTCTACTAGGGTGGAAGACATGAGTTTTGGCAGTGGCCCCAAGGAGGCAGTAGATAGCATGGCCCTCAAAGGAGATGGGCTAAGTTGTCTCAGAATTGTTCTAGTGGGTATACATGGAGGAGGAAGGACTCTCCCCTGTCCTGGTGGCACATTATTTTACCTCGTGGCACTCACAGCGCTCTCCCAAAGAGTGCAGGTGACCACTTGTCTCTTTTCTTCTCAGGAAAGGTGCATCTCGTGCACTGGCATTTGCAAAACCTTTGGTGGTGATCCCCTAAAAGCTCGGTGCTGCTTATTTGCAAGGTTCACAACTCATTTCCTGCTAGACTTTCAAACTCCAAAACATCCCAAGTGATGTCATTTAAACTTTCAGAAATCAAATTTCCATAGGGAAGAAAAATGAATTTGGGGGGGTTTGGCATTAGTTTTGCTACTATTTCCTTCCACCTCCTTTTTCCTCTGTCATTCATACTATAGTGAGGCCAGGATACTGGTGACAGATTAGTCCCTGGCCATTCCTAACAACCCTCCTCCCTCCGTATCTGTCTCCTCAAAGGGTCTTACCAATCAATAGACAATGTTTCCAAGGGCTTGGAGCCCTGAATGAAGGGTGGGGAGAAGAGACAGAAACATAACTGAGATTGTCAGTGAGGTGCACACTGGGCCTGGAGACCGCTCCATGGTCATGGAATTGTTTTTTTCTAGTCAAACCTGATCATGATGGACTTGGAAATGTGCCATCACTGGAACTTGGGGACATTCCAACAGAATCATAGAGTGTTAGAGCTGGAAGGAACCTCAGAGAGCATCCTGGCCACCCTCACTCCAATTTTATACATGGGGAAACAAAGACTTTCCAGCTGAAACTTCCCTCACTTCCAGCACAGTACTCTTTACATCACAATGTTCAAAAAGTCATCTATCTTGGGGGAAGGTAGAGATACCAAGCTTAGGAATGATTTCACTTCTCCCTACAGAGCCAAGCTTTTGCCAAAAGCCCACCCACTTCAATTTGGTGAAGTATCACGTGAGTCAATCACATGAAATCCAAAGCCCCAAAGCTGTGAATGACATGTCCAGGAATTCTGGGCTGCTGGAGATAACTTGAGCTTCCTTTCCCAGTTGTTGTGACATTGCTACTCTCTTTTCCCGTGTGGACTCAGTCTCATGGGCAGCATCGATGGTAGCTTTTAAGAAGTAACCTACTAGGGCACCTGTGTTCTCTCCTGGGCTGAAGGCCCGGGGAAAGGTAGGTCATTCTTGGACCAGACCAAGCCCTTCCTGCTCCTCCAGACTGTCAATCACCTAGGAAGGTCACCCCATGTGTGTCCATGTATTGCTTTGCAGTATGATTTCATCCTCTCTGTTTTCCAGGACCATCACCCCGGACAGCTCCATGACATGGAAAACAATGAATCCATGGACCCAGTAGCTTCCTCCTCACTTCGCTGCTGCCCCTCCCTTCCTGTCCCTGTTCCTGAGCTGAGGGCAAGTGCCTGGGTCTCTCTCCCAGATAGCCCTGAGCTCTCATCCTATTCTTTTTGTACTGTTTCCAAGTCAGCTTCCCCAGCCACCTTGCCCCACTTCCACATGACCTGCAGAACTCACTCATCTGAGGCTGTGGGTAGTGCATACATACAATCATATTGATGAGTATTGTGTGGTAAATGTGCAATAAATTGATAATCCAAGTAGAGTCACCCCCACTTTATAGCTGAGGAAACTGAGGCTTAGATAGAATGACTTGCTCATTGTCACATAACTTGCAAATGGCCAAGTGAAAACTTGAATCCAGGTCCTTCTGACTCCAGATCCAGTGCTCTTTTTGCTACACATGTTTGTTAGACCTTAAACATAGAAACCTGGGAAAAAACCCACTAGATTTGGAAACCAAAATTTAGAAGAACTTGGTTCAGATATTGACTCTGCTACTTGCTGCCTATGAGAACTCGGGCAAATTCCTCTCATCTGGGCTTCAGTTTCTTCCTCCTTAAACAGAGGTAGATAACTTTTCCTAACTAAAATTTTTCCTTCTTTCTGTAGTCCCAGACTGCTGTGCAGTCTAAAGGGCCCTGACTTCTGGATGATATTGCATTTGGTATCAGTACATTACTCCCCATCATGAGTCATCATCCCTAACTGTAACCCTGGCCCCCCCACTGCCATTAGCTCCATGACTCCAGTGTCCTACCTTCCCCTTCTCTCCCCAGCCCTCCATATTGGTTTGTATGATGGAAATAATCAGTCTTTGTTTTGTTCCCCCTCCCCTGTTTTCCCACCCACCCACCCATTCCTATAGAAAAAAGAGCCGATGACCTTGGCCAAGAAAGCAAACAACACCTACAACATCGTGGGGACCACCTATGCTCTCAACATTGCCAAGGACCCTGGCCTCTCCACCATCTCAAAGAGTGCCGCAGCCACCGCTACTGCCTCAGGGGCAGCTGTCTCCCCACCCAAGACACCCCATGTGGTAGAGAGTCCCCCTGAAACCAAGAAGACCTACAACAGTGTCAGCAAGGTGGACAAGATCTCCCGCATCATCTTTCCTGTGCTCTTTGCCATCTTTAATCTTGTCTACTGGGCCACATACGTCAACCGGGAGTCAGCCATCAAGGGCATGATCCGGAAACAGTAAAGCCACAGTTCCACACACTTCATTGCCAAGAAGCATCCCAGGAGACAACGCCCACGGGTCTTCACTCATTTCCTTCTGAACATGCAGGCTCTGCTTTAAAACCATCAGCCAAGTTGTGACTCTTTCATTTGGCTCACTTTGGGCTGTCAACTTCAAAAAATGTCAATAAGGAAATCTGCCTCTAACATTGGGAGTCTGCCCTCCATCAGTACCATTTGCTGCTACCAGTCTTTTGGTTCACTAGCTTCCCCATCTTGCCTGCTCCCCTCAGCCCTGCTAGTCCTCAAAAGAAAGTCAGTGTGAATACCCATAATTCCATGCTAACATCCTACAGTTGTACATACCTCTTTGAGTATCCCCTCCCTATGCCTAGTCGCCATGTATTCACCATGGAGTACTTTGGCTGCCCTTGGTATTCCAAGGTGATGAAGCAGTACTTGGGGGCCTAGGCCAGACTCATTAGCCTCATGGGTGTATTTAACTGAGATTCCATAATGGGGATAAACAACAGCTGGATTCCCATACTATCTCGTCTCATGTTGTTTCTTATCAAGCCTCCCTTCATGCCACGGAGGTCATTGTAGGTTACCAGAGCTCCTGGGTTGTGGAAATAGGATTGTGGAAATAGGAGGACAAGAGTGTCTGAAGATCAGAACCACCAACTCCTGGGCCCTGGTCATGCCCACTTGTTTTCTCAGCAACACCATCTCACCCTGGCTGCCCTAAGTATGGCCTGCATGGACAGAAGTGACTGGCCCCACCTGGCTGGCCGCCCTTCTTCATGTCCTCAAGAAGCACCTCCTGTGCACTCTGAGGAAAACTTCTTTCCCTGGGAGCCCTGGTAGGATCCTTCCTCTGTTTGCCTGGCACTTGCCTGGAGGCATCAATTTGTCTGGCCTTGTTGGCTCCTGCAAATATTTTTTTACTCCCCAAATTCTCTCTTGCAAATTCTTCAGAAAGAGAATCAAGTATTTTTTTTTTCTTGAAGAAAACAAAACCAAGAAAAGCACCGAGGGAAAGACACTCTCCCAAGACGAAAGAAATTAAAAATGAAACTGACAAGATGAGGAGCCAGAAGTTTGGGGTGGGGTGAGATGCCAATAAGATGGACTGGTAGGGTTCTGAAACGTTCTTCTGTCTTAGGTTGCTGAAGCCTCAATGCTCTTCTCCAAGATGAACATGACCCATCCCTCACCAATCAGACTCTTCATAAAGACAAGAAGCCAGAAGCCAAGGGGGCTTGTGTAACTTGGACAGCCTTTCCTGCAGAGAGGGCAGCCAGCTAGATGACGGGGCTCCCCCAAGGTCTGTCTCAGGTTGCTGAAGCCTCCATCTTCTCCAGTTTCTCTAGCCCACCTCTGCCACATCAAACTGCCTGCTGAGACAAGAAGCCAGCAGCTGAGGAGGCAGAGGGTTGTAGCTTTGAAGTCACCCATGGAGTGGGCAACCAGCTAACTAGACTAAGTCCTACTTGCTATCCCAACGTGCTGAAGGCTCAACCTTCTCTCTAGCCAGGGACACCCACTCAGACTGTGAAGACAAGAAGCCAGAAGCCAAGGGGGCTGTTGACATCTAGGGAGGAATCCTGTGGAAATGGATGCATCAGATGGATGATCAGGATGACTGACTCCAAGGAATGCTGCTGTCCCAGGCTGCTGCCCCCGTACTGAGGGTCTCTGGTCCTCAACACACTGAACCTCCTGACTTGGGCAGTGTCATCAAGGTAGCCCCAAAATGAAACCTCCCTCTCAGACCCCTCATTTTGCCTCATTGCCCTTACATGGTTAGTCTGCATATTCTTTAGATTGGGAGATCCCAGAATGGGGTTTCTGAGTTCTGGCTGTCTTTTTATTTCTTGTCCTCCCCATCCCTTGCCCCTCAACCCTAGGACCCTGGGATCACTCAGATGAAAAACCGACTCTTCCTTTTTTTCCAAGTTAGGGCATCATGGAGGTCAGAAATCTCAAGAGGAGTAAATATTGGTAGGGACAGAAGGAAACTCTAAAAAACTGGGGTGTTCAGTGAAAGATGTAATGAGAATAAAAACTGTCTGCTTGAAAGCCTACCTAGATTCCAATCCCTCCCACACTGATTTCAGATTGACTCAGGGCCTCCATTGTAGCCACCCCTCTCTGCCTCCCTCTTTGTGACCAAACTGGGGACACTTTCTTACTCTCCTCCCTGCCCTGGCTGCCCACTTCTCTCCAGTGAAACCTATAAGCCTAGGGCATCTTCTCCCCATAGCAATCTCAAGGTCTTCCTCCAAATGAGCTGTCACCTGCCCTGCATGACTGGCTGGGATGTGACCTTTCCATTCCCTCCACATTTGTCATAGAGGGTCAGAGCCTCATTTGGTTAAATGCCATTGTCCTGCATCCTGTGCATACTGATGTGCCTGCAGCCTGCAGGAGACAAGATCCACCTGGATTCCAAGGGAATGGAGGACTCAGAGTGGGAAAGCACCAGGGACGAGTATATGCAAGGGGAGGGAGGAACTCTCAGTGGGCAGAAAGAGAAACAGCCTTCCTATTCTCTCTCAAACCTCAATAAAATGAGCAAAGGGGGGAACTAATGGAAGGACCTCCCTGGATATTAAAATCAGAAGCACAGACATCCTGAGAAGCACATTGCCACCCCCTCCTTCCCCGAGTCCTTTCATAACGAATTCTCCCACTGACTCTGTGGAGCTTGTAGGGATAGAGAGAGAATCTTTCGTTTTTAGATCAGGACTAGCTGTTGGACCACCTTAGGACGTGCTATTGCTCATGGCTAAGGAAGAGAAGTTGGTTTTGTCAGGAGACAGGATTCAGACAGTGGTCAGGAAATTCTAGGAGGACAGGAAAGAGCAAAAAAGGAAAGGACAGGCACATATATGGACCTCCACCTAAAGAAACAGTGGTTATGATTCTCATCCAACCAATCACACAGTCATGACTTAGATTTCTGTTCATATGGCTGATTATTTGAATAGAATAATATGACAAGCATTTATTAAGAAGCTACTCTGTGTCAGGTACTATGCTAGGTACAAAGGATACATAACCCAATACAAACATAGGAAGGAGGCTCTGCTTGACTAAGACCACCAGGGGCCATGAAAGGTTTTTAATTTGCCAGGGATATTTGATTTTCAGAACAAGGTACCAGGCCAAGCCAATATACGCTTTGGTACCTGGGAATCTTGAAAAACAGTGTTAACTCAAGGTTAAGGTCTTACTTAATCCAACCCATAATCAAGGCATAAGGTCTTACTTGAACTAACAAATGATTAGCCTTCCCAATAGAATTGTAAACAAAGCTATGAGTCCTGTATTCTTTGTCTACTGGTTCTTCCCAGCAGAGAATGTTATCCTTAGTTATAACATATGTATGCAGTGTGTGTGTGTGTGTGTGTGAGACATGCATACCTTCAGAGGCTAATGTTCTCAATAGGGTAGAACCCATAGAAAATTCATCAGAATTTCTTTTTGTAGTTGGTTGTAAAGGATAGCTACTTGCTAGCTTAAAACAGATCCTGATTAATAGGAAATCTTTCCAAGTTCAAAGGGATTGTTATTTACTATAAACATTTTAATGGAAGGAGTTCAAATGAACCAATGTTAGAGTTGAGATGGAAGGTGTAAACAGAAATTTATATAATGAATTGGTTAATTGGCCACCTCTGTTGGAGACAGCCCAAGGCTTTAGCCAGGCCACCCAAATGTACATAAGATTAGTATGGAACTAGATGCAGACAAGGATGTGTATTTGTATGTTTTATTAGCATAGATGCAGACCCCAGCAACTCACCCGGGTCAGCAAGGGTTTTTAGTCATGTATTCATTTGTGAAGTGAGGCTGGGGGAAGGGGGGGGGGACAATTGAGTATTGAAGGAGGATGTGAAGTTTTCTGATGTGAATATGAATTACGAACACATTTTTCTAGTGGGAGTTGTTTGGAACCACTTCAGTCACCTTCTCTGTCATTCCTGCCATCACTAGGATTATTGCTATCACTCTTGCAGACGTTAATATCTGCGATTTTTGAGCATCATGTTTCTGAAGAGCTCCAGACAATTACCTATGCCTCATTTCTCCTCACCTCCTCAGAGGGAATAATGAAGCAAGGTGTGGAAGAGGGCAAATATCATTCTTTCCACTTTGGAGGCAGAGAAACTGAGGTGTCAGGAGGTCAACTGACTCACTCCAGATATTCTTTGATTTTTTTTTTTACCCTTAGACTTTCCTTATTTTTTTCTCCATCCCTTTCCTCAACTTCTTTAAAGTCTGTGTCTTTCCCCTGCTCAGTCTAGACATTTTCCTTCATATGTTGCTCTTCAGGAAAGCCTCTTGGTCATTGGGGTACTCTCTAGAATGACTGACACCTCTGAGTGCCTCCTCTTTCCCCTCAGAGCTGTTCCTAGCCTGCTTCCATACCCAGGTCCAGTCTTCTTGCACTCATGTCTGGTTAGAACTTTCTCTTCTAGGGTTGTTCTTTTAGAACTCCTAGTAGGAGAAAGTTTCTTCTGGGGTTTCTCAGGATTAGCACACTAACACCGCTCTTTGCCCTCTTATAGACAATGTTGTATGGCCATCTCATTGGACTCAGGAGCCAATTTCTCCCTTCAGCTTCCTAGATTCAATTACCTATGCTGGCTGTGTCTCCTCCCATTCCCCCATATCTTCTACATGGGCAAACTCTGGTGTGTCCAGGCCCAATTCAGTACATTCCGCCCCTTTTTGTCAGCTCAGCTCCCCAAATTGTGCATGCAATTTCTTTTGCAAACACAGTTCTGCTGTGAGAAGTGCACTTTGGAAACATTTTTCTGGGTGTAGCATTGGGGGCAAAAGCCAAGAGCAGTGGTCATGCTAAGACCTGTTATCAATCAAAGACACAGTTATTCTCAGGGATGCATGGTAACCTAGTGCTCTGAGTGACCCCAGGGTTCAGGTCGAAGTATTCTCAGAACAATTTAGTAGAGTGAGCCTCATGAGACTTGGACACTGAAGATGGTACTTGTTTTGATGACCTGGGAGCCACTGGAAAGCATACCTGGCACTTGCCTGGCTGAGAAAATGGTCTGCGTGTGACCTGCAGCCACTCCTCTTGCACTGAGGTCCCTTCCTCATTCCTAAAGCCAGCATGCCCTGCCCTTCGATGAGGACTCCCCCCCCTCCCCAGTCTCTGCCAGGCTAGGATTTTGGCTTCCAAACTGTGAGAACCACTGTGAGGCAACATCCCCACCTTGAAGTGAAGGCAACTCAAGAGAAACAAATAGCAACCCCCCAATTAAGAAACTAGAGGGTTGCCCCTCTGACCAGACAGACTCCTAGAGCCATCTCTGCTCCCTACATACAGGTAATCAGGCCACCAACCACTTTAGTCACCCTTCCACTTTCTTTTCATATTCAACACCCTGCCTGGTTGGGTTTCTAGCCACAGGGGCCCTTTGTAGTCATATCCTGTTGCCCTCCTCAACCTTCAACCAAAGCCTGAGCTGACCCGATTTGTCTATAAGGCAGAAATTAATCTTATCCCCCAGCAGTAGCATGAAAGGAGAGAGGGTTCTCTACTTGGAAAGGAATAGGCATAAAGCTGTCAGCAACATTCTTGAAGGACTAACCCCTGGTTAGCTCTTGTTAGCACTCTCAGCTGTTCTGGACAAGCCCATCTTATTAATATTGTCCTTACTGGACGAAGCCTGTTAGTATAAACTGAACCCCAAACCAAAACCACTCTAGGTTCCTTTGGCTACAATGGAAAGATAGACAGCAAGGCTGGATACCCATAAGATAGAGCTCCTGCCCAATCACCAGGCGAAAGCACCAACCTAGTGACAGCATGAAAAACCCAACTTTTCTTTTACCGAGCTACCCAATGGCTTTGGGTCATCTACCTGCTGACTTAACAAATGGATGGATCTCCTATCGACATTGATCAACAGATGGATGAACTGAGCACTAAGCCATGGCAAAATGGGAATGACCTGACTTGGAAGAAAATCCCCCATCCTGCCAAGAGAGACACCATGGAGTGGCATGTGCTTACCCATAGTTTCACTGTGACTCTTCATGTCCTGAGCTATGATTTGGCAGGCCAAGTAACAGGATTTGAAAAGGAAAAAAAAGTTCACCAAGACATCTCTTTCCGAAACAAAGAAAGTAAGAAGTACTAAATGCATGACAAGATCTACAAAAATGATTTCCACCATTTTCTATTCCTCACTGAGCAGTACCCTAGCACGACATGTCTCAGGTGAACAGAGGGCTTTCAAGATGGTGGCCTTGGCCATTCCAGCTTGGCACGCCCACACTGGCCTCCACCCAGGCATAACAAAAACCACTCCATTAGGCCATGGCTAGGAGACATACTCTCCCCCAACACCCTACACACCTCCCTTTGCTAGTTGCCTCCTCTCCTCTTCCTTACTGTCTGCTTTGTTTGTCTGCCCTTCCCTATGAAAGAGACCCGGGGCCATCTACAGTGGTAATGCATGACAATCCCATTATTCTTAAAACTGTGTCTGTGAAATAATTAATGGCTAGAGAAATGTACACTGTATTGAATGGGGGTGGGGTGGGGTTAGGGTTAGTTTACTGAGTGGCTGTTAATGTTCTTCTTAAAGAAATTTCTTATGGAAACTGTGACCTTTTCCTCTCTGTAGAATTGTGTTTCCCCATGCTTTTGGTGCAGTGTTTGATGCCTGTTCAATACAGTTATTTCTGAATTGTATTTCTAGTCTTGGCTGGAAAATTTGTGCGACCGATTTTTAATTGAGAAGATTAATTGAGTGTACTCTGCATGGGCCCACACTCCTCCCATCCCACCCTTACCCTTAGCTTTCTCCGCACAGCTAAAATGAGAGGGAGGAAAGGTACCTAGAGTAAATGGAGACAGATTACAGCATCTCAAACAAAGCCTTGAAGAGAGCCCAGATTTGATTGTCTGAGGAGGATTCCCTCAGTAAGATAAAGGATTCTCGCCTCCCAAGAAGATAAAGGAGGCAGGATTCTGCAGCCTCCATCACAGTGGCTCACAGTCATTGCCATCACTCTAAGGCTGTTTTCCTGAGGCCTAGTGGATGGGCAGGGCTGGGGAGAGCTGCCACGGTTTTCCAGCTACAATATGTGCTGGGGAGTGGATGCCACTCTTCCTGATATGACAAAGAATCCCCCAGAAAACCATGCTCACGATGGCTGAAGGATGGGTCAGAACTTCTTTGGGATGTAGGGACATGAACCAGAATCCAGTCCAGCCCTATGATTATCTGTTTCTCTGCCCTCTTCTTCCTTTCCCCCACCAAGGTCCCATCTACATGCAGATACTGTCTGTAAAAACCCGTCCTTCCCCTCCTCCAACAGGCAGCATTCCAAATGCCCCCTTATCTTTAGGATACAGCGACTCCCCTCTCCCCCAGCATCTCCAACATTCCATTGGCCCCTAACAACTCCACAGCTTGAGCGGGGTCCTTTCTACATGGTCACAGTCAGCCAACGTGGGACTGGGGATACTTGGTCATTCAGGAAGGAAAGGGATGAAGGGAGGCTTGGGAAGAGGAAGCATATCCCTGACTTGGTCGTGGGGCTGCTGGGCTTCCACAAAAACACCTGCTTGATTTGGCTTTGGTTCAGTGACTGTGGTCATCTCTTCATGATCCAAGCAAGAGAGAAAGAAGAAAAACCCTTCAACCTCCTGGGGGGGTTTGATGTGTGCCCTTCCAGATATTGAGTTCTGAGAGTTAGGGGTGGGGGCTGGCTCAAAATTGGGAAGCTGCTGGCCTCTGCCCCTTCAGAACTTTACATCCCTAGATTCTCCATGCCCAATACTCTCCCCCTCCTCAACATGGTTTTCTGATTCCTACATGAAGCCTCACCAGGGTTTGTGGGGCAGGATGCTATCAATAGGAACATTTTGCCAGAAAGTCCCAGTTACAGGCAAGGGGCTTCTGGCCACCTAGGCATCCCCAGTGATTGTGTCCTTGGAGGGAAAGAAGGAAAAAGAATAGCCCTTCCTCTAGCCAGGAGACTAGGAAAGACAAAGAGGGGAAATCTCCATTGGCCAGCAGGCCAGGAGGCTGTTCTAGCCTTGCTCCTTTGGCTGAGCCTCAGTTTCCTCCTCTGAAAATGGAGCTCAGACTGGGTGACCTCTCAGGTCCCATCCAGGTCCTATCCTTGGATCCTCCGAGATCCCTTTGTCCTCTCTCAGCTGGCACAAGGACAGGAGTCCTCCAGCTTCCCAGGAAGCGCTCTTTCAAAAACAAACACAAATCCAACAGAAGGCAGGCAAGCAAGCTCCAAATCACCAACACATCATTTTGAAAAAATCTGCCCGATTTCATTAAGACTCGTAGGTTTCATGCCAGTAGGGTTACAGCTGAAGGGATAAATAAAGGAGGAGCATGTTTACCCTCCCAGATCCTCTTCTTTGAAACTCACAAAACATCCCCCCCCCCCCCCCCCCCAGCCAATATGCTACTGTTTTGGAATACATTGTGCACTGAATGTTGGATTTATGTAAATTAACTTTTCTAAAGCCCCGATTGCCAAGCCCAAATGAGAAGCAGCTTGGAATAGTGGATACAGAGCTGGCCTTCCTAGAGGGTCAACCTGGGTCCAAATCTCACCCCTGACACATACTGGCTACGTGACCTTGGACAAGTCACCTAAACTCAGTGCACCAAGGAACTGTCCAATACTCTAAGTGGCAGAGTAGGGACTGATCTCTTTTGGTTAAGGGAACTACCTCACTGGGAGCTCCCTATGTTAATGAAATAGCTAGTCTTGTGTGAAAAAAAAAAACCCAACATCTCTGCTTGACCAGTCCTGGCACTGCAGTTTCATCCTGTACTCAGTATTATAAGTGTGATCCTGTGGTAGGCTATATGGGAGACCATTTCTTTCTTCCCACTTGCCTCTGAGCTTCCGTATTGGGTACAATGCAGCAGTTAGCAGCGCCAGACAGACAGATCCACGCAGTGGTGGGGGTGAGGCTGGGGCACTTTAGCACCATCTCTCTCCCAACAGCGCTTGAGGCTGCAGATGTGGAAGCTGTGTTTCTCCCAAGGATGGAGACCTCCGATTCTGAAGGGCCTCTGCAGCCATCTAGTTCAATCTGCACCTAAAGAGGAAGCCCTTGCTGACACACAGGCCTGACAAGGGGCCCTCCAGCTTTTCCATTCCATCCAACACAAGTGTTGATTAAACCCCTTCCTAGCGCTGGTGCCTGCACTAAGCCTTAGAGGTGGGAAAACCAAGACAGAACAGGTTTTGCTATGGAGGAGCTTATGTTCTGAGGGGTTACAAGATGCATATGAATAAGGAAAGAGAAAATGTGCCCAGAGTCAATTCTGGTGGAAGTAGAGCAAGCCAATGGGCAGAGAGCAGAGCAGCTAAGATCTAGAGCCCCGAGGGATCTCCAGAATCACTGAGTCCAGGACCCTCATTCAAACTTGGGGTTCCCTGACTCCAAGCCCAACATTCTGTCCTCCATATTCCACTGCAAGGCCTTGTGTAGGAGGTGGCACTCTGGCTGAGTCCTGCAGTGAGGGGGAACCCAGCACCTTCCCAGAAGCACATCTGCCTTTCAGAAAGCTCTCATTAATTACCAGGCTGGTTTTTAACTGACATCAAGCCAAAATCTGCTTCTTTGCAACCTCTACCCAGGGCTCCTGGTTCTGTCCTCTGGAGACCGAGCTGAACAAGACTAATCCGTCTCCCACATGACAGCCTTTCAGATATTTGACAAGAGCTAGCAGGCCCTGCCCCCTCCCCCATGTCAGTCCTTCTCCAAGCTAAACATTTCCAGTTACTGCAAATCCATTCTTATATGGTGTGAATTCAAGGCACCATCTTGGTTACCATTCTCTGTGACTCTGTCCAATGCCCATCCTAAAATATGGCCATCAGAACCAAGCACAGTTGTCCAGGTTTGACCAAGGCAGGGTACCTCAGGTGTTTCGCCACCTTCTGCCTTGGCTATGCCAAGGCTCTGCCACTCAATGCAGCTTTTTCAGTCACCATAGCATGCTGTTGACTCGCACTGAGCTTGTGACTCAGTAAAACTACCATATCTTTTGCAGAGCAGTAGCTACCTAGCCATATTCTTCCCCCACCCTTGTACTAGTCACATTGATTTCTCGAACCCAAGGGCAAGATTTACATTGATCCCCATGACATTTAATCTTATTTTATTTGGTTCATTGGTTTGACCTGTTGAGAAGTTTGAGGTTCCTCAGTGTCAGACAGTGTGTTACCTATTCCTCCTAGCTTTGTATCATCTACACATCTAAGAAGCATGCCCTCTATGCCTTTATACATGGTGTTGATAAACAGGTGAAACAGCTGAGGACCAAGGAGATATCCCCAGGACATTCCCCTGATAATGGCAGTGACAAGTCAATGCACTTTGTGTTGGTCACCTCACATCTGGGTGCTCCATTGACAAACTGGAGTACTTCCAGAGCAAGGTGACTAGCATGGAAAGCGGAGTCTGAACATTGATATAAAAGGAATAAGAACAATAATAATTCATTTCTAGAGAGCTTACTGTTAGTACTTATGCCTCATCATGATGTGGGCAAGACTGTGGGTGCTCAATTGAGCATCAGCTCTGGAATTCTCAACCGAGTTGGAAAGGTTCTGGCTAAAGGCCCAACGAGGCCGGTCAGCTGAGAACCAGACAAGGCACTCACCACTTTTTCAGCTGTAACAGCTCTTGAAGCTACTCTACTAATGTCACAAAGAAGACATTTTGATCTAGGTTGGGGGAGGAAGGGTCTGCGGCAACAAGACCGTGCCTGTTTCTAAGACTGGAGTAACTAAGACAAAGGTTTGTAACCTAAGCTCTACAGGCCCACAAGAGTCTGTGGATGATTTCAAGTAGTTCATGGGAAAAAATGACATCGTTATTTCCACTAACTTCTAACTGGAGTTTAGCATTTCCTCCAATGATTTTAAAACATCATTCTGAAAAAGAGTCCATAGGCTTCAGTAGACAACCTGCCAAAGGGGTTGATGATGCAACAGGAGGGTAAGAACCTCTAATCTAAGGTTTACGAAGTGCTTTGCTCACAGCCTGGCCCCATGCTCTCTACTTAGGTCTTTTTAAGTTATAGCTCCCATCCTTTACCCATAATTCCTCAGGATGCTTGGTGGTATAACCCAGATTCCCTCCAGAGGCATAACTAGGAATGTTTTTGCCTTGGTATGGTGAGGAAAGAAGTGGACAGAGGCAGCTAGGTGGTGCAGTGGATTGAGCACCGGCCCTGAAGTCAGGAGGACCTGAGTTCAAATCCGGCCTCAGACCAAACACTTGATGCTTACTAGCTGTGTGACCCTGGGCAAGTCACTTAACCCCAATTGCCTAAAAAAAAAAAAAAAAGTAGACAGTGAACGCATAGGACTTGGAATGTGGAATGTACAATTGAGCTGGGATGACCTGCTCAAATTTCCCTCTTTCCTTGTTTGGCCCATGAGCCTGCCTTTTTTTTTTTTTTTTCCTTTTTTTTTTTCCAACCCTTCCCCCCCACCAAGAGGTGGGTTAGGGAGCCAGTGGCTGCCTCTGAGCTGCTCTGGGGAGGACGTGTCTCCCTTCATGTCAACAACTGGGAAGAATTCTTGCCACTCTGACCTCATTCTGACTCTGCCTAAGAAGCCAGCATCCCAGACCACTGTAGGTTGTTATGCTTACCCAATTTCAGAGAGTTATTTGCATTTTCAGTGGGCATGGACAGTAGCATTTGTCCTCAGCATGAAAAGCAATTTTTACAGGACTTTCCATTCCACAAACACTTTCTTTGTGCTGAATGAATACAGGTTTTCTAGTTTAAATTGTCTTTTGCTTGACTACACAGCCCAGTCAATCACAAAGCAACCAATAGCGTTCACAAGGCAGCGTCAGAGTGGGCGCTTAAACAGTTAGCAAAAAGGGACCCAATTTCCCTCCTGCCCAGGGTCATTTCCTTGTTCTTCTTCCCAAGGAAACCAAAATCCCATTGGCAATACAGAAAAAAGTTAAGGACTCAGTGTCCCAATTCTTGGCTCCAAAAGTCTCCAGCAAAGTGGGGATGCTATGGTAAGGATGTGAACATGGCATATATGGTGCTTATGCCCACACACTAAAGCCACAGAGGTACTGAGTCTGCCTCAGAAACCACCTGGTTCCATTTGTACCTGAACCAGAATCCCTCCTAAAGTAACTCTGACAAGGGCTTCTCCAGCCCTTGGGGACCTCAATGCCTTCCAAGGCAGTCCATTTCACCTTTGGACAACTCTATCTGTTGGGGCGCCCAAATCCATCTTTCAATAGACCCCAGACCCCATCCATTCTTCATAATTCTGCCTCCTGGACCAGGAAAACAAGCTTGCGCTGCCGCCCCCCCCCCCCCCATTTCATACCATTCCTCCCCTCCCCCAGCTTTTTCTTCTCCAGACTAAACATCTTCAATTTCAATACAAATCAGCATGATACAAGGAAAGCATGATATAAGACTTGGAATCCAAAGACCTGGACTCAAATCCTGTCTCTGACACTTTGGGGCTGTGGGATTGTGTTTAAGTTACTTAACTTTGCTGAACCTCATTTTGCTCATCTGTAAAATGGAAATAATAAAAAATAAAACTCTCTACCTCACAGGGTCACTGTAGATATAGCCCAGAGTAGTCATTGCCATGGAGATGAGAAGAGGAGAATGCTTTTAAAACTTCAAGCATGCTATAAACATAGACAATTATTGTTGTTACTCACTGGCTCTCTGTAACGGGATTGCTTGCAGTTGTCTTTCCCAAGGGTGGTATCCTTTGGAGGTGCTAAAGTCCTCCTTCCAATGTGGTGTCCAGGCCTGAATCTACTTCTCTAGATGTGCTTTAGCCAGGGCAGAGGACATGGGACTCCCTGTGGAGTCTTTCTTGATCACCCGAGCTAGCTGTCTTCTCTCCTCCACATGGACATAGCACAGAGATCCCCACCTGGAGCACAAAGGCCTATGGACACTTAAGTATCAAGTTTTATTTCCCAGTAGAACCTAAGCTTCTTGAGGGCAGGGACTGTTCCATTTTTGTCATTGTATTCTCAGCCCCCAGGACTGTGCCTAGCACAGAGTAGGCACTTAATAAACTTAGCACAGTGCCCGGCACATAGTAGGTACTTAATAAATGTTTATTGATTGATTGATTGCTAAATGCAAATACGCTTCCTGGGCTTATTGGTTCTTTGAAGAAAAGGCTATGTACTATACTCATTTGTCTTTCTTCACCCTCCCCACCCCCCCTACCTGGCCCACCTCCATTTTACGGGGTTACATAGAAAAAGGAGGATAGGGACTGTAACTATGATTTCATTAATATAGGTTACTTCCAGGTTAGGAAACTCCTATGAAGACATGTCCATGCATTCTCTGAAACTCATAGTCTTAGCTGTTTAGAGCACTGGGAAGGTAAGTGACTTGCTCAGGGTCTCACAGTCAGTATGTGCCAGGTCTTTCTGGTTTCCTGGTCTCTATCCACTATGCCACTCTGCCTTTCTCACACAGAGAAAATAGTCAGTAAATGTTTGTTAAACAAATCAAGGACTCCAGGAATGAGAGTTCCAGAACATCATTGAGGACCCTTGGAGCTCTTTGGGGGACCATCATTTTGAG
This sequence comes from Vombatus ursinus, assembly GCF_900497805.2. NCBI lineage: Eukaryota > Metazoa > Chordata > Mammalia > Diprotodontia > Vombatidae > Vombatus > Vombatus ursinus. The sequence continues at coordinate 1,057,036 of NW_020954729.1, forward strand.
GTGACATCTTACAGAACTAACTATATGACCCTCTTACAACAGGATAGGGTACTGAGGGTACCATTGGCTTGACCCTCAGAGGAGGGCTGGAAAGAACACTACAGGTCTAACGCATGCTAAGTCATGGCTCATAAAGCATAGGGAGGGCTGGAGAGATTTCCTTCTGATGCCTGCCACTCCCTCAATGCTACCCCCAATACCCTTTGGCGAGTGTCACCACTCTGACACTATGAAATGTAGTCCTTGGTGGGGGGAGGGGTCTCCCATGGGGTCTGGGAGAAAACTGAGCTCTCTCCCTGTCCAGGTGACCCCAGACTGACCTCTTTTGTCAGTGGTCCTTGCTTTGAACAAAATTAATAATAAAGGGGCCTACTGGCAGTAGCAACTAGGGAATTTTGGGGTGGAAAGGCATGTTCTCCATTCAGCCCAAGGAGCACAGGATTTAGAACTAGAAGGAACCTTAGAGAACAGCCAGCCCAAGCCCCTTGCTCTTGGAGAAGAGGAAATGGAAAACAGAAAAAGAAAGTGGCCTGTCTAAGGCCACACAGACAGCAGAGCTGGGATCTGGAACCAGCCCTGTGGACTTCTCCCTCCTTCACTGTGCTACCTCATTTGCTGACATCCCTTCCCCATCCTTTGCATTCCTACCTGCCCCCAATCACTCCTTCCAGTCCCTTCCCATGGCCCCAACTGAGTGAGGCCTTGGGTCTAGAGAGGAGGCCACTTGACCTCACACAGTTTCTCATTGGGTAAATTGGAGCCCCATGTAGGCAGCATCCCTCCTTGGACTGTCAGGTCACAAAGGGATTTTCTAAGCTATTCAAGAAGAGATCTGAAGACTGGAATATGAAAAACTGTCCCCTGTGGTTCCTAAGCATTGCTTGGAAAAATCATCTTCTCCAGAGCCCAGTGACATAACCTCTGAGAGTGGAAATCCATTGGATCAATTGCTTTAATCAGATCAGCACCTGGCCAGGGGGCTGCCCAGTAAGTGCTTGTGGAATGGAATTGAGTCAGACTCAGTTCAAAGGGACTCATTTCCTCTTTTGGAAATAGGGAACTAGGTAACTTCTAAGGGCCCTTCCAGCTCTCAGTCAGGGCTTCTTCACAGTCTGGTATATCCTGACCCCCTTGGGCAATCTAGTGAAGCCTAAGTGATGCAGTTTAGGGGTTCAGGGGTGCTGGGACCCCATAATCACAACACACAGGTCCTGCCCAAAAGAATTCAACCCAAGCCTTCTTTCAGTCAAAGACAGGGTTTTTTAGAACATCCATCATATTGGGCAGACTCTTAGGGAGTCTGAACATGGGTAAGCAGTGGCTAGATTATAAGAATCCCAGCAGTAGCTAGATTTTAAGCCATGGCTAGATTTTAAGAATCTAAGCAGTGGCATATTGGGCAGACTCTTAAGGAGTCTGAACATTAGTCTAGATTTTAAGAATCTGAGCAGTGGCTATATTATAAGAATCAGAGCCGTGGCTAGATTTTAAGAATCAGAGCATCTTAATGGAGACAAGATGGACCTTATATACAGAGAGCCTGTGGGAGGGATCTAGGAGTGGCCCAGTAGTTTGGGGTGATGGGAGGAGGGGCCTAAGGAGATCTGGATGGGAGTGGCCAGTAAGCTGGGGTGAACAGAACTCCTGGGACCTGGACCTCAGTGGCCAAGGGAGAATAGAATGGAGCCTAGCTAGGATTAAGGGTGGGAAATGGCCAGGGGCCATAGGGAGGCAAGACAATGGAGGGGAGATTGAGTATAGCCACAAATGAAAGGCCAGTTGATGGGATTATAGCCTCAGGCAAATGCCTGAGATTTGGCCATGTTGGAAAGTCCAGGGTTTTTCTTTCTGGGGTCCAGATCCCAACCCCATCATAAGGAGCCCCCTTTCCAGAATCATGTTTTTAAATCACTGAAGGAAATGCTAAATTTCACCCGGAGGTTAGTGAAAATAAAGTTGTCATTTTTTTCCCATCCAAGTTCCTGGACTACGTAAAACCTAACAATAGACCTCTATCCATTGGCCCCATGTTAGGAAGCCCTGCTTTAAATCCTATGTGTAAGAAAAAAGGGGGAGAAATCAATAGAGATCAGAAAGTCCTTCCCTTGGCATCCCCTCTCTGTCCTCATTAGGAAGGATAAAGTGGGTACCCTTTCCCCTCTCCTAGCACCCTCATTTTACAGAGGGGGAAACTGAGACCCAGAGAGGGGAAGCAACCCCTTGAAGCCCTGGGTCATTGTGCTTTATTCAGTTTCCCCTAGAGTGCAGTAGCTTCTGGCTGTTCCTTAGGACTAAGGGAGCAGGTATCCTCCCCTGAGCCTTGTACAGGCTCTTCCTGGGTAAACTGGGGCTCTCAGAGGCTGAGAAAATCCTCCCCCCCCAACACACACATTTGCCATCGCAAGTCTGGGACCCCAAGCTGCAATGACAAGAGCTCCTACCATTTTCTCTGACTCAGACAACAGCGGGGAAAGTCCATTGAAACTCTTCCTCTCTCTGCTCCAGGCTCACTTCCTTGTGAGCACATGTATCTCCTCCATCAGCTTCCTCTTCCCCTTCCCTTGCCTCATTTGGTTTGGGCCACAGCTAGGAGCCACCATTACTGCCTGCCCCGAGCTGGAGCCTCCCTTCTTCCCACTTCAAAACACAATGGGCCATCGAAGAAATAAATTATGTATCTAGGTAGAATGACAATTTAAATATTTAACAACCATTCTTAATGCACAGCCTTAGTGTTAACACTGGGTTTGGACAACCCTGGTAGGGTCATTCCTAGATGTAGGATAGAGAAGTCCTTAGGGATGATCTAGACTGGAGTAGTAGAAAGAATCTTAGAGGCCCCTCTGATCCAGCTGGGCCATTTTACAAATGAAAGTAAATGAGGCTCCCAGAGAGGGCACACAGTGGAAGAGCTGGAAGATGAACCCACGTCATCTGACTTCAAATCCTGAGTTCTGCAGTTTTACTGCAGAAACCTAGCTGCCAATGCTCTGATTTTTACAGATGAGGAAACTGAGACCCAGGGTGAAGAGACTTGTACAAGACCACACAGGGGGAAGGTGCCCAAGATAGAACTCGGGGCACTTTCTATTCCTCCATGTTTTTCTCCTGGCCAAAGAGGGTTTATCACAAGCTGGCACTTGGCAGATTATTTAGGAGCAACTCCCCATGTTAATGCTAGCATTGGACACAGAAAAAAGCTTTTCTTTACCTCAGAGGAATCTTTTTTGGGGGGATTTCTGCATCAAGATGCAGGATATCATGCAAAGACCACTGAGATGGGAGTCAGGAGACCTGATTTCTGGTACCGCTAGCTACCTCTTGGTACACGGTGTTCTGCACTTGCAGTCAGGCAAAGCTGTGTGGCTCTGGGGGTAGGGTGGGGAGCTGACTAACCTATCCCCCCAATATGAGAAAACTTCAGTTGTTGAACAGCAGAAGTGATAGACAAACCCCACTCCAGGACTTAGCGTACTACCAGCAACTCCAGTGACCAGAGAAGGCTCACCTGACTTTGACCAGAAGCTTTTTTGAACATTCCAGGGCAGGTAAGCTTTGCCTCGGGCCACTGTCTCGGGTTCACAATGCCACAGGTGAATTGTTCCAAGAGACTATTTTAGAAACTTGGACAAATGTCCTTTTCCTGGTCCCTGGGTATAATACCTATGCTATTACCAGTCCATAGAGCATTTCCCCCTCTCATAATGTATTCCACACATTGCTATCTGTCTCTGATGGACCATTCTCTGTACAATTGGCCATTCTATTATCACAATAGTTCCCTTAGCCCAGCCCAAAGTTAGGCTGACCAATAGTGTGGCCTTATTCAAGGGCCTCATTCAATGTCCCCAAATGGAAACACAAAAGTGTATGATAATGAAAAAGATGAGAGCCAAGGAGGGAACAGTTTATTCTTATCTTAAATACAGCAGGCCTTTTGTAACCTAGCAATGAGGACTTGGCCTGACCTCCCCAGCTGAGCTGGATCAGGCTTCTGACTGTGCTCACATGTATGTGGGAGGCACAGTTGGATGCGTGCTAGACCCGTGACCTAATGAGTCACACCGTGGGTTTCCTACATGTGTGTGAGTGTGAATGTGTGGGCATAAGAAACCTACCAGGTGGCTAATTGTCTCAGTTGCTCATTTCACAAGAGTAATGAGGTCAAGGGCCCCTCTAGGTGAGATTGCTTCTCCTCATATTACAACCATAGTTGCAAGCCCCCAAATCCTGCTAGTGAGTTACCCAGTTTCAGAGCAATGGTCCAACCCAACAGGAATGAGGGATGGAAGGATGGGGGTCTAGGCTGACAATTTATTTCAACAGGCAGGATGATGCTACGGAATTCAAATCTCAGATCTTGCTGTCTAGTTTGACTAAGCAAGTCTCTTCGCCTAATTTTACCAGGGAAAGTACACTGAGAGGCTAAGGAATGTCTTCCCATAGGAACTAATAGCATTGGATTCATGGCCAATGAGGCTGAATAATGCAAATCTAAGGAGCCTTGAGAAGGAGTTAGGCATTCTAAGAGGCAGGGGTGGGTGAGGAAGGAGTGCATTCCAGGCAGGCATGACAACAGGAGCAAAAGTATGGAGATGAGAGATGAAATACTGAGGGCAGGGGATAGCTAGCAGGCCAATTAGCCTAGAATATGGAGTCGGGGAAGGAGAGTAGCCTGAAATAAGTCCAGAAGGTCTGCAATGATAGAGTTGCCAAGGGCTTTCCATGCCAGGCTGAGCTGTTTGTAGTCCATCCTAGAGGCAAGAGAGAGCTACAGAAGGTTTTTGAGGAAAGGAGCTACATGGTCAGTCCTGAGATTTATGAAGATGATCTTGGCAGTTCTGTGGAAGATTTGAAAAGAGATGTTGGAAACAGGGATTTCACTAGTCATGACATGAGGTGGTGAAGTTCTGAATTAGGTTAAATTATTGTGGGAAAGTGGGATAGCTAAGCACAAAAGTGGAGTGGCTGAACACAACCTTTCCCCACTGTTTGCAAAATATTCTGAACTATTTGAGAGTAGCAAGGGGCTTCTCATTGTATATGAAGCCTGAAATGATATTATCAATGTGTCTAACTGATTATCCACAGTAGTGGTAGGGACCATTAGCACCAATAAGCAATGAATCAACCAATAAGTATTTCTTAAGCAGTTGCTGTATGCCAGGCACTATGCTAGGCACTGGTGATACAAGAACAAAGAATGAAACCGTTCTGACTTGCAATGAGCTTACATTCTAGTGGGGGACACAACTAGGAGTGCTAGGAATGTCTTACAGCTTGAACTGACTGCCTGTGGAAGTCAATTGTTCAATTTTCAACATGAGCATTTAAAACTCAGAAATCAGTAAATGCTATAAGTTAGGACTCGATTTGATGTTTTCTTGATTGTCTATTGTTAAGAAATTGATAGAAAAAATGTTAGTAAGAGATTCAACCTAAAAGTTTTGCATACATTTCCCACTTCCTCTTCCCCACCTCCCTGCTGGTTGTTAAACACTTACCAGCAAGTTACCAGCAGCTAGTACATATAAAAATATATGACATAAAGACCAAGTTCTTATATATTTAAAGATGAATGCATATATGTTCAAATATGTGAATAAAAATCATCAATACATCTATGTATGTATGGTTATGTATATAGATATGTATAGATCTATTTATCTATACATACAAAGTACTGTGCTTAAATACAGGGTGGTTTGGGAGGGAGAGGCACTAAGAGGTGAAGAATCTGGAAAGGCTTTGTATAGATTATGATGCCTGAGCTGCCTCTTAAAGGAAGATGATATAGAATTAAGGAGAGAGTGATTCCCATGCAAGGGGTATGGCCAATGCAAAGGCAGGGAGGTACGAGATAGAGTGTCAAGGAGAGAAGAGGTTGGAAACAGGGAATTCACTAGTCATGATGAGGTGATGAGGTCTTGGATCAGGTTAAAGCCTGGAAAAGTGGGATGGCCACAGAGAAAAGACCAGTATGGGCTGGATCACAGAGTGGAGGAGAGGGTAATGGTTAACACCCCAGGAACTTTCCTCATGGCCTCAGAAGCATCAGAGTCAGACCATAGTTGAGTACTGTGTTCAGCACTGGTACTGCATCACCAAGCCAGACAGCAGCTTCATCAAGATGGTGCAAGGCCTTGAGTGCTCGTGCCATATGGGGATCTACTCAAGGAACTGGGGATGATTAGCTAGAGAAGAGAGGACTTGGGGAACTCCAGCAATTGGCGATCATTTGCACTTAAAAGAATAATCACACTTATTTGTTTTGGCCCCTGAGGGTAATAGATGTAAGTGGACAAGAGGAAGATTTAGACCTGAAGTAAGGACCAGAAGGCTGAACAATTAGGAAAAGGGTCCCAAAGTGTGTTGAGCTCCATAGGGGACAGCAGGGGTTTCCCTTCACTAGCGGTCTCCAGAGAAAGGATGGATGACCACATGTTGATGATGATGTCTGGGGATTCTTACCCAGATATGTTAGTTGGACTAGATGAAGTCCTTTCCAACTCTGCTATTCTGGGATGTTGGGATTTTGAGCCTCAGGCACAAAGAGAGGAAGGAATACTACTATGATGATTACTAATAATGGTAATAATGGTAATAAATGGTGGGCTTTTAAGTGGCACTTTCAAATTTGGAAAGCATGCTTGATTTGTACAATGAACCTCTAAGTGAGATACTATAGGTATCATTGCCTCAGTTGTACAGATGAGGAAACTGAGGCTCAGATAGGCTAATGTATGGCCACACAGGGACCACAGGAGGAATTCAAATCAAGTCTTCCTGATTCCAAATCCATCACTCTTTTCCCTGCAGTTTGGTCATTGGGGCCAGTGACTTTGGGAATTTTCCTCTACCCACCTTTGTGCTTAGCCTCTAAATGACCTTCTTTCAAATTCTTTATCTTGTGCCACTGAGCAACAATGAAATTGCTGGAAAACTAAAACTAGTCAGCTCAACCAGCAACTAGAAAAAGGCAATCTCTCATTGAGGTCAGTCACTTGTAATGACCCACATCTTGTCTTCAGCTGGGGCGTGATGAGCACAGCAGGAGTAAAGTAGGTGGAAGCATGGCAATCAGGGTGACCAGGGAGAGGCACAACCAAGGGAATTGACTCTAAGCTTAGATGGAGGGGAGCATGCCCAAGGGGCATTCGGAGAACCTGAGAGTACCTTGTGTTATTCCATGCTCCTGGAATGCCCACCTACCCCCACTTGCCTATGCCTGCTGAAATCCCTTCTGAGATTCCCTCCAAGAGGCCTGCTTGTTACCCCCACCCCTTCCTACACACACACACACACACACACACACACACACACACACACACACACACACACACAC
>NW_020954729.1:1064390-1075342 GCF_900497805.2 Vombatus ursinus
CACACACACACACACACACACACACACACACACACACACACACACACTTCATGCCCCCATTCTACCTTTCACCATCTCTGGAATTTCCTTAGTGATTTTGTATCTTTGCATTATTCTTACTTGTATCTGTTTTATCTCTTTATCAAGTGAAATAACATATGTAAAGCACTTTGCTATGTATTATTATTATTATTATTATTGTCTCTTCTACTAGACTGTAAGTTCCTTGACAGTAAGACTTGAGTCTTATTTCTGTGTGTGTCCTCACCTCCCTGGTCTGCAGCAGGATGCTTTTTTATTTTTAATAGTATTTTATTTTTTCCTCAAATTACATGTCAAGACAATTTTTAGCATTAATTTTTTTGATCTTTTAAAAATATTTTTATTAATTTATTTTTAGTTTTCAACATTCACTTCCATAAGCTTTTGAGTTTTAAATTTTCTCCCCCTCCCTCCCTACCTCCCTCCCCAAGACAGCTCACTGTCTGATATAGGCTCTGTTAAACATATTTTCACATTAGTCATGCAGCATGATGCTTTGCATATATTAGATACCAAATAAAAATTTGATGAAAGGCTGGACGTGTTGTATACTGCTAGGACCAATCACTAGTACCAATGAGTGGGGGATACGTAGAGCTGGATTAAGGCTCAGTATAAGGAAAGGCATACTAATGGACAGAGCTGCCCAGCATGAGAGGTGTTCAAAGTCTGAGGGAGCCCCTGTCCAGGGTTCTGGAGTAGGAATTCCTGCATAATTCCAAAGTCAATTCCAGAATTTGGTGGAAAAACTTTTAAGACCCCTTGGTGGGGGCTGGGGATTGGGAGGGGTAGGCTCTCCAGGGACTTTCACAGGGAAGCTGAGAAGAGCCCCCAGAGCCAGCTAAGGGAAAGCAGCCAGGTGGTGAGTTGTCCAACCCTGTAATCACCAGCCCCCTGGAAGCTGGACCCCTTGCTGAGAACAATTAGTGGTGACCTCAGGGGAGGGGGGAGCCATGGGAGTTTGGGTAGGGCAGCCAAGGATGAAGAGGCATGCCCTTGTTCTCACTGACAACTGGTCTTTGAGGTGAAGATTGTGTGAGGAGCCAGGGCTGGGGGTGTAGTAATGCAAGGAGGGCCAGAGCTGGAATGCACACTCACAATTCCCTGGTACCTTGGAAGGGTCAATCAATTTCTTCACAGTTTGATAAGCCCAAACTGGAAATTTTCCAAATTACATCATGGGCAGGCCTCTGAGAGTCACCTTCCCTAAAGATTAGTAGATGGCTCCATGCCCAAGGCCATAGGTTATCCAGGCGAAGGCAGGCTCATGAGGAGTCTTCCCAATGTCTTGGCATGTCTTCTAGGCCCATTTTCAGGGGGATGGAAAAAGAGGTGGAGTGAGAATGGCCTGCCCCCAGTTCCTCTTGGAGAATGCTGCTAATATGACTGGTCTAGTTAGCTAAGTCATAACTGGGCATTCTGGTTCTCAGGGCAAATTTAGATTGTGTTTGTATGTGTGTGTGTGGGGGGGTGCATTAAAGGCATGGTTGGCAAAGTCCAGCGAGTCAGAAGCAGAGCTAGGCGAGGTATAAAGTATGGTTGGCCTGGGCCATATTTCCCCAAAATGGAGGTTCTAGAAGGAACTCACTAATGAGAGAAGGTGGGCACAGAGTAGAGGAATGTTTTGGGGTAAGAAGGCCTTAGGTGCTAGAAAGGGAGGTAAGCACCAAGTTGTAAAGGTCTTTCAAGGCCAAATAAAGGGCCTCCTATTTGATCCTGGAGATAATAAGGAGGCACTGGAGTTTATTGAGTGGGGCAGGGGTAGAGGTGGGAGATGTAGTCAGACCTGTGCCTTAGGGAACATCCTGGCAACTTTAAGGACTGAGTGGAACACTATGGCTAAGTGATGCTGAATCCCCCCACCCACCTTTCTACCCACCTCCACCAGTCCCACATTATGGACCATGAGGCTGCTCAAATACAACCTAACATTTCCTTATTAACTTCCTCATTTAACAAGCAATCATTAAGCATCTACTATGGGCCAGGTATCGGGGATACAGAGACAAAACCCAAACATCCCTTTCCTTCAAAGAGCTTATATTCTGATCTCTCTCTGGCCAGTTCCTCCTATGCCCTGGGGAGAACCGAGGCTTGAGTTATTTAAGTGCACCGGCACCCTTGGCACCTCCTCATCCCTTTGAATTAGGTCCATCTGCCTTCCATTGTACATGTGATAGAAGCAGAAGGAAGCTGGAGTATGGTGGTAAAACCACTAGCTTTAGAGTCAGAAGACCTGGGTTCTAGTCCTAGATCCTCAGCTTACTAGGGCCAGTGGGCAAGCTACTTCCTGTTTCTGAGACTCAGTTTTCTCATCCAGAAAATGGGAATAATAATCCTGGCTCTGCTAATCTCATAATGATGTTGTGAGTATCACATGAGATCAGGTAGGTAAAAGTACTTTAGAGACAGTAGAGTACATGCAAACATAAAATGGCTTATTGTTACATAAAGCCAGACTCCAGGCACCCCCCCACCCGAATCTGGGACCCTTCACTCTACTCAGGACACAAAAAACGTTGTGCTCTACTAAGACACAGGGGAAGACAAGGGAGAAATAGAAGTCTGGGGACCAAGGATGGTTCCCAACCCAACAGTGCCATCTTCAATGAGAAAGACGTTCAGAAGACTCCCCTGTGCCTAAGAATAAGTGTCTGACTTCCCAGCCTGCATCTCTTAGAGCCATCCTTCCCCCTCTGTTCTCTTCCTTTCTCTTCTCCTCTCCCTTCCTTTGTCACGAGCTCAGCTAAGCTGTTGATGGTACAAAAGACACTGGTGCTTTATCTGATTGTCTTGGGACATGTGGAGAGGCAGGAGATGTGTTTCTCTCTTTGGTCCTAGAGAGGGAATAATCGTGTCCTAAGTGGATTGTCCTTGAGTTATAGAGGCAAATTTGCATCTTAATTTCCCTTCTGTGAGTCATATTGAGGTAAAAACCTGTTACCATGCACGTCAACACATGCGTGTGTGTGCGTGAGCACACCCACAGAGGCGAGAGTAACCCGAAGCTGGGGAGAAGGTCCCCATCGACCACTTCCAACCCCCAGGAATCAGCCTGAGCCTGTCATTGATTTCTCCCCCAGCTCTCTCTCTGTTCTCAGCATTGGGCCTGGGCAGTTGTCAAGCAGGACAAGCCAGGCTGGTGAACTGAGCTAGCAGGAGGGGCCTGGCAGATAGTGTGTATGTAGCAGGTAACTATTTCCTAAAACCTCTGAAATGTAGTCACACGAAAGAGGAATCAGCCTTATTCCGCTTGGCTCCAGGAGCCAGAAGTAGAGCCAGTGGTGTAAGGGGCAGAGATATGGATTTGAGCTCCATGTGAAGGAAAGCTTCCTAATAATGACAACTGTCCCAAAGTGGGAATGGTATGCTTGGGTAGATAGTGAGTTTCCCATCCCAGGAGGTCTTAAAGAGATGACCACTTATTGTAGAATGGTTCCTCTTCTGATGGGAAGACAAGATGGTCTCTGAGGTTCCTTGTAATTCTGTGATTCTGAAAAGGGTATGTTAGCGCCCTAATTCCAGGATTATTTTTCCTCTGAGTTTCTTGCAATCTGTTTTACCCATGCTTAGGGTAAATTCTGGGGGTTCTTAGCCTTTTTGTGTGTCATGAGCACATGTCCTTGGGCAGTTGGGGGAAACCTATGGGGCCTTTCTCAGAATCCTACTCTTTCTTTTTTTTTGGCTAGGCAATGGGGTTAAGTGACTTGCCCAGGGTCACACAGCTAGTAAGTGTTATGTGTCTGAGGCCGGATTTGAACTCAGGTCCTCCTGAATCCAGGGCCGGTGCTCTATCTACTGCACCACCTAGCTGCCCCCAGAATCTTACTTTTAAATGCTCAAAATAAAATACCTACAATTACAAAAGAAGCCCATTATATTAAAATATAGTAATCAAAATCACTTTCTCCTCAAAGAAAGAAACCCTGCTCCAAATTCACCTGCTCATTCCCCCCCCAAAGTTGAAGAAACATCTAGTTAATTGTCCTGTCCTGTTAGTAATGATGATGATGATGATGATGGCTATCATTTATATAGCACCCTGTATGTGCCAGGCTCTATGCAAAGCACTTCATAAATATTATCTCATTTGATCCTCAAAACAACCCTGGGCCGTAGGTGCTATTATGATCCTCGCTTTATAGTTGAGGAAATTGAAGTTAAATGACTTTCCCAGAGTCACATAGCTAGTAAGTGCCTGAGGCTAGATTTGAACTCAGGACTTCCTGACTCCAGGCCCAGTGCTCTATTCGCAGTGCTGCCTAGCTAGCTAGGATAACCTCCAATCTCTTGTACCCATCTCCTTCTGTACTTTCCTGCAGCCAATACCACAGTTTAGGCCATCATCACCACTTACTCAAGCCTCTTGGTGTCCCTTCCTCTGATGTTTCCACATGACATGAAGGTGACCCTGGAATCTCAAAGGCGATACCAACAGAGCCCAAGGTGTGGCAAGTCATCCCAAGCTTTGGGTCTAAACCTGGAGATAGACTATGGGTCCGCCCCTGAGAGTCAGCCCAGCTAAGTTCAAAGGAGCTTGTCATCAGAAGGCTGGCCAAAAGCAGGAGAATGTTCGAGAAGATGGCTTCCAAGAAGACCTGGTCCAGGTACCTCCACAAGTCACTTTAGTGCCCCAGGCAATTCTAAGTTACAGAGAAGGTGCAGACCTACTGTGCTAGAAAGTTTCCTCACTCAAGAGTTCCCACTGAAATCACAACTTCAGTCCTATCTCTATCCTCTTAAAGCCAAAACCCCTCATCATCTCTGCTACCCATGCTCTTGGGTTATATCCACCAGGCTAGGAAAAAATCAGTCACATCCAGGGTGTCCTGATCCATGCACACACTGCACATGCATCCTGGCCACAGGTATGTCCTTTCTTGCCACTGATGCTGTATTTGTGGCAGTTTGCCATGATTTCACGGGGCTCCTCCCTCTTGTGTCTGCATTGTTACGTGGGTGGGTGGCCCCAGTTGTTTGTATCAGCAGAAGCTAGAGAGCCTCTACCCAGTCTCTATCAGGACAGGGAGCAAGCAGCTACAGAGTTCCACCATCAAGTCCAGTCTGTCCCTGCCCATCAGATTCATACCAGCTGAGTTTGCTCCAGCTGCCACCCCAGAGAAGAGCTGCTGTCCCTGGCTGCCTGAACCACAAACAACACTCCTCTCCCACCTGCCCCATGAACCATCAATAATCCACCTTCCTCTAGCATTATTAAATCATCCCCTACTCATGGGCTGCTTGTTTCTTCAGATCTCAACTTGCTCCCATGAACTTTAAGGATCACTTATCCTCTGCCCCTCATCTCCCAACTCAGGTTCTCAGCTCCATTGAGGAAAGCCCATTTGCCATCTACCACTGGCTCCTGCCTGTGAGCCATCCCAATACAAGTCCTGCTACTTGAAATGCCTGTCCTCTTCCCTCTACCAATCTTCCTTCCTTCCTTCCTCCTTCCCTCTGTTGAATAAGAAAGTGGATTCAGAATCCAAGAACCTAAGTTTGAATCCTAGTTTTGTCTCTTACTACCTAAGTGACCTTGACCAAGTAATTTCACCTCCCAGAGCCTCAATTTCTTTATCTGCAAAATCAGGGCATTGTCCTAGATGATCCCAGGTATAACTCTATGACACTAATGCAGGGGCCTATCCTGGGTACTGGGGGATATGGGTCTGAATAAGGGATGCATATTGGCTGGAGAACCAAGGGGGAGGAGGAGATGGCAGGTGCTCCCATACCCAGCTGTGCCTCACCTCTACATCCTGCTTGGGAGAGAGGCTGGAAGCAGGGAAGCCAGCTAGGAGGCTGCTGCAGCAAGCCGAGCATAAGATGATGAGGAAGAGGTATGGCTTGGATACACTGCGGAAAAAGAATCAATGGCTTAGAGATGGATAGAATATGGGGGGCAGGGGGATAAAAATAGCTCCTCAAGGAGGCTCAGTCTGGTTCAGAGGCCATTTGGAGCAATTCTCATCTTCTGGTTCAATTGCTTTTTAGAAAATATGGAGCTTCCAGACCAGCTTCAGTTGGCTCCTGAGACTTTTTTGGGTTTGTTTTTGGGAAGAAAACAAAAAAGAGAGTTCAGTTGAAAAATAAATACAGGGCTCAGTGAGTTATTCCTGCTTAGGGCCCCTGGGTCCCTTGGAGTTTCTGTCCCAGAGCCCTGAATAACAACAGCAGCCATCCCTTACACTAATACAGCTCTTGACAGTTTTTAAAGCCTGTTCCAGGAAAACTCTGTCCTTTGATTGTCACTAGAGCCCTGGGAAGGAGGCAGTGGGAAGGGGGGGAGAATAAAGGGGTACCATTGACAGTTATGGAGACTGGGAAGAGGGGATGGGGGTGTTCTATTCATGGGGCTCCTCAGTCCCTGCATTCCTTCATGGAGGAAGCTTGTGGGCCCTGTGCCAGGCAGGCAGGAAGGTCCCTAACCCTCTAGTCCAAGGCCATCAGCCAGAGCCCCATGGTCATTCAGTAAATCTAAAAGTCAATGCCTGCCTCAGCAGCTGAATGAATCAAATTCCAAGCCCAGAGGAGTCCCAACCCAAGTTATTTGCTTTGGCAGGCAAACCCCATGGTTACAAATCTTTAATAAGATCCTTTGTCCAGAATGAAACAGCTTTACAGTCAGATTGAAAAGGTTCAAGGGAGCTGGTTTGTGGAAGAAATTACAAAAGTTGTCACTAGTGAGGTTGGCGAGGAAGTCACAAGCTGACCTGACCCACTCCAGGCTCGTGGCCACATCAGTCCTGCTCCCCAGGATTTGAGTTCCATAGTTGTACTCTCTCCTCCCTCACTTCAATCTACTCCCTTGCTCCTTCAGCCTCAAGGAAGAGGAAGAAACCCTCCAAAAGAGCCAGCCAGTCCACAAACCTCTGAATTAATATGGGTATGATAATAAACAAACAAACAAACCAATACATGCTGATTTCAACTCAGTTTCCCCATAGCTTAGGTTCTTGGAGCTAGAATGGGCAGAGATCTTGAAGGTCACTGAATCAAGCTCTCACCCTACAGAGGAAGAAACTGAAGCCCAGAGTGGATAAAAAACTTAGGCAACATCACACAGTCGGTAACTAGTAGACGAATGATTTAAACCCAAGTTCTCTGGCTCTTTCCAGTACCCCAAACTGACCATTTGTGCCATGCTACCTGTTACTCAGTTCAGTTCCACGGGCAGCTTTTTATCAGGAGCAATCCTCCCCCCTTCCCCCGTTTGTTGCCTATAATCTGTCCATCCCCAAATGTCAGTAAGTGGTGCTGAGGGTCACTGTCAAGGAGCTAGTGTGATGCTTATGCTAGTTCAATCTGTTCCGACATCTAACATGGTAGCCATCCCTCCCTCTACACTTTATACCATTGGCAAATCAGATAAGCATGTCATCTATACCTTTTTCCAAGTCTTTAAGAAAAATGGTCAACAGAACAGAACCAGGCCCAAATCCCTGAGGCACTCTGCTGGAGACCTCTTTCCAAGTTAGCATGAAGCCCCTAACAACTCCCCTGCGGGTATAGCCAGTCAACCAGCTGCAAATTCATCTGATTGTATTCTTATCTTGCTCACATCTCTGGATCTTGCCCCCTCCCAAGTATAATATGAAAGACATTGTCAAATGCTTTGCTAAAATCTAGGTAAACTCTATCTATAGCTTTCCCCTAATCTACCAGTTGAATAACCCTGCAAAATAAAAAGGATATGAAATTGACCTGTTATGGCCTATTCTGGATGAAGCCATGCTAGCCCTTTGTGATTACAGCTTCCCTTCGTAGATGTACACTAACCTTCTCTTTAATAACACATTCTATAATTTTGCCAGGAAGTTGTCAGGTTGGCCATCCTATAGCTTGAACACTGCATTTTCTCCATCCTTCCCCCCTCCCTCCATTTTCTTTAAAAGGATCAGGCATATCCCATGGATGGTGATTTTGATAATCTTGTGAAGGATAGATTGGAGAGGGGAGAAGTGGGAGTCAGGCTTCCTATTAGGAGGACACCATAGACATCCTGATGACAAGTGATGAGGGCCTGAATGAGGGCAGTGGCTAGGAGAGTGGACAGAAGGGGCTGCCTAGGAAAATAGGACTTGTCAAAGTATTGGCTAAGAGGGAGAAGATTCTGAAGGAGAGAAAAACCCTCAAGGATGCCACCACCCACCACCTCATTTGTTGTTGTCATTGTGGGCCACTGCCACCACTGAAACTGCAGGCCTGGATGACTGAAAGGATGGTGGAGAGTCAAATGAAACAGAGAAATTTGGAAGGGGGCAGAGGAAACTGATGAATTCTTTTTCTGGACATATCAAGTCTGCAGTACCACCAGGACATCCAGGGGAGGTGTTTAGCAGTTGGAAGTGTGGGGCTAGAGTTCAGAGGGGAGGTTAGACATTGGTATGGATACTCTCTTCACTAACATACATTCTGATCCATTCTCCCCTTCTCCTATGCAATTTTTGACCATAGCCTCCCATCAGTTTTCCACAGAGGATCCACCCAAAGGTAGATCTAAGTAGATTCTGTAGATCTTTTAATATTTTGTGATTTTGTTTCATGGTCGACCGTGGCCAAAAAATTTGCCCCCAAATGGCCAACTGCTGTTGAAGAACTTCTCTACATTTGGCTAGACTGGTCCAGTCTGCTAGTATAGGCCAGGACACTTCCACACCTGGCTGAGATGTTGAATTTTAAGGAAGAAACAATCTCATTTTTTAATAAATTTTTTATCAAAATATTTTGTTCTTACATCACCTCAATTTTCTAATACATTCTACCCCCTTCAGTCACCTTTTATAACAAAAAAATAAAGAGAATAAAAAGTTCAGCAAAAATAACTAACACATCCACCAAGTCTGATATTATATTTAATGTTTCACATTCATAGTCCCCCAACTCTACAAAAAGAGAGGGATATGAATTCTTTTATTTCTTCTTTGGGTCTAACCTTGATCATTATAATTTCACAGCATTCATTTCCATTTTTGTCATTCTTTCCATTTATATTGTTCTTACATATTTTTACATTTTTTCCTGGTTCTGCTGACTTCACTCTGCATCAATTCCTATGTCTTCCTATGTTTCTCTGTATTCATCCTATTCATCATTTCTTATAACACAGTAACATCCTATTATATTCACGTGTCACTAGCTATTTACCCAATCCCCAGTTGAGGGACATCCGTTTTGTTTTTAGTTCTTTGCTCCTACAAAAAGTGTTGCTATAAATATTTTGGAATATATGGGCCCTTTTTTTCATTGATCTCTTTGGGGTACATGCCTATCAGTGGAATCTCTAGACCAAAGGGTAGGGGCATTTTAGGCACTTGCTTAGCAAGGCAAGGCAAGGTAAGGTAGCAGAAATTTATTAAGTACTTACTACATGCAAAGCATTGGGCTAAGCTTGGGGGATACAAATACAAGTAAAAAGAAACACAGTCCCTGCCTTCAAGGAGTTTGCAATCTAATGAGAGAAGGCAGTACACAAAGAGGAGATGGAAAATCAGTGGGAAATGGAACCCACAAACAGGTCCTTACCTGTAGTAAGCAGGTCCTTACCTGCTGAGCAGCTAGTAGGGAGCTAAAGCAGTCCAAAGAGTGAGTTGAGTTGGGAATAAAGTGAGTAGCAAGTCTGGGGCTCCTCAAGAAATGGCAATCCTTTCAAATCCAGCCTCAGACACTTGACCACTTGATACTTAGTAGCTGTGTGACTCTGGGTAAGTCACTTAACCCCAACTGCCTCACAAAAAAAAGCAATGGCAATCCTAGGCAGGGACCAATCATCCAATAGCTTACCCATCAGTGAGAAGCTATCAACTGATGAAAGAAAATCTTGTCAGCCAACATCTATGCTAAAAATCTCGTAATCCAGGATTTAGGGGAATTGATACAAATTTATGAGAACAAGAACCGTTGCCTAATAGACATGTGGACAAGGGATATGAACAGGTAGTTCTCAAAAGAAGGAATGAAAGTTGTCGACAATCATATGAAAAAATACCCCAAATCACTAATAATAAGAGAAATTATAACAAAAACATCATGTGACATCCATCAGATTGTAAAAAAAAAATAACAAGAGACAAAATGGCAAATATTGATAGGATTTGGGGAAGAGAGGCACACTAATGCATTGCTGATGGAGTTGTGAATTGGTCTGGAAAAGAATTTGGAAATGTACTAGAAAAGTCACTAATTATACTAGAAAAGTTACTAAACTGTATACTCTGAAGAGGCAACAGACAGAAGGACCTCATGTATATTATGGACTAAATGTGGGCGAGGTAAGAGTACAGATTGATTTAGAACTAGCTGAATGGCTACATTCAAAAGGCAGTCAAATTTTATATACCAGAATATTTATAGCAACACTCTGTAGTAGAAGAAAACTAAATCTAAAGTAAATGCTCATCTATTTAAGGCAATGACTGAACAAATTATGGCCCATCAATATAATGGACTGTTATTGCAATGTGAAAAAGTGAATGTGACATACTTAGAGAAACTTGGGAAGACTTAGGTGAACTGACTGAGTATAAAGCAAGAAGAACCAGAAAACTATATACATTATTACTACAGTCATGTAAAGGAAAACAACATTGAAAGACTTCTGAACTCTAATCAAGGCAGTGAGTGATCACTTGACTCAACAGGATTGCCAAGGAAACATACTTCCCCCTTCTCAGCAGAGAAATGGTGGGCTACAGGTGTAGGATGAGATGTGCATTATCAGACATGGTTAACATGGTGGTTATTTTGGATTAACTATACTTTCATAGATGGGAGTAGTCAATGGGTGGCTGTGGGGAGAGGAGGTTGGTATTTGGACTTGACAGTGTTCTAAAAGAAAGGATGAGAGAGAAAAAGGGGGGGTGGACAGAGGGGGAGAGAGAGAGAGAGAGAGAGAGAGAGAGAGAGAGAGA
>NW_020954729.1:1075442-1247957 GCF_900497805.2 Vombatus ursinus
GAGAGAGAGAGAGAGAGAGAGAGAGAGAGAGAATGAGAATGAGAATGTATCTAATGTATGCAGGAGTTTTCTAAGGATCCTCTTTTCTAGGTCCCATAAGACAGAACAAACTTTTTGTCCAACAGGAGGGTAGGAGAGGCCATTTTAACTGAGAAAGGTGGGCATGCCTGTGGGCTGTTTTGGAAAAAGCCCAGTCAGGCGGCATGGTGGTTATCAAGCAGCTAGTCCCAGGAGGGGCCATGTATCAGGAATAATTGAATTTCTGTAAAATGTCAGCTCCCTGACTATGAATTCCAAAGTACCTTGGATTATATTTGCTTCTGGAGGGAGATCTGAGTCCTCACAGCTCCACTCACTCTGCAGCCTAAGACAGTAGGTATGATAGGCTTAGAGCTAAAAAAACAAAAAACAAACAAAAAAAAAAACTGAGGCCCATGAAGGGGAGTGACATGCTCAATGTCACACAGGAACTGTGACCTAACAAAAAATACTGGATTTGGAACCAGAAGACCCAGGTTCAAATCCTGACTCTGACACTTACTATCTGTGACTTCAGGCAAATCATTTCATCTCTGGGCTTCAATGTCTTCATTTATAAAATTCAACGGTTTGGGCTAGATGTTCCTTCCAGCTCTAAATATATGATTTTGTGATTCTCAGATTTGAACCCATTCCAATTCCAGTGTTCTTTCCAATACATGACACAGATGTGTATGTGTGTATGTGAATGTGTGTGTGTTTTAGGTCTTTACAGAAGTCATTGATGTACAGCAGCTCTTCAACCACTAGTCTCCAGGACCTTGGACAGTACTCAGGACCTGCTGAGTTGAAGGAAGGCCATTGTAAATCATCATTTTGCAAAATAGGGCTCAAAGGGACCTCAGGAACCCAGGTATCCCATTCCTCTAGCTTCAGCTTTAGCATATTCCCTTCTCTCAAACACCCTAGAAGTAGAGGGCTTGCAGCTTCCCTGGGGAATTGATCCTAAAGTTTTGCCAAAGGGAGAAGCAGGAAAAGAGAGAGTGCCACAGACCTTGGAATGGACATAGAATAGAATCTCATGCCAACTGCAAAAAAAAAATACTTAGTGCCTTTTCTGGGGGCAAAGAGGGAATTGTCATGCACACAAATGCCTACCTCTGCCCTCCAGTCTTCCTGGTTGGGAGAGCTGCCTTGATGAAGTACAATCAAATTAACAGCTTTTGAATGGCACACACAGGAGCAGAGGTCGTAGAGTGGTCTATTACCAGCCAGCAACTGATGAGAGAGGGGCGGCTCTGGCCACATGCCCCAGCTCTTAATGAAGTCACATGCTCTTGTACACAGGTGACCTGGCATCACTGAGGCAAGCATCCATCACCCCAGCCCAGCACAGCCACTCTGTCAATTTCAAGACAACAATAACAAGCTTAATGTCAGATATGGATGGGATTTGGAGGAGGATCATTGACGAGATGGGGTCCAAGCCCCTCTTGAATTCAAGACAGCCCAATCCCTGAGCCCCAGGTGCCCAGGAATGGTACATCTGTCTAACTGTCAGAACGATTTTGAATGAAGGGTACTGAGCACGAGATAGATATGTCTCTGGCTTCAAAGTATTCCAAGGAAAGAAAACCAAAAGAACAAGGTAGTAGAACTAGAAAAGGTGAGTACTGGCTGAAAGACAAGGAATTGAGCTTGGCTGGGGACATCTCCTCATTGACAGCCAACTCAAGGTGATACATGACCTTTATCCTCAGACTCACATTCAGAGGCCTACAGGAAGGACATGGCTCTGCAATGACTAGGAAAGGGGCTGACTACACCAAGAACAAAGACACATATGGTATCAGAGCTGGTCTGGACACCTTGCCCTCCCCCTGCGGCATCCCAGGGCCAGACAGAACAATGGAGAAGGCCTTTCTTGATCCTCCAACTGAGATCTGCAGTCTCAGCACAGAGGAAAGAAAAAGCTTGTAGCTTCCTCTTAGACAACTCTCAGACTAATGACCCGGGAGTACTCCCTGACTCCTCTGTTCCTCTCCTCACATCTTTTCCACTCAACATGTCCTCTAAGGTGTCTCTCCCATTTGTCCCTTCCACATTCCTGTGTCTCCTTCTCTGGTCCAGGCCCTCGTTACCTCTGGGCTGGACCTGTGCAAAGGCTCCTAACTGGCTTCTCTGCTTCCTAGATCTTTCTTCTTCAATTCCCATTAGGCACAGGCTTCCAGACTCATCTTCCAAAAACACTACTTTGCCCATGTTGCTCCCTGACTCAAAAACATTCGCTGGTTCCCCATTGCCTAAAGGCTAAGTCCAGATTCTCTAGATGTCATTCAAGGACCTTCACAATCTGGCCCCAGTCTACTTCTCCACCTATCTCTAATTTCTCTTATACTTGAATCCTTTGCTCCATCCATACAGCTTCACTTATTGTTCTCTGAGACATGCTAAGTGCATTACTGCCACTCCTCTGACTACAACTGCCATTCCCCTTATCCAGAATGCCTTCCCTTTCCCCCAGGCCTACCTTTTCTTCAAGGCCCAGCTCAAGCCATAAGGTCATAGGATTTGAAACTGGAAGAGGCCTTGGAGATCATGTGGTCCAAAGGCCTCATTTTATAGATGAGGAAACTGGAGTCCAAAGGGAGGAAAGGCATCACAGAATCCCAAAAGAGGATGGGACATCAGGGGCCATTTGGTCTAGCCCATACCTGAACAAGGATACCCACTCCAGAATATCTGGCAAATGGTAACCTGCCTAGCTTTAGCTTCAAGGCTTTGAAGGAGACATGCCTAATAAATAGCAGAGCTGGGATTCCAATTGCATGCAGGATTTTTTTCAGTATGGCTCCCCCCTCAACTGATACAGATCAAGCATTCTATGATTTAGTAGGGAGCAGCTAGGTGGCACTGCAGTGGATAGAGTGCCAGACCTGGAGTCAGGAAGACTTGAGTTCAAATCCCACCTCAGACACCTCCTACCTGTGTGACTCTGGGCAAGTCACTTCACTCTATTTGCCTCTGTTTCCTCATCTGTCAAATGAGCTGGGGAAAGAAATGGCAAACCACTCTAATATCTCTGCCAAGAAAACTCCAAATTGGGTCATGAAGAGTCGGACAGGACTGAAACTACTGAACAACAACATGATTTAATAGATAGATGAAGACACCAATGTAACTAGACACAGTAGAATTGTGGTGCCCAAAATGTTTGTCACCCTTCGGCCAACTTATAGATGAAGCTCTCCCAATTTAGGGAGTGGTTAGTCCTCAGATTACAGACAGGTGTTCATCACTAGGCCTGTACTAAGTGTCAAAACTTTAAAATATTTACCCAGATTAGATGGAAGATCTTTCTACAATGAACAACATACTTCCTTGCCTTCTGAGATGGACATCATTTGACCTTTTCTTGATGACTCGGGATCCTCATTAAGAGCAATAGTTGTTGTTTTAGCCTGAAATACAGTGCTATCTTCAGGGCTCAGTAAGGTGTGGTGAGCTGTTGGCCCCTGCACTGAATGGCCCCAGACTATTGTATGCATCAGTTCTCCTGCCTGCTTTTTGCAGTTGTCCTGCCTCCTCCCTTGGTATCACGTTGTCAGGTTTTGCTCTGCTTTGAGCATGCCTGCCTCTGGCAGCCTCCAAATCTATACTCCTTTACCCTCTGTTCTCTCTGTAGCCCAATCTCCCATAGGGATGGTCCCAGCCCTTACATTCCCTTCGACATCACTGCAGCCTCCATAGTCCCTAGGAATGATCCTGCTTCCTGGAGCTCCACCCCGTGGGAATTGTGTGAGAACAGGCAGCTCCCCAAAGGCAATGAATGAGCAGCTGCCTTTCAGGGTTGCCCACAGTGAGGTTTGGCCAGAGGTTCAGTGTGCCAGGGCCAGCTGGTCCTTTGGCCCAGAGAGCTAGCTGAGCAGTAATAAAGCAAGACTCACATAGGGGTCACCCCTTTTATTGAGACTACTGAATTTCCTTTCCCAGTCGCTTGGAGATGAAGCAGGGGCTTGTAAGAACACTGCATCCACTTGGGATCCAGAGGACGTTTCGGCGTCAGCCTGTGACAGCTTTAAGTAGGTCAGATGTTGGGCCTAGTAACTTTGAGTCCCCTTCGGAGCCAGGCAGCCGCCACTTATGATTCTAGTCACTTCCCTCACTCTCTCTAGCTTTCAGTGGTGGCCAAGGCCTGGTACCACCCTTTGTCCAAAGCTGGCACCTGCTCTCAGATGCTTCCTCATCCATTCCTCGTCTTCATTCTCCTCGGATTCCTACAATTGGCTATTTGCTTTTGCCTCTAACCTTAGCTCAGCCTTTTAGGATCCTCGGATCTGCTTTCGAGGTGAAAATCATGAGGCCTTATCTGACTTCATTGTCCCACTTTTTCTGTGGCCTAGGCAGAGTAAAGTACATCCTCCCAACTCTGGATCTCAGGCCTTCTAGCTTCCTTATGGGCACTGAGTCTTTTCTTCCTTTCTCACTTCCCTCCGTTAACACATTGGCACACCCACCTGGAGACGTGTCTAGACAACAGCCTCCATAAAGCCTATTCTTGCTTTTCCTCAGAAGAACCTGAGCCTTCTCTTACAGACTCCAGTCCACCAAGAACAGGTGACGTGGCCAGCTTGCTTCATTGTCTCCACTGTGATTGATTACCATGGTGAAAAGGACTGACTGTTGGTTTCTCACACTCCTTGAGTTTACTGGTTGGAACTAAAAGAGATCATAGAATTTAAGCACCTACTTCAGCCCCTTTATCTGCTCCTTGCTTCTAGTGAACACATCAACTCCTCACAAGGTAGCCTAGTCTAGCTTCTTAAACTGTTTAAGAAGTGCAATTTAAGAAGTGCTGAAGGGTCCACCAATGGAAAAAAGTTTAAGAAGCCCTGGCTTAGTCTACCTTTGGACAACTCTAATTATTAGCAAGGTCTTTCTTTATTTTGGGGGAGGGGTTAGGCAATGGGGTTAAGTGACTTGCCCAGGGTCACACAGCTAGTGAGTGTCAAGTGTCTGAGGTCAGATTTGAACTCAGGTCTTCCTGAATCTAAGGCCACTGCACCATCTAGCTGCCCCAAGGCCTCTCTTTATCTTGAGCCAAAATCTTTCTCTTGGCAATTTCTAGTCCAGGGGTGGAGAACCTGTGTCCTTGAGGCCACCTAGGTCCTCAAGTGCAGCCCTTTGACTGAATCCAAACTTCCCAGAACAAATCCCCTTAATGAAAAGATTTGTTCTGTAAAACTTGGACTCAGTTAAAAGGCTGCACCCGGGGACCTAGAAGGCCACAGGTTCCCCCCATCCCTGTATTTCTTCTCCTGGTTCTCCCCTCTTGAGCCAAGAGGAGCAAATCTAACCATGCTTCCATGAGAGAGCCCTTCAATCCTACCCCACCTCTCCCTGGGGTCATGCCTTCTCCAGGCCTCAAATCCCCAGCTTCTTACACTGATCATTGCATAGCATGGCTCAAGCCCCCTCACCATCCTGGTCATCCCTCGCTAGATGCATTTCAATTTGCAGATGTCTTTTAAAATGGTGGTAACCAGACCCAAACATAATTCTCCAGATATGATCTGACCAGGGTAGAGAACAATAGAAACATCACCTCCCTCATTGTAGGTGCTAGTCATATACTCTGGCTGGGGTAAGGGGGAGGTCAGGACCTGTGATTTCCGTGACATAGAGAAAGAACTCTTGATGAGGAGACTCCTTTCACCGATGTGGATCAACAATTGTTCTGCAACTTCTAGTCTTAGAAAATTGCCCCGGAGGCAGGGGGGGTACTAACAAGGTAAGTGACTTGCCCAGGGTCACCCTGTCAGAAGCAGGACTTGAGCTGAGGCCTCTCCCAACTCTGAGACTGACTTAGCCTCCACTCCACTCCACTGCCTCTCTATTAACGCAGTTTCAAATTAAATGAACTTTCTTAGCAGCTATGTTGCCTTGTTGACTTTTCATCATCTATTACAGAGAATTTGGCAAATAATGCATCTCCCTCCTTCTGGCTTTGTTGCCTTTCAGCTCTGATTCTCCTGAATGGCTTCCTGGGAGAAGGAGGCCCACCAAGGCAGGGGGGGACCGTGCCTTCCTCCTTGTGGGTAATGTCATGAGTCACTTAGAGGCATGGTTAGCCGATTAATTACACATTGTCACCTTGGCTTCATGGAGGTCTCGCAAGGATTAAAAACCCATCCAAGAACTCTTAATTGGCATCATCGGATAATGACTCAGTAAATAAGTAGATTCTGTGCCCTATTCTGTGACTAAACTGCCTTTAATTGGCCCCAGGCCTCAGCCAAGTCAAAAAGTCACAAATGGCAGCTGGAAACTGGCCAACCTCAGGTTCTCTTGGTTGGGTAGGACTTGGTCTGAGGGCAAGAGAATGTCAAGAATATGAGAGTTTGGGGCTCAGCCTCTGTACCCAGTCAAGGCAGCTGCTTTTAGATGGGGCTGCGGTGGCAGGCTCACCAGGGACCTGAGGGAAAAATAAGAAGGTGGGAGAGTTCTATCTCCAGGAAAGGGGGTTCAGGTCAGCTCTCCAGCCAGTTAGACACAGCCATGCTTGATGCTGCAATTCAATTCAATTCAATTCAGCAAGCATTCATTAAGTGCTAACTGTATGCCAGGCCCTGTACCAGGCTTAGGGATTCTAAAACAAAAGAATAAACCAGCTCTTACTCTTAAGGAGATTGCTTTCTCCTGGGGGTAGGGGTTGGCGATGGAGAATAACATGGACGTAGATCAGTAATACAGAACATAAACAAAAAAAAATACAAAGCAATTTCTGGCACAATGGATATCTGGATGCCTGGAATCAGGCCCAAATACTTACTAGCTGTGTGACCCTGGGCAAGTCACTTAACCTCTGTTTGCCTCAGTTTTCTCATCTGTAAAGCAAGGATAATAATAGTGCCCACCTTGCAGGTTGTTGTGAGGATCAAATGAGATAATATTTGTACGAAGTGCTTGGCACAGTGCCTGACACGTAGCAGGTGCTATATAAATGCTTATTCTCTTTCCTTCCCCAGCTCCACTGTGAGGATCAGGGAAGGTCTCATGTAGTTTCTGAGTCTTGAAGGAAGCCATAGAGTCCAAAAGGCAAAGATGAGCAGGGAGAGTACTCCCAGAATGAAGAAACAGCCTGTGCAAAGGCAAGGAGGTGGGAGATTGAACATTGTGTTGGGAGATTTAAGAGATCAATTTGGCTGTATTCTATAGTACATGAGGGGTAGTTATAAGAGCAGTAGGCAGGCCATTTCAGTCCTTAAAGATGTGCTAAGTTACCCTGGTGCAGCTGGAATACTCTCTCAGATTCCATAGTCACAGATCCTGGGAGTCCTAGCCTCTGTCATTGCCACCTTTCCTAGGTCATATGTCAAGGAACAATGCTGACTTGGATTGATGGGGGTCCAGAAGCTGTAAATCTTGCTCTGACTTAGTGACACCCAGCTCTGACATACAGTCCCCAGGCTCCCTGCCCAGACCCCATCCTCTACCTTTCTCTCCTGTCATCTGTAAATCCCAGACCCTGACCCTGTTCTCTGCACTCAGACTGCCTGAACCAGCATCTCCTCGCCTGGAATTAAGCCCACCATCCTTGTATCCTCCGGGCCTCTCTGTTTGACCTTGTATGCACTCAGTTATTAACTAGCTTAGATTTCTGTCATTTAAGAACAATGCATAGTCCAAGAGTGCCTTAGGATTTCTGGGTATTATTTCCCCCATTTTACAGATGAGACTAAGGCTTAAAGAAATGAAATGGCAGATCCATGGTGGGGAAGTCAGGACACCTGGGTTCCCATATGGCCTTTTTGTCTGCACATATCTCGCCCCTTCCCATCTCTATACCCTTTGAGAGTAGGGCCTGTGCCATTCTCTCTATCTGCGCTCTCAATGCCTAGCATTGGATCTAGTTTGGGATCAATGTCATTTGACACTCTGGATACCTTGACCTGTTCCCTCTGTGTTTTGGCCTATCCCCTGGACACTGACCTTGGGTTTGTTCTTTGGGCTCAAAGTGCAGAGTAAGGGAGCACCCTCTTCCACCCTCTTCCTCTGTGGCTAACTTAAGAACTGTTCCCTCACTCATTATCCTCCTCTCCCCTCCCAGCATTGTCCTCTAGCTTCATCTCTATACCCCTAGCCTGGTCCAGCTCCAAGGTCCAGGTCCAGTTCTGATTCCTCTTGGCCTTTCCTCTGCTGGCCTTCCCTCCACTGCCTTGGGTTTTCAGAGGTTCCTGTAGCCTACTCGGGACTTTATTGGTGCTCCTCCAAGGGCTGCAGCATTTTTCTCCCGCTGAATTTTCCTCCATCATGTGCTTTCCTCTTTCCCAAGCTTGAAAAGGAAGTCCAATGTCAAAGGCTACATCCCCTCCTGTCTCACTCCCTTTCCAGCATAATGGGATGTTAGTTCTGGGAGAGAAGCTAACTTCAATACTACAATGGCTCTGCAATCTCCTTGATTTGGGTCCAGAGCATACTCCAGCCACAACTTCTTATCCGGTGCAACCCTTGCTAATGCCCTCCTCTAGGGGCCCACCCGACACACTGGGCCAGTTCTCTAGATCTCTTGATGTTGCATGGACACCAGTAGCGTACGTAGGCCGTCCATCACTTATCTACCACTGTAGTTACAAAACCAACCCACCTCCCTTTCCAGTCCTATATCTCTCTGAAGCACGGGGAACAAAAAATTTTTGCTGCTCCTACTGTGGGACCCCCAAGACAGATAGGAGTGAATAGAGGAGCCATTCTCGCTCTAACTTTGTGCCATGTAAGGGCAGTTGTCTTTTCCAACCTTCTATAAATGAATGATCACACCCTTCCCAATTGGACAGTTTCTGTCTCCCCCTCATGGAGGAGACCCTCCTCTCTTTCACTCTTGGGCAGCCTAGCTGGGCCATGTTCTCTCTTTCACTTGGAAACGTCCAGAGAGGAAATCTCAAAGCTCTCAAAGACCTGAGGGCAGAGGGGGTATATGTTGGAACTCTGCTGATGCCCTGTGAATTCAGCTCTGCTTTTCCCAGTCACCCCTCTACCCCCACCTCACCCAAAGTAGGCAATGGACCAGTGGGCCAAGCCTAGCTTCCTACATGATCGGCCTCCTCTGCTCTCCACCTGAGGCTGGATCTGAGCAGGCCTTCTCCTCTGATGGTTATAGTGGATGCTGCCTCTGCAGATCCAGCCTACTTCTCATTCAAAGATCTTGCTCTTCCCATGACACCTACTCCCCACTGTCCCTGTGCTCTAAGCCAGGAGCTGAGGAAGGGATTGACGTCAGGGCCCTTGCACTCCTGGGCAGAGCTGGCCAGCCAAGGGCAGCAAGGGAAAGATTGGCTTTATCTGAAAGGGCCTGCAGCTGGTGATTACATTGCTCTGAGCTCCTGGCCCCCCTCTCTGCTTCCAGTGGGCAGCTGCCAGTCAGTCAAGCTACTGTTCCTTATCGGATCCTTTATCCCCAGATTCCTCTGCCAGAGCCTCATGCTGGCTTCACAGAGACACCATAGCCCTACACAATTCCCACAGCAAGAAGGATCAGTGCCTTGGGTATGCAGAGCCTAATCCTGGAAGGCCAGAGCTCACACAGGCCTTCTGTCCCTCTCTCCTGCCTCAGTGGCTCTCTTGCCCCATTGTGCTGACCTTGGATCATACCTACTTGTACCCCTATCATATCTTCCCCACCCCTTCCAGGTTGTACATCTCCCTCCTTCCAGTCATCTCATAGCAGCAAGCAGTCAGCTAGTCCTTACTCTGTACCAGGCACTGTGCTGGCATGGGGGGATACCGAGGCAGAAACTATGAAACAGTCCTTGACCTCAAGGTGCTAATGATCCATCAGGGTATAAACCATGTGAATGGAGAAGTAAAGACAGGCTCATTTCAGGGGAGAAGACAGAGGGGGGAAGCATTTTGTAAGCCCCTGCTATGTGCTAGGTACTGTAACAAGTGATTTTCAAATATTATCTCATTCGATTTGTAGAGGGAGAGAGCACTAATGACTAAGGTAATCAGGGAAGGCTTCCTCAAGGAGGTGGCACAAGAGCTGAACTTTGAAGTGAGAGCAGAATTCAAAGAAGAAGCAAGCACATTTCAGGCATGGAGGACCATCCAGGCAAAGGCCTGGAGGTGGGAAGTGTTTCAAGTTAGGGGAATAGTCTGACTCGAAATTAGAGTGTGTGAAGGGACTTCCCTAATAATGGGAAGCACATGTGAAAAGGGAGGCTGGAGTCAAATTTAAGTGAAAGATCTTCCATGCCAAGTTTCTAGACACAGCAGAGAACTTTCGAAGATACTTGGTCAGGAAAATACTCCCAGCACTTTGCACAGGGCCTGGTACCTCGTACATAAATGCTTCATAAGTATTTGTTGGAATTCAGTTGGAACTTGTCACCTCCCTGCTCCCAATATGGCCCCCTATC
The DNA here is from genome assembly GCF_900497805.2 of Vombatus ursinus. Lineage (NCBI taxonomy): Eukaryota > Metazoa > Chordata > Mammalia > Diprotodontia > Vombatidae > Vombatus > Vombatus ursinus. The sequence goes on from NW_020954729.1 coordinate 1,085,840, forward strand.
CCACCCCAGCTGATGCAGGGAGGGGCCACGTGCCAGATGAAACTAACCATTCAGTGAACACAGGCCTCCTGAGATTAACCCAGAGACATAGAGTGGGGAGGGCTTGGAGGGAGGTGAATCCAGGGGGCCTCCTCTCCTCCTCCTGGTGGCCCTCCCCACCCCCAATTCCTCCTGCTGCCCTCCTCAGGACAAACAAAAGTGCCCTACAGCTCTGGTCACAGGGCAGGCCACACTCCTTTTCCCTAGGTGTGCCAGCGGGGGTCTTCCCATCTGCCAGGGTCAGACTTTTGCCTATAGCTGGCATAGGCTGGCCTTGATATTACTCAGCAATGCCTCCAAGTTTTCTCCTTTGTTGTGGGATGTAGGCTCGTGCTTGCACTCCCCTACGGGAGGGATTTGACTTTAGCGGTTAACCAAACCTTTTGTCCTTTCCTAGCCCCCTCCCAAATCACACTGAGTCACTTCCCAGCCCCCAGTAGGGCTCTGAAACAGGATGCTGATGCCTGGGTGGGGCATGCTTCTTCTCCCCCCCTCCCCCACCTCCCCAGACCAATCCTGACAACTTATCTGGTCTAGAAACACTATGGCATGACTATCCCCAAGGTGCCGCCACTAGTGTCCTGAAGGTATGACTCTCCATTTGCCATAGGTAAGGAAGAAGGCTGGGCTGGCTTCTGGAGAATAGGACCCTGCTCCCCACCCTGACTGCACCTACAATCCACTGCCACGATGCAGCCCCAACTGAATCTGTCCCAGGCATAATACTTTCACTCACAGTTCTATCTCCTTCCTACTTGGGGGTATGGGGGGAGGGAGCCACAGATGTGTATTACACTGCTGATTACGCCAACAGTTGATGGAAGACTGCTGCAGAGTATGCCCAATCCCATCTTACTTTACTAAGGCGCTCACTTAGATGGATTGGTGTGGGCCAGGTCAAGTATGGCACTTTAAGTACCTGTCAAGATGAATTTTTTAATGCCTACTATAGGCCTGTTCAGGACTCTGAACAGAATTCCCTACCATTATTGGCTTCCTCCAGATTCTCCTTTTCAGAGAGGTTTACATCAGCTGTCAGCCAAACTAAGTGCAGCCCAACCAAGTAAAGAGAGTTGATCACTAAGGAATGAACTGTTTGGGCCCCAACAACTCATGAAGAGTCAGCTGTCTACTAAGGCATGGAGGGGTTCTAATTTCCATCAGTGGAGGGAGCTTCTCACTGAGGAATTAAATTGAGGCATAGGATTTTAGCTTTACATGAGAAAGGAAGGAATTGGGTCCAACCCCCCAACCCCCTCCTTTTACAGATGAGATAACAGGCCCAGAGTGGATGAAGTGACCTGGCCAAAGTAAAAAAATGGCAGAGCTAGGACCCAGGTCCTCTTGCTCCGAATCCAGGGCTCTTTCTACTGCTGTCGTTGTTGTTTGTCCTTCATTCTTGAAGAGGACCAATGACATCAGGACGGTGATGTCTTGACTTGCAAATGAATTGGATTTAAGTGAAGGCAGAGAGCTGTTTGAAGTCATCAGCCTCACTTTCTCTTCCACAGTCATTGGAGTCCAGTGGCAAGAAATAGGTCAGGATGACTGGCCGTGGCCCCAGATGCAGTGAGAGACCTTGGCCTTTTTAAGCCAAGGTTTTCCCCAGTTCTCAGTTTGTCTGAGGCAACACCCATTCAGTGATTAAAAGCTAGGTAAGAATTGAGGCAAAAGTTGGCCTAGTTTGCCTTCACAAAAGAATCAGTCTGGGAAGGGAAGACCCTCAGGGTTTCTGGCCAGAACAGAAACACTATTGCTATTTACATTTATTCTGAAACATCAAAACCCAAACAACGAGCAAGTGAGGCTCAGGCTGAGATCTATTAATGGCCAATCAGTGAAAGAAGGCAATTTCCTTTACTGCCAGATATACAAGCTCTCTATTTTAGGAGACAGTCTTAATGAATTCATCACTGGATTCAGTACTGGGAAACTTTGGAGCCTAGGAAGACCTGCCATAGGATCATATTCCACTGGCAGAACCACTGGTACCATGCCATGCCATAATGTGGGATAAGGGGGGAAAGCAGATCACACTGAACGTCATTGAATCTCTCCTTGATTAGCCAAAGTCATCATTGCCAACATCAGATACTGCATAGATGATGACTTCAGGGTCTACTGAAGTGTGTAGGCCTGTTTGTTCCTGAGCCGAATAGCCCCAGACCATAATAATTTTCTCCTTTCTTCTTTAATTTGTCAATGATAAGTTAAAACCGCAGTCAAAGAATTTAAGAACTACAGAGGACGTCAGATATCTTTCTGGCCTAATTGCACCTACCTCTAGCAAAACTCCCTTCCCTTCTCATCTGCTGTCTTTAGACCACCTCAAAAAGCAGAAGACCACACTTGTTAGTACTGCGTATGTAGGAGGGAAGAGTTTCCACTGCAACTCCAATGAATGTAATTTGAGAGAAGTCAAGTACCCCTGATCATTGAATGAAAACAAAAGATGCCACACAGGAAATATTTTGTAATTGGGTGAAGAGAATTAGCAGTGCCCAGCAGGCTTCTGCATAAGTAGAAGGCTAGTCTGGGAGTAACTACCATTTCCAAGAGCTGAGATCTGTACAGTAAAAGCATTATTATATCTAATCTAAGATCGGCTACCAGCCAAGGCAGCCCCTTGTTCCATCCAGAGTGGAAAAAAAGCTTGTTTCCCTGCTCTGTATATGAATCCTTTTGATATCGATTAGTCTCCTTTCAGTAATTTCTTCTCCCAGCTGAATAACCTTAGTTAACACTTTCTGGCCCTTTATGCCACTTGATAATGCCCCTCATGCCATAGAAGAGGTCAATTATCTTTCCCGTCTCCTAGGAGCTGCCATGTTATCACTCTGTGTTTTTTTGACTTCAAGTTTTTCATCAACTATTACTCTAATCCTCAGCGGTGAGGGTGGGAGGAAAGGGAGGTCATCTGTATTTGATAGGTGTGGAGGCAGGACTCATCCAGTAGGGTGTAGGGGGAGGAGTCTTAGAGTAGAATTCAGGAGACCTGGGGTTCCTTTCTCTACATCTACCTTTTCTCATTCTTAAAATGAAGAGGTTGGATTAACTATTTTGTTAAGTCCCTGCCTGATCCCACATTCTCTGACTCAGCAAAGGGAAGTGACTTCCCCAGCAAGGCAGCATTGAAACTAGATGTCCCAGCCATATACCTTGACCCCAAGCCCAGTATCCTCTCTCAGATTCAACTTTTGGTCATTGATTCCCCACTATTTAGCATAACTTCTGATTCTCTGTTCCAAAGGGTATGCTTTTCTGCAGGGTTTGAGCCAACTTTACTATGGGGAAAGCAAAGCCTGTATGTCTTCCTCTGGACATGTCACTCTGTAAGCTCTTGGAAGAGGATGCTGAGCTCACTAAGCGGGGACCTCTCTGACCATATAACCAGTCCAAGAGAGCCCAGAGCAGACCACGATGCTGGCCACCAAGCTTACTGTGACTATGCCCAGTCTTGTCTCTGTAAACTTGTTGCTTTCCCCTTTTCACTAAGGATCATTCTCAGCACCAAGAGACACAAAAAGGCCAACAAATGGGTGAAGGTTGGTAATTTCCCCTTTCCTCTTACCTCTCCTGCTCCTCTTCCCCCAAACCTTTAACACTCTAGAAATTAGAGCCAGGGTCATTGCAGGTGTCTAAGAAGGTTCTCACTGCTTTGACTTAAGCCTTTGTGGGGCATCTCTCCACCTCCTTTCCAAAGCAAATATCCTCAGGGAGGCCATTAACACTTTCACTCTAATTAGGTTCTCCAATCAGGCCTCTGATTGAAATCAAGGTGTCCCAGGGGACTCCTACTCTTGGAACAGCAGTCAAGATGAGTCTCTCACTGGGGGACCTGCATTAAGCTTGTAATAGCAGAGGAAACCTGGTAGGCACCCAGGGAGACAGGGAACTGTCCACTTCCTTGTTTCAGGATGTGTGCCAGGAGTCCCTGGGATTTCTTAGAAGGCTGTGAGCAGCTGCTATCCTTCAGTACCCAGAGTTCAGAATGAAACTCCTAGAAAGGAACTTGACAAAGGGGAGGAACCTATAGACAGTCTCTGGTACCAGGTGAGATAGAGAAGGATGAGGTCAATCCTGTCCACATCAGAAGCCAAATATCCCCAGACTTGTGTCTGGCCAAGACGGGGCATCCCCCTTCCCTCTTTTTTTTTAACCCCCCTCCCTCTTCCTGGAGGCCAGGGGCCCCACAGACTGTCTCTTTGGGAGGGGACGAAGGAAGGAGGAGGTGACTAACCAACATTTCTCTCCTTCCCCTCCATCAGGTGATTCCCTCTTGTTCAGATGGCCAGTGTTGCATTGTGGGAGAACTGAATCTTGTTCTGAAGGATTAGGCGGAAGGTTTCCAAGTCAATGAGGAGGATTCATTAGGTGATCCAACAGGGCCAGCCAGCTAACAAAATGTGAGGGACTGTCTGATGTTGGCAGCTACCAGGTTGGGCGCTGTGGCAAGTGTAGGGTAAGATCTGGGTATTTTGGAAGTCGAGGCAGGGGCTGTGGTAGGCAGAGTCGTGGAGAACTGGGATGGGCTGGATACGGAGAAGCCCTGAGGCAATGGAGGGTGCTTGTGAGATAAGCTGGGTACAAGGAAGTAGCTGGAGCTTGAGCTCCTGAGGCAAGGGGCGGTGCCACGTGGGAATGGGATGGCAGAGGACTGAGTTCCCTTTGCTTAGTCCCCTCCCTTTATGCAACGTCATCCCCAGACACCTCTTGTGACCTTCCTGACTTCCTGGGTCCCTTTGTGCAGCACTGACCCAGACCCCTCCTCCCAGTGTCTGAGCCTGACTTCCTAGGTCACGTACTCTTGTCTATGCGCCATTCCCAGATGCCTCCTTCCTATATCCGGTCCTAGCCTCCTACGTCACTCCCTCCCCCTTGGTGTGCTAAACTCAGACAGCCCCTTCCAGTATCTGACCCTACAATCATTGGCTAGTAAGCGGGCTGGGGAGGAGGGGCTAGGTAGGTACTTAGAACAAGCGTGGTCAGATCACACGCGCTCTCCCCTGGCTCCTGCCCTGTTGCTCTGGCCTTGCTGCTTGGGCTTGCTATGATGGCTTGCTGTGTTGGCCTCTGAATAAAGCTCTGGTGTTGGTGCCTCCCGATGGCTCGTCTCTGTGTGGTGATCCGGCTGAGGACCGAAGACTCGGGAGTGAGTAAGACTCTGGTAGTGTGCTCCTTATAGAAGGAGTGGGTACCGGCGTACGGCTGGCAGAAGGTCGGCGTGCGGCCAGTATAACAAAAGGCTTCTGTTTGCTCTAATGGACATCCTTGCCCACTCCTCAGTTTAGAGCTGTCACTGCCATCAAGCCTTGCTAGGCCCTCGCTCTGTTCCCCCAACTCACCTGGATAAGTTAAGAACAAATTCCGTAGGGCTAAAGTGAACACAACCTTCCAAGGAATTAAGGAGGAAAAAGCACCAACTAGGAGAAAGCTCAGAATTTACACAGTGATGATAAGGACTCTCTGAGCCTATCATATTCCTCCCTCACTTCCCCCCAGCTCTTAATTCCTCTGACTCCAGACCTGTCCCATCCCATATGGAGAGGGAAGGGGAAGGCAAAGGAAAGGGAGAGACTGGACTGTCAGGAAGGTAGATTGAGACTGTGGAGGGGCAACCTCAAGACAGAAAAACGCAGCCTGCCTGCTCACTGGGATGATGTTCTACATTAGCCTGCTAGAACCAAGGTCAGAGAACTTAAGGACCAGGAGGGAAAGTGAAGGGAATCCAAGCCATTTTGGATCACAGCCTTCTCCACAAAAGGGGATGGAGGTATTACAGGTTTGCAGAGACAAGACTGGGCATGGTCACAGTAAACTTGGTGGCTGGCATCATGGTCTGCTCTGGGCTCTCTTGGGCTGGTTATGTGGTCAGAGAGGTTCCTCTCAGTGAGCTCAGCATCCTCTCCAAGCGCTTACAGAATGACATGTCTAGAGGGAAAGATGCAGGCTTTGCTTTCCCCACAGTAAGGTTGGCTCAAACCTTGCAGAGAAGGTGAGTGCCTTCTATCTGTCACACAAGTATTTTTGTTAGGGTTTACACTTGGATCCAAACTCCGAGGATTGGGGGCAGAGGAAAAAAAAAACTGAAGATGATGAGCCAGAAGACTGGGATTCAAATCCTGCCTCCAGTATTTACCGGCTTTGTGTCTCAGAGCAAGCTGCTTCCCCTCTCTGAGCCTCAGTTTTCTCTTCTAAGAGTTGTAACTAGGGTCTGGTGACTGGGATTTTGCCTCGGGGCACTAGAATCGAATATTTGCATACTGACATCTCTGTGGAAAGGACTAATCTCAGTACCTGGCTGGCAAGAAGAATATTTTAGCTAGGAAGTTTCCTTGCAGTATGCGTCCTCCCCCTGAAGAGAACGTCCCAGGTGAGTCCCTTCCCAGTGTGACCCTACCTTGCTTCCCTTCTCTTCCTTCTTCCCATTGAGTGGTTTCCCCTGCCCAAGCGATGGGTGTTCCAGTTCTGTCCTCCCCGTAAGACCTTGGATCCCTAGGTCCTCTCTTTTCCCTAGTCAACTGGATTTGTCTTACAAACATACATGAGCTTTGTGTGACTTGCCCCAGGGGCAACAAGTGCTACTTGGGCCTCTGCTTCCTGTCAAACAAAAACAAGAGGCTTAGGCTAGATGTTCTCCAAGGTTCCTTCCAGCTCTAAATGTTTGACCCCATGGTTCCGTCCCAGGGCCTGTGGCCTTCCCTATGCCTCCTAGAGTATTCCACCTATGGGAGTCACCTCCCAGACATCACAAGTAGGCCTTCCAATGTCTCCTTTCCTTAACAGAGGAGAGCTTGAGCTGCTGCATTGCAGCCCTGGACCGAAGGCCTGCATCCCATACTTCTGCAGAGGGCCCTGGGGCTGGGCTGCTCTCTTAGCTTCTCCCTTTCAGCCTCTCAAGATTGGGGTAGTTAGGACAGCAGCTGGGCCCAGGGCCCAGGGCCCAAGCCCCAAGCCCTGTGGAGAGCAGGTCATGGACGCTCCTTTGACCTTGAAGGCGTCTCTAGAAGTGCCTTCAGGTAGGTCTGAATTGGTTTCTCCCTTCAAGGCTAAGTTCTGGACTTAGTTGTTTTTTGTTTTGTTTTGTTTTGTTTTATTTTCAGCCTGGCTTACCGCAGAAGGGTAGAAATACATTCAGCAGCTGCTTTCATTGATTTATAGTTTTTTCCATTAAAAAAATAATGAGATTATTTGCAAGAATGCTTTTTCCCAAAGAGAACAGGCTAAATGAAAAGAAGATAGATTGTAGCACCCATGGGACACACGAAGGCCAGCATCCTTGCTAAGTGATGCCAATTATGCCTAATGCGTGGCCCTCCAAGGACCCTTTTCCTCATTCTCTTGCACTGGCCATTGGACTAAGAAAGCAAGCTTTCACTATATTTTCCTCCTAATTCATCTTGGAGTCTTGGTCACCATGTCTCAGAAGCAGACAATGTGGAGACAATGGCCTCTGATTTAAAAGCCTGTCCTTGAAGCCTTCAGATCTTTCTTTTAACACATTTTTATTTTCAGCTCCCAGGCCAGACATTCTTGCTCAGGGGAAAAATTGTAGAAATAACTGGGCACTTGCCTGGAGGAGAGGAGGCAGCTGTCACACCTTGCCTCCTTCTGTAAACATCAGCCTGGCTTCTCCGAGCATGAGCTCCTCACCTTCCCCAATGAACCCGGCATGCCACCGCCAAATTAACTTTCCTAGACATCAGCTCTGATCCCAGCTCTGCCGTGTACCACATTGTCAGCCTGGAATTCTAAGGGCTCTGCAAGGCTCCCCTCTTTCCACTCGCCGCCATCCCTGACTTTTTAAAAAATAAGTTTTTATTAATATTTTGCTTCGTACATTACCATAGTTAGTGCAAGTATCCCTCTCCCTCCTCCTTCCAGAGAACCACCCCACATAACAAATAATATTTTTTAGAGAGAATAAAAAGTCAGCACAACTGATCAATGCATTGGAAAAGCCTGAAAACATGTACCATGTGTCTCACCTCCTTAAAGGGGTGGCTTGGAGGGTGTCTTTTCATCTCCCCTCATTCAAGTCCTATTTGAGCTTTAATTTTGTTACTTTTCCATTTGATTTTTTTTGCTTTTGTTTTGCTTTGTTTTTTTTTTTAATTTTTGCTTTTTTTTTTTTGGTGTATCATTCTTTCCGTTTGCATTGTTGCAGTTACAATGTATCAGTGTATATTGTTTTCTTGGCTCTGCTTACTTCACTCTGCATCAGTTGGTGTAGATCTTCCCCTGATTCTCTGTATTCATCACACACATCATTTTGTACAGCACAGTAATATTCCACTACATTCATATACCACAATTTATTTAGCCATTTTCTAACTGATGGGCATCTAAAGTGCCACTATAAATCTTTTGGAGTAGATGAGGATTTTTTTCCTAATCAATGGCTTCCTTGGAGTCTAAGCTCAGTAATGGAATCCCTGACCCAAAGGGTATAGATATTTTAGCCCCTTTATTTACATAATTCAAAATCATTTCCCAAAATGGTTATAACCATTTCACAGCTTCACCAACAATGTATTAGCGTGCCTATCCTTCTACAGCTCCTCCAAAACTGAGTGTTGCCATTTTTGGTTGTCTTTGCCAATTTGCAGGGTTTGAGATGAAGCCTTTGGGTTGTCTTAATTTGTGTTTCTCTTTTTATTTGTGATTTAGGGCATTTTTTATGTGGTTGTGAATGCTTTGCAGTTCTTTTGAGAACTGTTGTTCATATCTTTTGACCATTTATCTATTGGAGAATGGCTATTAGTCATATATGTAATATATATGTGGATAGATAGATGGATAGATAGTTTATATATCTTGGATACAAAACCCTCAATAGATAAATTTGATACAAAGATTTTTTTCTCCATTCAACCCATCCCTGACCTTTTGCTTTTTAAACTCCTGCCCTTCCTATCACCTCATAAATTAAGAACTGGAAAGGATCTTAAATGCCATCTGGTTTTCCCCCTCCCCATCATTTTACAGAAGAGGAAACTGAGGCCCAGGGAAGGGAAGTGTCTTGTCCATGGTCATACAGGAAGGTAGTGGAAGAGCTGAGATTTGAACCCAGGTCCTTTGTCTCAAAGTCTCTCACTCTTTCCACCATCCCATGCTACCCCCTCCACACACACACACATACACACACACACACACACACACACACACACACACACACACACACGCTCACCATGAAAGCTTTCCCAGGCTGGCTTACAGTGCCTGGTATCTTCTCTGACACCCTGCCCTACTTACACTCTATCTCTCTTGTTCAGCACAGAGCACACGGCATGGTCATAGTGATAATCTTCCATGGACATATTCTATTTTTCCCCTCTTCCTATTCTTCCTTTCTTGTCTTTTCTGTTGTCCTCGCTCTCAAATCACAGAATGTGACGTGAAAGGGACCTTAGGGACCATCTTTTTCAAGCCTGGCATTTTCTAGCTGAGGCCCAGAGGAGGGAAGGGGCTCAGAAGACAATCAGATGGCCGAGCCCTCTGGGGCCTAGGAGAACCTTTCCTTCCCACCCCTCACTTTATAGGTGAGGATTCTGAAGCCCAAACAGAAGGGACTTTTAGAAACACAGAATGTCAGAGCTGGAAGGCCTCTTCTAGTTCATCTAAACAAACTCGTCATTTTGCTTAAGGGGACACCTAGGCCCCGAGATGGACAGTGACTTGCCCAAGGTGCTTCAGGGATTCTTCCCTTATTCGTTTCTGGTGGGCCATCCAGGCGGTTGTTGGCTGAGCTCAGGGACTTCAGGGTTGCTGAACTGGGACTTGGGAGTGGTTCAGCCACCAGAGCAAGCTCTGGCAATTAGGCAGCAGGAGGCCCACAGGCCCAAGGCACTTCATTGCCACCAAGGCCCCCTCAGAGGCAGGTCTGCGAGCACCTAGTTGGGCCCCTTGGCCGCCCATGCATGGGGTCCTCCCTTCCCTTTTACCACCTGGGCCTTATCTGCAGCCCAAGAGCAAATTTGCTGGAAGAATATAGCTGCAGGCCCAGCCTCGCAACATCAACATAGAAGTGACGTCCCTCTGAGGGCACCATCTCCTGGAATCCTCTCCATCCACTGCAGTGTCTCCCCAAGAAGGGCTCAGCAATGCTATTGTCACGTCCCTGAGAATATATTTCTTGGCCCTTCTCCAAAGTCTTCCTAGCCCCAGAATGTGGGGAAACGGTCCCCAATGCTGCCCCAAACCATTTGCTCCTTGGCAGTGAGTCGAGCATCGGACAAGCTCAGGCACAAACATGGAATGGGTGCTCTACCCTTCCTGCTCTCCTTTGCCAGCTCTGCTCTAGTGGGTACTTCATATGACTCTGGTTACCAGTAACAGACTGCCTGCTATCCTGCAGATACATGCCCTTGGTCACAAAGGCAAGTAGGTGAGAACAAGGGGACCCTGCAATGTGAATGCCACCCCATGGGGAATCCCTTAAGGTGGGCCCCTCAGACATGCACTGGGCCAGGCAGAACTGTCCCTGTTCTCAGAGCTCTGTGAGAGTTGGCCCCCCCACGGAGCTCCAACTGTCTATACTCAGCACCATGTGGGCTGGGATGCCAGCTTCCACCTATCAGGAGCCCAGTAGGGTGGGACCTGCCTCTTCATCTCTGAACAGTAGGGGCAGGAAGCTGCTCAGTCTTGGCCTTATTCTGAGCTGTTAATCACTGGTTGAGGACAGGGCCATCTTGTCACCTATGCTCCTGAGAGAGTTGAATTCTATTTCTAACTCCCTCCTGGGTCTGCACGTACTGTCCGGGATTAGAGGGCCTTAGCAAATACTTGATTTCCTTCTGCTCTCCAGCACGAATGTTCAAAAGAGAGAGCTATCACTGAGCTGGAGTATTTGGGAAAGGCTTCCTGGAGGACATGTAACTTCAACTGGGTCTCTGTGGTACACTGAATAAATGTTGTTGGGGACTTAAAAAGAAGCTATGGGCTGCAGGGGAAAAACGTGTTGGGAGTCAGGAAGACCTGGGTTCAAATCCAGCCTCAGATACTACTAGCTGTGGGACCCTGGGCAAGTCACTTAACCTCTGTCTGCCTCAGTTCCCTCAACTATAAAATGGGGGTAATAATGGCACCTACCTCCCAGGGTTGTTGTGAGGATAAAATGATATAATATTTATAAAGTACTTCTCAAACCCAAGTGCTTTAGAAATGCTATTATTATTTTTATTATCATTATCATTATTATTATTAATTATTATTATTATTATTATTATTATTATTTTAAATGATAGGCAGGATTTAGAGACCCACCCCAGGGGAAGATGGAAGGAATTCCCCTTCAGAAGGGATCGGAATTCTTCCCCCATGGGAAATAAAAAATGTATTATTATTCATAATAATAACTAACATTTATATTGCAAAATACTTTACAAATTTTATTTCATTTTATCTTCATAACAACTCTGGGAACTAGGAACTATTATTATCCCCATTTAACAGATGAGGAAGCTGAGGCAAAAAGAGTTTCAATCACCCCAAATCACACAGCCAATGTGTCCAAAGGTCTATCTTGTGGGTGATTTCCATGCAATTATTTATGCATTAGAATTGCCCAGGGTCACGCAGGTAGGAAGTGTTGAGGCCAGATTTGAACTCAGAAAGATGAGTCTTCCTGACTTCACGCCCAGCGCTCTAGCCACTGTGCTACCTACCTGCCCCTACTTAAAGCAAAATCCAATCTACCCCAGCCTCCAACAACAAAAAGAGAAAAGATCTGTGTGCAAAGTCCATAAAAATGCCTGAATAGAAAAACCTCCACAACACAGAAGAGAGGATTTCTACCTTGGGCACCTTTCTTCTACTGCTCACTTACTGTGTGACCTTGAGTAAATCACTTCCCTACCATGGGGGAGTGTTCTGCTCTGTTCAATAAGGGAGCTGAACTAGATTGTCACTAGGGTCCCTGCCACTTCTGATATTGTCCATTGTAGCAAACATAGATTTAGAATCGGAAGGAGCCTTAGAAAGAAGGAAAGGAAACAAATATTTATTAAGCACCTGCTATGTGTCAGGTAGTGTGCTGGGTGCTTTCCAAATATCTCATTTTAAAGCCCAAAGCTTAACAAATTAACCTTCAAATTTATCTCATAAGAAGATAACAACCCCGGGAGGTAGGTGCTATTATCTCCATTTTACAGTTGGGGAAACCACAGCAGAGTTTTAAGTGCCTTGTCCAAGGTCACCTAGTTAGGTGGCAGAACTAGAATTCAAGCCCAGGTCCTCCAACTCCAAAGCCAGCTCTATGTCCTGCCTCTTCTCTTTGATACTGTCTTTAGATCAGTAAGCAAACCGATGCCAGGTTCCCTCAGACTGCCCTGGGTCTTCTCTGTCCCACGATGGGAGCACCAAAGAAGCAATGATGCCATGAGGGCTTTGAGAGGGCAAAGGTCCCTCTGTCTCTTCAGTGCCTTGAAGTAAGGGAGCGGAGCAGCCCCTACTCCCCCTCACAATGCACCCCCTTTCTTCTCTGCCCACTGGGGACTGGCTCAGTAGGGCTAATTTGTTAAGCTTCTGGCTTTCAAATGTTGCTTTGAAACATTATAAGGGAGGAGTCACAGGGGCTGTTTTTGAAAATAGCGTCCGAGGGAGGCAACTTGTGTCTGATGCCATGTCTGAGCTAACGCTATTGCTAAGGAAAATGTTTAATAGGTAGGTTTAAGTGCTGCATGCAAATTAGTTTAAACAGAGTTTCAGAGCTGAGATATTAGAAGTGGTTTCATTGCAGAGCAAGAATGTGCTGCATTTCTATGCCTGGCTCTTCTTTCTGGCCTGTTTTGTTAGGAAGTGATGAAAACACACTGGCCATGTGACCCCGGCCAAATCATTAACCTCTCAATGCTCTAGGCAAGGCTCTAAGCCACTCAGTTGCCAAGAATGCGCCCATCTGTATTCATCGGAGATGTTTCCTATATCTAACCTAAGGATAGTAGGAGAATGAGAAGTAGGGACCCTAGAGAATATCCTGGGCTCAACTGGTGCCAATGTGTCATCCCTGAGCTCAGGGCAACATAGTCGCCATTTCAACAAGCAGTTCAACCAATAGGTATAAACCACCTACTATGTGTCTGGCCCTATGTAGGCCCTGGAGATACAAAGATGAGAACAAGGGTCCCTGCCCTCAAGGAGCTTACATTCCACTGAGTGGAACCAACACTTAGAGAAGTTGATCCAAAGGTAATTATGGTAAATACCAAAGTCATTTGGAGGCTAGGAGGGAAAGAGGATTAAGAATCTGGATGGTACCTCGGAGACCATCTCTTCAAACGCCCTCATTTTATAATGACGATAATAGGAATAATAACAGCTCACAATTTCTATAGTGTTCTGAGGATTTACAGAGTACTTTGGTCACAACCATCCTATGAGGTAGGCACTGTAAGAATTATCATCCCCCTTTCACAAATGAGGAAACTGAGTCTCAGAGAGCTTCAACTGCCCCACATCACAAGCTAATGTGTCCAAAAGCCAATTTTGTGATTGATTTCTGTGCAATTACCCATATGTTGGAATTGCCATCACTAATACATAGCGGTAGTACAGCCTGCTGTGTATGAGGTTCTGTGTTTAGCACTGTGAATCCAGAGCTGAAAACTGATTTGTTTCTTGTCCTCAAAGAGAGTAGAATGAATTAACCTTGCGTGCCCTCTAGGAGGGCAATCCATCCAGAATCCCCTGGGTGACCTCAAGTGACCACAGAAATGGCCAAAATGACCATTTGCAGGCTGGTTCTGATGTGTAAATACAGACAATAAGATCATCTTATTACAGAATCACCAAGTCAGCTGAGACCTTTGAGGTCATCTAGCCCAGCCTGTCCCTGAGCAGGAATTCCTTCTTAGGCATGCTCAGACAGGTAGCAGTCTCCCAGCCCTGCCAAGAGAACGTTGATATACTGGATTTTCTGAGAAGTTGAAGTCACTCACAGAATGTCCTGCTCCCTGAGGAGGCACGGCTTCATTTCTGTTTGGGTTTTTTTTTTCTTTTGGTCTTCACATCCCCAGATCCTACCACAGTGTCTGACACTTAGGACATACTTCATATTCACTGATGGATTGGTTGAAGCAAAAACAAGAGCATGGATGAACATAATAAGGAAATGGACATAATCTGTTCAGGAGATGGTGAAGAGGCTGGCCTGCTGGGGGAGCAGTGAGAATAAAGAAGGGGGTGTCTGAATGCTAGGCCAAGAAGCAGGGAGCTATTATTATCTGTTAAGCAAGGAAAGGGTATGATTTGGTTTTTTTTTTTTTTTTTTTGCTAAAAGTAGTTTTGTGGGGAGAATTTGAAAGGGCATGTAAGATGCCTTGGCACGGAGGTATCATTTTTTGGGTGCAAGTTGGATTAGATGGCTCTTGAGTCCCCTTCCATCTCTGGGATTTGGTGAAGGCCTGGCATCCTCAGTGCCATCTTGTTTCCACTTGCCCCCCACCTCAAATTCTGCCCTGGCAGTGGATTTCAGGCTTTGTTGCCCTTCCTCTGGTCTGTCCCTGAGAGGAGGACTTCTTGGGTCTATTCCAATCAAGGCCTCCATTCTCCTTGGGCATCCTTAATGATCTGTCTCTTGGAGATGGGTTCTCACCAGAGTGCTGTTGGTCCATTGGGTTCCATTAATAAATCCCAAAGCCAAATGGATCTTCACTGCCCATGCCCCTGACTCATCCTGGCACCTTAGCAGCATGCTTTGCTCTCTGGGCCACAGAGAAAAAAATGCTTTTCGCCAAGTGGGGTGAATTTGGTGGAAAAGCCTGGCAAAAGACCCCAAGGTAGCCACCTGAAAGGAGCAGAGTGGACCGGTTTTTGTGTCTCTCTAGAACACACATGCTCCCTCAGGAGGTGGTGGCCTTTTTGAAGTCAGGATCCCTTTGGGAGCCTGATGAGGTTTCTTGACTCCTCAGAATCATGCTTCAAATGCATAAAATAAAATACATAGGATTACAAAGAAAGCCAATTCTATTGAAATATAGTTATTAAAGGGAAAAAGCCAAATTTCCAGAGCCTGGGTTAAAACCCCCTGCCAATCCTACCCCCATGCCCATCCCAGTCAGTTGTGCCAACATGGGAAAGTAAGATTGCTTGTGGTAATAACTGAGAGCCCCTAGAGCGTATCTGAAGGATCCCAACCCACCACCAGCCCAGGGCTGTGAAATGTGATTACAACCCTATCATTGCCTCCCTCCCTGGGTTTTCTCCCTCACTCAGCCTCCAGCCTAGCTTGGGTCCTCATCACCTCTCCCACCCATTAAATTAGCCTGCTGATCAGCCTCTCTGCTTCCACTCTCTCTCCTCTCCCGTCCACCTTTCACGCAGCTTCCAAAATGATACATAAATCTGATCAAGTTGCTTTCTTACTCAAAAGCCTTCAATGGCTCCCTATTAGCACCAGGATAAAAAGCAAACTTGTCAGTTAAACATTTAAAGTCCTTTACAGTCTGGCTCTAGGCTACCTTTCTAGGTGCTACACATCATTCATTCTCACAAAATCTATGATCCAGCTAAACTCTGTGCTTTTACATACAGGCTATGCCACTGGCTTTAAATGCACTCTTTCACCTAGGTATCCCTTCAAATTCAGCTCAAGCATTTACCTCCTCCAAGGTGCCTCTCTGATCCCTCCAGCTTCTGGTGCCCCCTCTACCCAAATTACTCTGTATTCGCCTTGTACTGCCTTATTCACACACATGTTGTAATCTTAGACGGTGCCACATTCCACCTCATCAATTTCCTGGAGGGCAGGAAACATATCATTGTTATCTTTGTACCCCTAGTGCCTGGTATAGTGCCTGGCATACAGTACATGCTTAATAAGTGTTTATCAAATTAAATTGAATCATCTGGCAAGTGGGCAATAAGCCTTCAAGTGCTCCTGACACGTGAGCTGCCATCCTCAGCATCACTTTCTTGAATGCTGTGATTTTTAGTGCTGCCCCAGGCCCTTCTTTTGATTGGATGAAGTGAGCTCCCAAACCAGACCATCTTTCCCATTTTGGGGGGGGCAGGAGCTGCTAGAACAGCAGAGCTCCGTGACCCTGGCTCTGAGCCCTGGCTTCCTGCGGCCCCAGGGCAGACTGACAGTGAATGACCGAGACATTCCTCCAACACCAGAGTGCTGGGGCCTGTTCCCCAGAAGGATGAATCACCCCTCTGGAGCTCTTTCCAATGAAGAGGATCACTGGGCATCAGCGCTCTATTAATCGCCTTGTCATCTTCACCTCCACCTTCCCCTTTTGTTCCAGCTCAGGATTACAAATGCACAAAGCAGGACCAACTGGACATCTATTGGCTGAGGCGGCAGGGGTGGGTGGGGAAGGAGGTGTGAGGGCAGGCTCATTCCCAAATGCCTGAGCAGCCCTTAAAGTGCTTAAGGTGAGGCCCATGGGGTAGCAGGTCATGAGCATGTGGAAGGTCCACCCTTCAGCCCCATCACTGCCTTAAGTGGGTGACCTTGGTCAAAACCTTCTCCTTTTCCAAGCCTGCTTCTCCATCTATCATGTACCTTCCATTCCACTGCCTCTCTCATGTATGCAGATGGTTATTTGTAGGTTCTCTCTCCCATTAGAATCTGAGCTCCTTGGAGGTTAATACCCTGCTTTGGCCTTTTTTTTTTTTTTTGCCTTTGTATTCTTAGCACTTAGCAGAGTGCCTGGCACACAGAAAGTGTTTAATAAATACTCATTGACCTACTGATTATAATATGACTGCTGCCACTCATAGCTGTCATCTAGATAGTAATTTAAAGGTTCAACTCAACAAACACTCATTAAGCATCTACTGTATGCCAGGCACTGTGCTGGTCACTAGCGATAGAAATATCAAGGTGAAACAGTCCCTGTCCTTGAAAAGCTTACTTTCTACTGGTGGGGATGATGGGTGGTGGTGGGGGAGGGAAGACAAAATGTACACAGGTAAGATCATTTCAAGAGGGTGAGAACAATAACAATTAGGGAGGCCAGGGGGGCTTCGTGGAGGAAGGGCACCTGACCTAAGCCTTACATGATATCATTTGCTCCTCACAACAGTCCTATGTCCCCATTTTACAGATGAGAAAACAAGCTCAGAATGGTGACTCATTCACATTTATACATGTTGGAGACAGAATTCAAACTCAGGTCTCTCCCGAGTGCTAGTCCAGCACTTTTTTCAACATATCCCAAATGACACAATGGAATGAAACAAGCATTTATTAAACTCCTATTATATACCTGGCCCTATGCTGGGCACCAGGAGCTCACACACTCATATACTTTTAACAGTATATGCCAACAACATACAAGATGAATATAAGCCAGAAAGGGTCCTTCCAGATCCTCTAGCTCCCAGGAAGCCTTTATTGCCCTAACAGGGCCATCCCTCCCTAAGCTCCCTTGTACATGCATGCTCATTGTTTATATTCCACATCTGCTGAGGTTTGTATATGCTGTCTCTCCCATCCTACACTCTATGATTGCTAACACAGGAGGCCAAAGGAAAACCTTTCTAGCAAACAACCTGGCCTATCAGAAAACAGCAGCCCTGCCTCCAAGGAAGGCCGTGATTTTCTCCTGAGAGTTCTTGAGCCAAGCATTAGCTTCAGACCTTGAGGCTTCTGACATCCCTGAGGCCTAATCCCACCCCACCCCCCCACACTGAGACTAAGGCCTCCTTTTGGCCCCTGGTAAGAATGGAGTCTAGAGACACCAGAGCTGAAGGCCATTGAGTCTAGAAGGCATTATCAGGGAATGAGAAGCTAGGCTCAGTTAAAGATCCCTCTAACCCCCCAAATGCTCTCATGCTCTAATAGTTTTTTCCCACCATCTGGCTGCCTTCCTTGCCCCATGCCTGGGTTCTATGCTGCTGCTACTGCTTACATCCTTCCATGAAGAGTTTGGGCAAGGCACACAGCGGGCAAGGCTGGTAAGAAACTCAACCAACTTCCTAGTTTAACTGAGGGTCAGTCAGGCCTGAACCTGACCCCCTCCCCAACATGTTTGCCTGAGTCTTGCTTGTGGATGGGCCAACGGGGATGTGGCGGCATTTCCAGCCCCCTTTGCCATGCTGAGGGTGGCTCTGGCCTACAGTTTTTATGATTCATTCCATCACCTGACATTTTGCAGCTCTTGCCCTGACATCAACTCCCAGGTAGCAGAGAATTATAAGGAGGTGATACTTGGGAAGAAGGTTGTCCCCAGCCAGGGATCTTCAAAGTGTCCTTATCAAGCCCCAAACCATCTGATAACAACAATTCCCTTCCATTCCATTCTGCAAACCTAAAGCCCCTACTTTAGACCAGGTGCTCACTGTTTTAGATTCTGAGAATGCTAAGATAAAAATGAGCTAGCCCCTGCCTTCAAGGAGCTTACCTTCTATTGAGGAGATATGATAAGATAAGTAGGCACCAGATTTTGGAAGCTCTTGAATGACACACTAAAGAATTTTAATTTTATCTGCTAGGAAGTCGGGAGACACTGACATTTTTGGAGCAGGGGAAAGACATTGATCCAACTTGTACCACAGGAAGATTATTTTGGCCACTGTGTGGACCCTGGAGTAGACAGGCAAGAAGACCAATCAGGAGGCTATCACAATAATCTGAGCAAAAATTGATTAAGTTTTGAACTAAGGTTTTAGCAATGTGGGTGTGGAGAGAAAGAAATAGATGTGATGGTAGAATGGACAAGATTTGACAACTGAATGAATACGGCGTATGAGGGAGAGGGGCACGTCCTACATGGCACCAAGGTTATGAACATGATGACTAGACCAATGAGGGTGGTGCCCTCAAGAGAAGAAATTAGGGCTGGATGGATATATAGATAGAGATATAGATAGATAGATAGATAGATAGATAGATAGATAGATAGATAGATAGATAGGTAGATAGATAGATAGATAGATAGACAGACAGATAGACAGAGAGACAGACATCTGGGAGTCACCTGAACAGAGATGACAACTGAACTCATGGGAGTAGATAAGATCAGAGGAGACGAGAGGAGACAAGATGAGAAGAGGGCCTAGGACAGAACTTTTCAGAGCACCAATTCTTAGAGGACATGAGATGGATGATACTTACACCGAGAAGAACCAGGCAAGCAGAACAGTGTCATGGAAACCAAGAGAGAAGAGAATATTCCTGGAGAAGAGGTTGGGAGTCAACAGTGTCCAAAGCTACAGATTTGTCGAGAGGGATGAGGACAGAGAAAAGGCCATCAGATTTGACATGTGAGATCACTGGTCACCTTGGCTGGAGGGAGCAAGTTCAGTTAAGTGGTAAGATTGGAAACTAGATTGCCAGGGGTTGGGAAGTGAGTTGGAGAGGAAATGAAGGCAGCAAGAGTCGATAAGTCTAAGTGTCTAAGTGTTTGATAGTGAAAGGGACAATCACTTGAGGAAGTTTATAGATACAGGAGAAGAAACCAGTGGATGAGGAGCAATTGAAGATGAGAGAAACAATGACCAGTTAGGAGGCCTGGGCCAACCTCAGCAGACCAAAAGGCAGGGTAGCATATGCCGAGGGCTGATTCCATAGGCATTCGGGGAAATCTATGCTTATTGAATCAACCAACGAATGAATGAATGAGCATAAAAGTCATCTGAAAGAGTCCCTTCCAGCACGTGTGGCCTCACATCTGAACTCAGCTGGGGTGCCTCTGATGATGAGGCTTGTCCCAGCCTATGTAAGATAGGCTATATCCTCTCTGCACTCATATCATTACCCCACCTATGCTTTGGCCATCAACATGATAACAATTGGTGTGGCCCACTATATTTGCATCCAATAGCCCATTTATTTTTCACAATGCCTCCTTAAAATAGACATTTTACTGGAAACTGAGGCTCCCCGGTTCAGTGGCTTATCTAAGACTACTCAGGCAGTAAGTGACAGAGGGACTGGAGCTCAGGACTTGTGACTGCATCGCTGACACCCCTCCCCACTATTTCCCACTGCTGCTCTTCTCAAAGGGGGTTCTTGGACATCGTTTGCTTAATTATGGTCTAACAATGGTTCAAGTCAAGTTTTTGTTTCTAAATTGAAAGAACCAGATTTGAGAACTGGCCTATAATCTTCATTTCATACTTACATCTATACTTTATGTGACCCTGGGCAAGTCAATCCACCCCTCTGAGCCTCAGTTTACTCATCTGTAAAATGTGGATAATAACGGCCAGCATTTATATAGTGCTTTAAAGTGGGCAACGTGCTTCATATTTATCTTGATCCTCATAAAAACCCTGCAAGATATATCCTATTATTATCCTCATTTTATAGTTGAGGAAACTGAAGCAGACTGAGGTTAAGTGATTTGCTCAAGGTCACACAGCTATTAAGTATTCGGCAGAATTTGCACTCCAGTCTTCACGGCCCCAAAGCTAATACTGTATGCCCTGTGAGCACTTGGGTAGCAGGATACTGCCTGAACCTACCTCACAGCATCCCTGTGAGGATTAAACACAGGTGAAGTACTTTGTAAACCTCCAATTGCTATGACAGCATCATCATTGGCATTCCTTCCAATGATGAGGCATTGCAAGAGTGTGACTGGTCAGAGCACCGAGGACACGGTGACCTTCAGCCAAACAGCCATTTTGCCCCTTGTTGGCTAAGCTGACATGGCAATGCGGCTTTCAGCACTTATTGTGGCTAGCCTGCTCCCTGGACAACAGAAGTACAGCTGGGGAGGACTTGGCCCAACCCAACAGATGTTTGTACATACCCTTTGCCTGCCTAACCTTCATACCTGGCCCCCTTGGTCACCATGTCCAGAGAGGATGGCCATCTGAGGAAGACCTTAACGAAGGGATATACACACATACAGGTACATGCAGCTCACATGTGCGTGCACACACACATGGAGACATCCCCTGGAAATAGACACTTGCTGGACCAGGAGTCCTAACAGTCCCAGGTGAAATGCCAAATTTCATACTTTAGTTACCAGAGAGAGGGGACCGGAGCATCTTCTTCGCACATATATCCTCGTAAGCATGTGTGCACACATGTATGATACGTAGTATTCTGAGGGAGAAAATAAATGGGCCAAGTGTTCTCACAGCTGGTACCCGTCTCCCATTTAAAACATTCTTCTGTATCAAAAAGCCCTCTGGTGGTTAATTGGAGGGGCTGGGGGTTGGAGCCTCAGAGTTTACATATGGCAAGGTCCTGACTCACTTAGAATCCTTCCCTCCCTGGGAGCGGCCAAGGGGATGGCTAAAGCCAATGCAGGCAGCTCTAATAATCATTCTTCCAGGATAGGTGCAGAGAAGTGAATAACTAAGCACCCTGGGAGGTCTCAGAGGATACTAGGTGTGGGGGTATGGAAGAGAGGAGGAAGGAGTCCTTGAGGGGTATCATTTGATTGAGCTTTAAAGGATGGGCTAGAGTTCACCAGGGGAAGAGAGGGAAGAAGGGTGTTCAAGGCACAGGATGTATATGGGGGCTAAGAACTGTCCAGGCTGATTGGGCCATATGGCATGTGGAGGGAAGCTGGGGTAAGAGAAACTAAATTTGGAAAGGATACTTGGCATCAGGTTTCAAAGAACTGGACAGAGTTCACTCGTCACTCCTGTGCTCAGAAATCAGCAATGTGTCCCTATTGCCAAGCAAGGAAAGTTCATCAAACATTTATTATGAATGCCTGGGAAAGAATAGTTTGACTATGGTGTGAAGGATGGACTGGGAGGGGGAGAGTGGAATTATAAAAACCTATAGGGAAGTTATTGCAATAATCTAGGCAGGTATAAATGAAGGTCTTAACTGGAACGGGGACAGAAGGAAGAGAGAAGAGGGAATGGCTACAAGAGATGGGGGGGGGGCTGAAATGGATAGGACAGAACTGATTGACTGTTCAAGGGGAGAGAGGAAGAAGCCCAAAGTTCCAAGCACTGGAGAAGGGGTGAGCAGTAGGACCACACAGAAAGAGGAAAGGTAGAAGGGATGAGCAGGTTGGAGGGGAAGGGAAAAATAGTGTCGTGAGGGCATCAAGGTTCAGATGTCCTGCAGGAAGTCATGCCTAGATGCATGCCTAGAGCTTGGAGGCCCACCTGAGAATAGAACCACTGGGAAACCTTGGTGGGCCTGTCCCTGTTGTTAGTCGGTTGAGTTCCCAGAATCCTCCCTTCAGTTCTCATCATCTGCACTTGTGTTTGCTAGACAAATATCCGCCTGGTTTGCTGCCTGCTTACAAACAGATCTAGGTTCCTTGCCAAGATGTTAACAAGTGTTTAGCAGTCCTCAGACAAGATAATTATTAGGATAAGGTTAGGGACTGGACCTGAGATTTCACTGGGATAAGGAACTCCCAGGGGAGAGGAAACTCCCTCTTCCAATGCAATTGGGCCCTTTCTCTGTAATTTAGTCATACAGAGTTGACTAGAGCACTAAAAGATTAGGTGACTTGCCCAGGGTCACAAACACACACAGCCAATGTAAACTGCCTGCCCACAACAGGCCAGAAATAGGAGCTGGGCACAATAATCTCTTATTCTGCAGTGAAACCATTTCTTATGTCTAAGCTTCCAAACTTTGCTTAAACTAATTTGCAGGCCAGGTTGAGGGATTTATAATAGAGAGAGAAAAGTGGTACAATGAATGGGGCACTGGGCCTAGAGCCGGGAAGGACTGGGTTCAAAACTGGCCTTAGACACTTAATAGCTGTATGACTCTGGGCAAGTCACCTAACCTTTATGGGGGGGGGGGGCTATAAATGTGGAAAATTACAGCACTTTTTGCTCAGAGATATTGGGAGGATCAAATGAGATATTTGTAAATCACTCAGCACAGTGCCTTCCCCTTCCCTTATTCCAAAGGCCACAGAGAGCAACGAAATATTTGTGAGTGAGGATGGGATCTCATAGTCAGATCGGTATCACTGTACTACTGTAGTGTAGGGTGACCTGGTCACCTCTTTGCTTAGTGCTTACAACTGCTTTTTTTTTTATCAGTGTTAACATTAAATTTTGACATGCATTGACCAGATGATTGTCACCACACCCTTCAGTTTACATTGACCCATAATTCACATTTCTCAGTTCCAGGAAACATGTAAAAGAGGGTCTTGGGATATAACTACCACAACACAGGAGCCTTGGAGCAAGAAAGACCTTGGTACCGTCTGCTATGCAGTGAGATCTTCCTGATGGGGCCATGAGCAAGGTGTCCCCACCCCTGTAAAACAAGGGTGTTGGATTCAGGAGTAGGGAACTTGTAGCCTCAAGGCCACATGTGACCTTCTAGGTCCTTGGGTGTGGCCTTTTGACTGAGTCCAAGCTTTACAGAACAAATCCTTTTATTAAGGGGGTTTGTTCTATGAAGTTTGGATTCAGTCAAAGGGCCGCACTTGAGGACCTAGAAGGCCACACATGTCCTTAAGGACACAGGTTCCTCACTCCTGGATTAGATCAAGGATTCCTAAGATTTTGTGTGCCCCTTTTTTGCCTCTGTCCCTCTGGCAGTTTGCTGAAGCCTGTGGACTCCTGCTCAAAATCCTGTTTTTAAATGAGGAAATTAAATACATGAGATTACTAAGGGAAACAATTATATTGAAATCTAATTATCAAAATATTTTTTTAAAAACCCTAGTTGATGAAGCCCAGGTTAAGATCCCCTACCCTAGAGGATTTCACAGGTCCCTTCCAACTCCCAGTCTCTGAACCTGTCTGATTTCAGGCGTAGGCGGCTATCAGTGTAGACACACGCTTGATGGCGCGCACACACAGGCACACGCACACACACACACACACACACGCACACACACACACACACACACACACACACACACACACACACACACACCAAGCCCCATCCTGAGTGCAGGGAGAGATGTTAAACATGGTCACGCTAAGGAGGTGAGCCTGGTGTGGGCCCAGATGTTCTCATCACCCAGTCTGAGAACAGGCACCAAGGCTGGCCCCTCCCAGCCCCCTGTTTCCCTGGGCTCTCTGACCCGTTCGCAGCCTAAGGATGGTTCAGTTCACCCTGCAATGCCAAGCAGTATTACTGGGAGCAGGAGGGATGGAGCCCTTCACACGCGTTCAGAAAATTTCCCTGGCTTAGTGTGGATACATATATCCTCTCGGTGGGAGAGTGGGGTGTGGGTGTCGACACATCTCTGTACATTAGTGGTGACTTTAACCCTTTAGCAAATGCCTCTGAGGGAAAGGGGGGGACCCTGGGGCTATTTAACTCCTTTCTCATCTCAGAAATGCAGAGACTTCCAAAAAACTACTGGAAAAAAGGAGGGACTTAGGACCCTGGGAAGAAGCCTGTAGCATCACTTTCTCCCTCTCTCCTGTGAGTGTGTGTGAGTGTGTGTGAGTGTGTGTGTGTGTGCGCGCGTGTGCGTGCGCGCTCGCGTGCGAGTGTGTATGTGTGTGTGTGTGTGTGTGTGTGTATGTTACCCTGTTCCTTTTTTGCCAAGGAGTAGGTTAAGAAATGCCCAACTTTTGTTCTTGTCTCTAGATAGATGTCAAAGAGGATCTGGCCAGGGCTCGGGAGGGAGGAGGGAGGACTTTCGAGAGTGGGGAGGAGCGCAGGCAGAAACAAGCGCTGAGGGGCAGGCAGAAGGGAGGAGGGACACG
Source organism: Vombatus ursinus (assembly GCF_900497805.2). NCBI lineage: Eukaryota > Metazoa > Chordata > Mammalia > Diprotodontia > Vombatidae > Vombatus > Vombatus ursinus. The sequence goes on from NW_020954729.1 coordinate 1,110,446, forward strand.
CGCCTGGACCGGGCACTGCCTCAGCAACCGGTGGGGCTGCCGGTGGGAGCAGCTCTGTCTGCCCGCACCTGTGTGCATCGGCCGCAGGGACCCAACTGCTGCTTGCCAGTGCCAGAGAACAGACAGAGGGAGGACCAGACACCCGGGCCTCGGGCTGGGGGCTTGCCTGCCAGCAGGAATTTGGCCACTGGTGAGTGCTGCCACCCCGCTCCCCGCCCGACCCGGGCTCCAGCCCCGGCCCGGGGGTGGGGGGTGGGAGCAGCGCCTAGGGAAGAAGAGAGCTGCGGAACGGCGTGGGAGTCCTTGACCAGCTCAGAGCCTCCCAGTGGCTATGCTCCATTCTGAACTTGGAGTCGCCTTTTGGGGGCTGCTGCCCTTTGGGGAAAAGGCCACTTCCTTAGGCTTTCTGCCTCTTCCTTCCCTTAACTCAGTGGGCTCCCTCCCTATCTCCAACCTGACTCCCACCCCCCCACCCCCAGCCGCAGCTCCCTTGGACGCTAGTGATTTCCATTGGGTGAAGGAGGCGGGGGGAGGGAAGGAGGCGGGAAGGAGGAGGAGGAGGAGGAGGAGAGGGGAGGGGAGAGGAGGTGGGGGGAGAGTTGGGATCCTTTCAAAACCCAAACCTCACGCTGAGCCTCTCTCTCTCTGTGGACATTCTGCCTCAGAGACAGGGTCTGCCTCTGGTCTCTAAGATGTCTGGCAAACTTCTCCTGATATACCTGGCCATCTACCCGGCCCTCCAAATCAGGTGAGAGGATTGACTTCCATATTCAGACCCCAGCATCCCATCTCATCCCACCCCATCCTACCCCTTTCATCAAGGAGAGAAATTGATAAAAACCAATCATTCTCTCCTGTCACCCCATCTCCCCTATTCTGACCCTGTTTGTCTGTCCTGAGTCCTTCTCCATTTCTCATAACACGCTAGTCCTGGGAGAGATCTTAAAAATCATTTTACCTCTCATTTTTACCAGTGGGGAAACTGAGTCCAACCTCCCAGTTGATGCTTCCTTGTTTTCCTAATGAAGGGTCTGCCTGATGCCTTGGTGGGGGGGGGGGTTCAGGGTGGAGGGCGAAAACGTCCTCTCAAGTCAGGGAAAGCGACGACAGGGAAGCCCCGTGAAGCCCCAAGGGCCAAATCCAGCTGTCCCCAAGTGGCCTGCCCCTCTTGGCCTCCCCAGCTTAAGGCAGGGGATTCGGATAACGAGAGAGCTGGGGAAACAGGGGAGAGTTGTCCTGGGGCCAAGGCAAGGGGGGCAGTCCATAGGTCCAGTCTCCCAGCTACCAAGAAGTCCGAAGCTGAGTTGGGGAGGGGATAAGAGAGGAGAAAGGGGAATAGCTTCCAAACAGTGTGGTAATGTCACTGGGCGACAGCTCCTTCTCTGTGGCCGCGTTGCTTTTTTTCCCCCCCCCTGCCTGCGTGGCGGGGGGCCTCACCAGCCCGCCGCCCAGCCCCGCGCCCCGCCGTGCCTGCCCCCATACTCACCAGCGCGCCTATGCCTCAGGTTTCGCTCATCTCTCCCTCCCATCCCATCCTCATAGAGACTCTCTCCCGAGCCTCTGGCTGGGAGGGCGGCCGGGGAGGGGGCGGGAACGTGCATCCTTTCTGCTTCCTCCAGCCACAAACTGCGGCCCCTAGAATTCGTTTCCACATTCTCCAAGTGGGTGTAGTGGCAGAGCTGCCTTCGGATTGTTAGTCTCCCCTCGGTTCTTCCCCTGGCCCTCTGAGTTTCCAGGGGGAGAACAGATTGACCCTGCTAGCCCTTGCCTTGCTCCTTCCCTTTAAAAAGGGACAAAGAGAGGCTTCGGATGCATGTGCCCAGCCAAACTCCCCACCAAACGAGACTTAGTCTTGTCTCCTCCTATGTGCCCATTTAGTTGTTCAAAGCACCAGTCTCTCTGGCTGGGACCCGCAAACTGCTTGGGTACAACCTGCCCCCTCCCCCGCACCCACAATGATGGGTGAAGGACAGGCTGGGGGGTTGTGGGTCACCAGGACTCAGCACCTCCTCTGGTTCACCTGAGTGTCTCTGAGGGAGAGTGGACCCAAGGGGATTTGCCTGCCCTGTGCTTACCTGCCCTCCCACAGGGAAAGGCCTGTAGCTAGCTGGACCTCAAGTTCAGTAGTGGGGGGGGGGGGGTGAAACTTGACTAAGATGTCTACCACGGGACTTTGAGACCCTGAAAGGGAGGCTAGGGTGCTCCCTGCTCTGCCAAAGATGCCCGTCTGGCCATCGGCCTGTTGCTCTCTAGCTTCTCTCCCTCCCACTTCACCAGTAGCGCCCCCTTGCCCCTCCCCGTTCCCCCTGACGTTCTTAGGGTGGGGCTGGTGGGTGCAGATGCCAGCTCTGTACTGAGGCCAGCCTTTGCTGTCAACAGCTCCTAGAGTCCAGAGCACATAGATTTTCAAGTTTTTTTTTACTATTCCTAGCCCTGCTAGTGAGCTTAATGGCTGGATCGGGGAAAGAACATGTTGTCAGCAGATCATTACCCTCAGGGCTCTAGGGAAGTGGGATTTTACTGGCTGGAGCTAATTGGCAGAATAAGGCAACTTAATGCCCATCAAATCCCATTACCAATGCAGGCAGATACTGGGACAGGGACGGGATTGGGATGGGGATGGGAAGGCTAGGGGCTCCTCTGGGTGTGACTGTTGCACCAGGCTAGGTTGTGGCCTGGCATCCTACGCTGGATGGGTCTGGAGCCCAAGAGGGCCCTCCAGAGGCTGGGCAGGTTGCTGTTCCAGGGCATAGGCTGTCCACTAAGAATCCTCCTGAGCTCTGGGCTTGCAAACCCCCTTCCTCCCCTGTCCCCATCCCTCCCTCTGTAGTGCCTCTGCTCTGATTGATTTTGATCCTGTCTGGCCCTGGGCTAGGACCGTTTGCTCCTCCAAGGCCCTGATCACCATCACTTTAGACAGCTCTGGAATGTCAGGCTTCAAACCCCTGGGGGGACCCTTCAAGGTAGGGTGTGGAGAGTGGGGAGGACTTTACCTTCCTTGTTGCCAGTGGCATCTCTGGTTTGACACTAGCAATGGTCCAGCCATCCCTTAGTCCCCCAATGTAGCAGATCAAGCATTGCCAAAGAGCTTCAGAGCTTTGCTGTCCAAGCTGTTGTGCATAACCCTGGCCCTGGGCACCCACCTGCTCCTGCACTCACCCTCTTCTTAGGAGGGAGATGTTCACACTTGGCCTTTCTGCTGGGGCATCTGAGTGGGTCCCTACATATGTACTCACCCTTCTGGGCCAGTGATTTGAGCTGGAAGGCTTCCTCTTGGCCATCCCACAAATTCTGGCTGATAGCCATTTGGTGAGGGAGTGAGACCCTATTTTCTCCTAGAACATGGTGTACCACTAGTGGTACCCTCCAAGGTGGCGAAGGAGAGGCCCAGGGATAGAGCAAAGCCTGGTTTGAGGTCTGGTTCTACACACCCTAGGTATCCTCATACATCTGATCTCAAAACACCCTAGGCCAATTTAGATTGGCATGTCTACCCTACTTCCTTCTCCCTGCCAGGGATGAGGAAACAGGTACTTTGAGCTCCACTCAGTTTTCCATCCCTGAAATAGGTTGGGTTTGCGCAGTGGTTACCCCCAGCAGCTGCTAATTTCCTCCTGCCAGTCTAGGCCCACAGTGCTGTTATCTGCCACCAAATGAGTAGACCTACACCAGTGACTGATATCTCCAAGATAACGTACACGAGCTGCCTAATTACTGCTTTTTACTAATAAAAGAACAGGATGACTGAGTGAACAGATCCCTTCGAAGAGATGAGTGACATATACTTCAAAAGAGCCATAATTTATCAGTGAGGGCACCCTTCTAGCAGTGCAGATCAAAAGCCTTGCAATGCCTTGGGAGATGGTGCTTGTGAGTGGTTGTGACCCCAACCCTTTATCCCCTGGTAACTGACCTGCTACTGAGCCACCCTCACATTTCACCAGGCTGGTGTGTCAGCCACAACAAGCATGGGTTGTGGCCAAGCTGGTAGCTGAACCCTTCCCAGCTGGGTAGGCTTTCCCAGGCCTTCATTGTGATGGATTAGCCTTCCTTTACCCAGGCTTACTTCCAAGCTGTGATGAGGTATTGGAGAAGGCCTTTAGTATCATAAAGGTGAAGATTTCAAATGAAAAACTGAAAATTGAAGAATCGTCTGCTCTTTCTATAGGAGGTTCTCCACAGCAACTGTTCCAACCCTCTTCATCGCCCAACAAGCCCCCCTAGGCTCCCTCTTTCTCAACAAAGGGCCTCCTCTTCTTTGCTGATAGACTAGAGCAGTGGTCTCCAAAATAGGGCTATCCCACCAGGGGTTGTGGTATGGTGGTGTGGTGGTGTGACCCCAAGGGGTATATAGTTAACCAATCATTGGATGGGAAGATGGGTCACAACCTCACCCTCCTGTGAAAGCCAACCACACCTACCCTGATCCCAGAACACTTCTCCCCTCCTCCCCCTCCTTTTGCTATTAAATTTCCCACCCTCCCTCGCTCCTGAGCTGGACATTGGCCCCTCACAATAGTTATAATCGAATCTTTATCCAGGTGCCCACTATACCAGCTGTGAAGGTACCACGAGAAAATCCTTCCCCCAGCATCTCCACCCTCTCTTCCCAGATCACCTTGCTGCCACAGGCACCCCATGGGGGCTCTGGGTCATTGACCCACAGTGAGTAAGAGCCCCCTCTTTTCATTTTGGGTAGGACAGACTGAGTTATACAATACGAGCAGGCATGTACAGGGTGTGATCTACAAAGATTTCTTTATGTCCCCTGCCCCCAGCCCTCTTCCAGACTCATCATCTCTATCCTGGACTATTGCTGTGGCCTCTTAATTAGACTCCCAGTCTGTCTGTCTGTCTGTCTGTCTCTCTCTCTCTCTCCTAATCCATTTCCACACAGCTGCTAAAATAATCTCCCTACAACCCAAGTCTGATCACTGTCATCCTCCTGCTAAAAGACCTTCTATAGCTCCTCATTGCTTCTAGGATAACATACAAGGTTCTTAGTTTGACAAACTGGTTTCAATAGTATATACGTTTCTAGGATTCTTTCCCATTATAGTCTATGTTCTAGGCAAACTTCTGCTTTGGGAACTCACCATTCCGCACCTTGCCTTTGTCCTACCGTACAGGCTCTCCATTATGTATGGAAGGCTCTCCCTTCCCACCTCTGCCACTTAGAAACCCTGGCTTTCTTCAGGTGCCAGTTCCTGTGGGAAGATTGCCTTGGTTTCCCTTATATGCTAAATTTCCCCTTGAGAGTAGGGAATAACATCTAGTCAGTTCCTTGCACGTAGCAGGCATCTACTGAATGCTTATTGGATCTTATTGATTATCAATGAACTAAATTTTGTTTTACTTTGACTCTTTCTAGAGGCCTGAGAAGGTTGTGCTTACCTGGGGCTGCTGCCTGAATATTTGCCTTTGCCTTGTTCCTTTTTCTCCTGACTCCCTTTGTGGGCTTCCAAAGCCCTTAGAGGCGGTCCTTTATTTAGCTTCCCAGTCTGGTCAAAGGGAGGCATGGCCTTGGCCTCCCAATGAGGCCCAGTGAATCCCCAAGGTATCTGCTCTTTTAGTAGCTGAAGCAGAGTCAATAATGCCAAAGCATGGCTGGTCTTGGTCCCCGCTCTGGTGTAGTGGAAAGTGTGAGAGAACCTCATGGTTCAAACTGTAGAAGACAGCCAAGAAAAGTAAGGTGCCGTATGTCTAGAATCACCCTCTGGTCATTTGTTTTTTTTTCTTTTGCCAATTAGACTAATGCTTGCTCTTGCTACTATAGCAACAGCTACCAGTGAGGGCCCTAACTTTGAAAGCCACTTGCTAGTGTGAAAGTTATTTTGCATACAATTGTAAGAAGATACCTTTGGAGAGCAGGGAGGGTGATCATAGACTTTAACTGAGGGATTTTGGGATAAAGAAAGGCAGATCATTATGGGGAAGAGGATTTGAGAAAGAGAGAGATGTTAGGGAGGGGCCCTTGTCTCACCCTGTGTTTCTTGACCCTAGCAGTGACAGCGCGGAGGAGTACGACTATGATTACCTTGGTGTCAACAAGACCTGGGTCTTGACTCCTAGGGCACAAGAGACTGATGCCACCCAGATCTTGAATACTCTTCTGAAGGACTATGACAGCAAGCTGAGGCCTGACATTGGAAGTAAGTACCAGAGAAGAACCTGTCCTTTTTCCTTAGACCAGAGTGGAGGGAAGGAGTGGGGAGAGAAAGAGAAACTTCCCAAATGGCTGTGGGACTGGATTAGAGCAGCCCAGGAGAGTGAAAGATAGAACAGTGCCTGAGTGGTAGGGACTCAGCACTAGCAGGCAGAAGTCACCAAGCAGCAGACTGGGACCTAAGGCAGATCTTCTAGACCAAAAGGGTAGGTTAAAATCCAGGCCAAGCACCACCTTCTACATGAAGCCCATTGTGATTTCCATCCCCACCCCCAGCTGCTGCCCCCAGCTGCTGGTGCCTTCCCTTCCCAAATCCCTCCCCATTCATCTTGTATTTGCTGTATAGTCACAAACTGACTTTTCTATTAGAATGCAAGTTGCTTGAGGGCAGAGAGGTTGCTTTGGTTTCTTTTTTTGCCTTTGTATCCAGTGTCTTACACATAGTAGGTACTTACATTCAAGTCAGTATGTTTTCCAACTTGAATATTTGACAGACCAGTATGATGATTGAAGTACACGTATGTGGTCTTCTTTCCCCACCATCTCCCTTTCTGACTGTGACATTGCTGGCCTTTTACCTTCGCTTGTCTTGCTTCCCTTGCAGTCAAGCCTACCAACATCGACGTTGATATCTACGTGAACAGCATTGGGCCTGTTTCTGTCATCCAGATGGTGAGTACCAAAGGCACCAGCTGGGGACTCCCTGGCCTGGTGAAGCCCTGTTTGTAGACCTCCCAAGCTTGGCAACAAGCTTTGGGGCTACTTTGCTCTGCTCTTTGTATCTAGAACCATACCAGAAGTTTCCTGGGGTGTGTGTGTGTGTGTGTGTGTGTGTGTGTGAATTTTAGCTGGCTTCCACCACATAACAATACCACAAAAAACAAAGCTACTGGTTGTTAGTAGCCACACCATAAATAAATTTGAGGGTCTTTTCCAAGGGTGTGCTGGTAAATGTTTAACAACCAGCTGTCCAAAACTCCCAAAAGTGTACTCTAAGAAACACTTTTATGTTTATTCTGAATTATTAACATTTTCTCCACCACTTTCTTAGTGGTCAGAAATCAACAAATAAATCAAGCCCTGATTTGTAGCTTTTGCCGATTCTGAGGTGTTAATATTCACACTGAAAATTTAACAGTTGGCTCTTAGGAACCTATGGAAGCTGGTTCCAAAACAGCACTACTCCATTTCTATTGCCCATCTCAAAAACCAGAGCAAAATCTATTTAGACCCTCCACTTAAAACAATTCAATTCAATTCAGCACCTAATTATGCTAAGTACTGGGTGAAGTACCCGAGATACAAAGAGAAGACCAGATGTAGATCCCAATGAGTCTTCTTCTGAAATCAACCTGGAAATTGTACCTCTGTTTACATGGAGAAGTTCTCTTAGTTTCTTTGGATTTTTCTTTCTTACACTTTATTTTATTTTTATTGTTATTTTATGTTTTTGCATCACCAGCATTTCTGAATGTATTCCTCCCCCTCTCCTACCCAGTGAGGCATCCCTTGTAACTGAGAGCAACAAAGAAAATGGGAAAAAATCAATTCAATGAAACTAATCAACATAGTAGCAACACCTAACAGCATATGCAATGTTGGATATCCATAGTCCTTTACCTCTGCAAAGTAAGGAGGGAGGGAGGCATATATTCTCTTTTCTAATCTAAGGCCAAGCGTGGTCATTGTAATTATACAACATTCAATTCCTGGATATTGTTTTTGTTTTGTTTTGTTTCGTTTTTAGTTTACATTGTTGTAGTCATTGTGTATTTTGTTTTCCTGGTTTTCCTTACTTCACTTGCGTTATTTCTTATGTCTTCCCATGCTTCTCTGAATTTTTCATATTCGTTGTTTCTTATGACATGATAATATTCCATTACATACATGTACCACAACTGGCTTAGCTATTCCTATTCGATGGGTACTTATGTTGTTTCTAGCTCTTTGGTACCATAAAAAGGACTGACATGAATATTTTGGTATATAGGGGATCTTTGTTTTTCTCTTTGACCTCCCTGGTGTATATACCTAGCAGTGGAATCTCTGGATCAAAGGGTATGGACATTTTTGTCACTTTCTAGGATGGTTGGACCAATTTGCAGCTCTCCCAATGTTGTATTAGTGTGCTTGTCTTTTCATAGTCCCTCTAGGATTGGTTAATCTTTTCTTTTGTCATCTTTGCCCATTTACTTGATATTGGGTGAAATCTCTGAGTTGTTTTGATTTGAATTTTTCTTATAATTAGTGATTTGGAGCCATCTTTCATGTGATTGTTAAGAGTTAACAATTATTTTGAGAAATATTTGTTTGTATCCTTTGATCACTTTTGCATTGGGAAATTTTTTTTGGCATATGTGTATTTATGCATTTGATTTTACATGTATATAATTATATATAAACTAGTATGTATATATAATTACATATCTGTTAAGTGGTTTTATATCCTGGCTACCAAACCCGTATCAGAAAATTCAATGCAAAGAATTGTTCCCCAATCAACAACTTTTCTTCTTGTACTAGCTGCCTTGATTTTATTTGTATTATAGCATTTCAATGTCAAATCATTGAAATTATCTATTTTATTTTGGCCACAAATTCTATCCTTTGTTTAGTTAAGTACGCTTTCTCTACCTGTGGCTTTGAGATGTACTTGCCCTCTTCTATTTTTTTAACGATGTCAAGTCAACAAGCACTTATTTTGTTCCAGGCACTGTACTAAGCACTGGGGATACAAAGAAAGGCAATATTCAGGTTGTACATTCATTTTGAGCTTATTGTGGTATAATTTGAGCTTATTGTGGTATAATTTGAGCTTATTGTGGTAAGATGCTGGTCTAAACCTAATTTCTACCAAATTACTTTCCAGTTTTCCCAGCAGGTTTTGTCAAATGGAGAGTGTTTTTTCAAGTAATTTATGTTTGGGGGGTTATTGAACAGTGAGTTATTGAATTTGATTGTTTCTGGTTCTTCCATATGTAGTCCATTCTATTGATTTGCTTTTATATTTTTAACCATAACCAAATAGTTTTGATTGTTACTGCTTTATAGTATAATTTGAGGTCCCCTTTTATTCCTACTTTTTGCCATTATTTCTCATGAGATTCTAAAATTTATGCTCCTCCTAATGAATTTTGCAATTATTTTGTCGAGTTTTATAAAATATCCTCCTCTGCAGTTTGATTGGTATGACATTAAACCTATAAATCAATTTATTACACTGGCACAGCCCAACCATGAGCAATTGCTATACTTTCAATTATTCAAGTCATTATTTAAATCATGTTGTCTAATTATATTTATATTCATCTTAAATGTATCTTGGTAGACTGACTTTTTGTAGATTGATATTTTATGCTTTTTGTAACTATTTGAATGAGACTTCCCTTTTTATTATCCTTTCTTATATTTTAAGAATGCATACTCACTCCTTGTTCTGGAAGTCTTACAAAGTCCTTTGACCAAAAGCAAAGCCATTCTGACCTGATCAGTCAGAAGACTGTTAGTAAGGGGGAAAAAAAGGGGCCTTGGAAAGAGAGATCATGGAACATATGATCTAAGGTAGATTTAGAGCTACTAAGGCCCTTAGAAGTCATCTAATAAAAGACACTTATTTGATAAGCAAAGAAAATGAGACCCAGAGAGGTTAGGGGATTTGCCTAGTGTCACCCAGGTAGTAAATGGCAGAGACAGGATTTGAACCCAGATCCTCAGACTTCCAATCTCTCACTCTTTCCACAGGGGGCCAAGGCCAGCCAGGCTCTGGGGTTATTGACTATGGCCAAGAATTTATTCTAGGAACTCCTTGAGATTAATAGTTCTTCTCAGCTAGGTGGTTCAGTGGATAGAGTGTCAGGCCTAGAGTCAGGAAGACTTGAGTTCAAATCCACTCTCAGACACTTACTAGCTGTGTGACCCAGGGCAAGTCACTTAGCCTGTTTGCCTCAGTTTCCTCATCTGTAAAATGGGGATCATAATAGCACCTACCTCCCAGAGTTGCTGTGAGGATCAAAATGACATTAATAATTGTAAGAGCAATTAGCACAGTGCCTGGCACATAGTAAGCACTATACAAATGTTAGCTATTATTATTATTATTGGAAGGACCCTTACAGATTATCAATCCAAGCCTCTCATTTTAAGCAGAACAAAATAGAAAACCCTGAGAAGGGAAAGGACTTGATTTAGGGCATTAGTAGTAGAACCAGGAACTAGAACCCAAATCTCCTGGCTCCCAGGACTAGGTACCCTCCCTTAAGCTGAGATTCTGGTCCAGCTGGGGCCAGGGGGCAGGGCAGGGGGAGAAGTAAATGTTAAAGAGAGAGGGACCTGGGCTAGGCCAGAGTCACATAGGGCTGGAGTAAGGAACAGGACAGGATCCTGGTATTCTGTAGGTCCTTCCATTGCCACTTTTCCATACTAATAATGTCATGTACTAATAATTTTACAGGGCCTAGTGCTCATGATACAGTGTCAGAGCCAGAAGGGACCTTAGAGACTGAATCCAGCCCCCCCCCCCCATCTTACATGAGCTGTTGTCTATCCACATTTCTTCTATCTTCTATCTTATTCTATCCTTCTATCTTATTCTATTCTTCTATCTTCTATTCTATTCTATCCTTGTGTAATTGATGTTTTGAACCCAAGTGTAGAATTTTACATTTGTCCATATTACATTTTATCTTCTTAGATTAAGGGAAGAGGCTTGCCTGTAATCACACAGTGGGTTCATGGCCAAGCCAGTAGTAGAGCCAAGGCCTGCTGACTCAGAGTTCAGGGCTCTTTCCACCACCCAGTATTGCCTCAGACCTGTTTCCCCCAAACAGGTATGGAGACTAGTGTGATCAGCCTAATCAAAGGAAAGAAGTGCCTTCTGAGTTTCTGGGTGAACATTTTCTAATTCTCTACTTAAGAGGTCCATTTAACTCCTCTAATATCTTAAGACTTTTGAGATATATAAAATGGAGCTCCATCATGCAGTAAAAAGAATGTTAGATATGGAGTCAGAGGACTTGGGTTTGCATCCTGCCCCTGCAGGGGGGCTCACTAGCTGAGTGCCCTTAATGTGAATCACAGAATCTTTCTGGACCTCAATTTCCTCATTTGACAAATGAGGACATTGGACTAGATGTCTTCAAAGGTCTAATCTAGCTCTAAATCAATGATCCTATCAATCAATTAATAAACATTTATTTAATAATAATAAATAATATTATAAATTTAAAAAATAATAATAAACATAATAACGTGCCAGGTACCTTGCTAAGTACTGGGGATACAAAAATAGGCAAAAGACAGTCCTTACCCTCAAAGAGCTTACTCTAATGGGGGAGATAACATGCAAACAAACATGTACAAAGCAATCTCTCCTATGACCCCTGCCACCAACCATTTTGTATGCTGCCATGCTCTCTAGGCCCCCTGGGGAAAAGTAAGTAGTTCTAGATGGAGTACTTCTTTCTCCATCCCCTCTTAGGCTGAGATTCTGGCCCAACTTGGGGGATGGGTGTGAGGGGAAGCAAATGTTTTGGAGAGAGGGACCTGGGCTAGGCTAGGGCCACACAAGGCTAGGGTAAGTAGCATGGCAGGAACTTGGTGTTCTACAGGCCCTCCCATTGCTATTCCCATATCCAATCTGTTCTTGCCAGTGTAAGGAGGACCTAGTGAACATCAAGGCAGAGGGAAAAGCTTTGTAGGGGAAAATATGTGATAATAAGGCAGCCTGGGTGTGAGCAGAAGGGGGAAGGGAATGAGAGAGGTTATTCCCTGCTTTGCTTTGGGGATGTGTATAAGAAGATGAGGTTTTCTTATTTAGCAAAATACCAACTCACCAAGACTGGCTCCTTCTCCCCAAGAGCTGTCCTCTTGTATTCTTCCAGCTACCTGAACCCCATAGCCCCATGGAGCTCCCCTAGACTCATACCTACATTTGCCATTCTCTAGAGCTAGCTCTGGTGCTAGGATTATCCATTTCTGCTCCCTTTGATTTGACTGATGCCAACTGTAGTGTGAGCAGGGGAAGGGAGAAGAGAATAAGGCAAGGGAATAAGCATTTGTATAGCACCTACTATGTGTCAGGCACTTTGCTAAGTGTCTAGTAAGTGCCTGGGGCCAGATTTGAACTTGAGTCTTCCAGACTCTATTCACTCTGCCTCCTAAGTGCCCCTTGGACAGCTAGGGGATATGGGGAGCAGGCATCATGGGATGATGGGACTGTACCTCCTCTAAATCTTGAGGGACACACAAGCTATATCCTTGTGTGTATGTATGTGGGGGTAATGAGTGTTAAGAAACACTAAGAATCGGGAAGGGGAATGACTCAAAGGCCTATCTTCTTTTCTCTCATGTTATTTGACAGTGGTTCTACTCCTGTATCATCTCTGGGGCTACCACAGTGCCTAGCATAGGGTGTTGCCTATAGCAAGTGTTTAGCAAATATTTGTTCAATGGGTAGATGGGTAGATGAATTATTAAAAGGGATGTTTTATGAACATGAAGAAGGAAAAGTGGTGATTACACAAAGCCATCATGGGGCTTCGTCAAGAGGAGGTCCTGTCAGACTAACCTCATTTCCTTTTTTGATAAAGTGACTAGATTGGGATCAGGAGAATGGCACAGATGTGATATACCTCAATTTCAGCATGACAATTGATGAAGTCTCCTGTGATATCCTTGTAGACAAGAGGGAGAGAATGTATGATGATGTAGAATTTAAAGCTGGGTGACCTTAATGAACATCTGGTCAAACTATTACTGAGTTTTACAGATGAGGCCCAGAGGTGAAATAATTTGCTGAAGGTTATATAGGTATTAAGGAGTAGAGTTTGAATTCAAGCTGAGGTCCTCTGATGCCAGATACAATGCTTTTTTCTGCTATACTGTAAGATGTATGCTGGCTGATGGTGTAATTAGGTGTTTGCAGAACCCACTAGACAGCTGGAACCGAACAACAGAGATCAGTCTTAACCTGGAGGGAGATCTTCTTGTGGCCCTGTTCTGCTAACCATTTTTAGTCAATAACTAGGATGAAGGCATAGATGACACCCTTGTCACATTCTCAGATGATGGGAAGCTGGGATGGATTGTTAATGCGTTGAACAGCAGGACTGTACCCAAATAGATCTTGACTGGTTAGAACAATGGGCCGAGTCTAATAAGATGAAATTTGATAGGCATGAATGTAAAATCCTATATGGGCTCAAAGCATTAATTTCACAAGTATAGGATGGAAGAGATGTGAATAGATAGTAATTTATATTGAGAAGCAGAATGGCACAGTGGGAAAGAATATGAGATATGGATTTAGAAGACTTGGGTTCAAATCATGGCTTTGCCGCTTACCACCTTTGGGACCCTGGGCAATTTTCTTCAAGTCTCTGGACTTAGTTACCTTATCTGTAAAATGAGACGGTTTGAACCAGATGACCTCTATGGTCCCTTCCAACACTAAGTGTGGGTTCCTACCAAGATGTCCTCTTGCCACAGTCCCCCAGTCACGTATATCCAGAAACAGGCCCACCTCAAGCTTCCATGTACTTGCTGAATTAATGTGTTCCATGGGGGGTGGGATGGGGATAGCTATTTTATAATAATAATAACTAACATTTATATAGCACCTACTATGTGCCACACACCGTATTAAAACTTTGCGATTATTATCTCATCTGATCCTCACAACAACCCTGGGAGATAGGTGCCACTGTCATTGATGCATATCCAAATGACCAGATGTTTTACAGATGGTAAGGATGAAGAGGCAGCCCCAAACCCAAAGACAGATTTAGGCTGTAGCGATAGATAACAGTGTCAGAAGGAGGATGGTTATAATCCCCTTGTCCTCTACCCTAAGCTGACCACATCTAGAGAATTATGTCTAGTTCTGGGGGCCATGCTTTAGGAAAGAAATGGACAAGTTGGAGCATGTCCAGATGAGGAAGCCAGAATTACTTCAGCTGGAAACCATATTACAAGATGATCAATTAAAGGAATTGGGGATATTTAGCCTGGAAAAGATGAGATTGGGTGGGGGGGGCAGGGAAGCAGCAGGGAAGGACATGTTTGCTGTCTTCCAGGATTCTAAGGGCTATTGTCATGTGATGTTGGCAGAGTAGGCAGAACTAGAATTGGATAGAAGCTTCAGGGAGGCAGGTTTCAGCTTCACATAAGGAAGAACATCTTTGATAGAGCTCTATGAAAGCCAAATGAGCTGCCCTGCAAGGTAGTGAGTCCCCCATCACTGGAGGTCTTCAAGCAAAGGCTAGCTGACCATCTCCAAGGTTCTGTGGTGAGGATTGTTTTGCAGATACGGATTGGTCTAGATCGGAGGCGCCAAACTCACAGTCTGGGGCTATACTCTGCCTACTTGGCCTGCAGAACTCCTGTGGCGGAAACCAGATTAAAATGTAATTGGGAAATGTTGAACAAGATAAATCAAAATTCAAAACAACATAGATAATGCTCATTTATGGTTTTCTAAGTCAACATGCAATCCTCAGGGATATGTTTCTATTTGAGCACGACCCCACGGTTCTAGATGGCCTCGGAGGTCCCTCCGGCATTCTCCAGTTCTGTGATTGAATGAATTAATGATCTTTTCATTCTCCATGATCCTTGGGGATTAGGACATGCTGGTCTCCCCAACACGGATTCACTATTATTGTCACCTGGCTGGAGAGAGTCTCCAAGCCTGGGTTAGTACAAAGGTAGAGTGGGGGGAAATTGTGTGTGCATCTATAGACTCCTGCCTCTGGCATTTTGATATAATTGGCAAATATTTGATGACATCATAGACATTTAGAACTAGAAGGTTACTCAGAGATGATCTGGCCCAACTCTCTCCTTTTATTAAGGAGTGACTTGAGGCTCAGAGAGAGGAAGGGGACTTATACTCAAGGGGGCAGGGGAGTGGTTAAGTGAGGTGCTGGCCTCAGCTGGAAGGATGCTGAAGCCCTTCACAACTGGAGAGGGTGTGGCCACTCGGTTATGCCAACCCTGCTGTCTCTACCCCTCCTGGCTTGGAAGAGCCCTACCAGCTTCCCAGCAATGCACACTGGCTGGTGTGAACACCACAGAATCATAGGCTTTCAGACATAGGAATTAGGGCCGGAACTCTGTACAGACAGCTCTCTGGCTGGACCTTTAGGTGATAAATCATGCCAAGATGGGAAACTCATTTCACTCCCTTTAAAAAATGAAAAGAAGATGTGATTTAAAATCTCCTTCTTAGGAGCTAGGAACTGGATCCCTATCATCCATCATCCAAATTGAACTATATTAGTTAAGAGCTGTTTGAAGGGAGGCGAGCTGCAAATGCGGATTGTTACACAAAACCAGAACAATTGTCACCTAAGTGGCTCATTTTTTTCATACTTGCCCTGTTAACTGTGTTTTGTCCTTGGGGTTGTTTTCTGGAGTAACATAGACCTCCTCCAGATAAAATTCTAAAGTTGAGATCCCTCTCCAGAAACCATCTCTGTTGCCAGATTTGTGGAGGCAAGCCAGTTGAGCTGAGGGAGCAAAAAAAAAACAAAAAACAAAAAACAAAAAACAAAAAACCCAGCCATTTCTGCCAGTGGCCCTAATGGGCCTGGCCAGCTTCTCTCTCATGTTGAGGCTTCCTGCAGGCTTCAGGGAGAACCCAGGCCTCTGAGCCTTTATATTGTGGTTGCAAAGCTGAGCATGTCAACAAGAGGGAGAACAAGAGAGCTAGGGGAGATTTCTGTGGAGTTTCTGGTTAGCTAGGGGGTTCACTGTGCACGTGCATTCCTGTTCCTCTGTGTTATGTGCTGTGCTGTGCTTTAAGTTGACTGAGGTCTTGGGCACCAGATTCACCAAAGGACTGGGCAATGAGAAAAGATTGTGTCATAGGCCCAGAGCTAGATTCATCCTTAGTAGTACCTTCTGAGTCCTTCCCTTGTGTTAAAAGTCTTGGCAGCCGGACAGCTCAAGTCAATGCTATCCCCCTTCCTTAGGCTAACTTCCATTTAGCAAGAAGTAACCTGATAACCACTTCAGCCCATCTCACCTAAAGGGACTTCTTTTTCAAGGTCATGTCCAGTTGGCTTTAGGGGGACCCTCAGATACTCTGCTCCTTTTAGCCCTATTCACCCCACTAGTTTGATCATAGAATGCTGCTTTGGGATAGATACCTATTCTCAATATCTTCTGGGACAGCAAATGTTAGGAATACATAAGAATGGCTCCTTTTTTTCCCCTCAGAAAGCCTTAAGATTCAAAGAGACTTTGAGTGGTCATTTAGGGCTTTCCTCTTGCCTCCAGGCAGGAATAATCCTTAACTACCCCGGAAAAAAAAAAGAAAGAAAGAAAGACAGTGACAACATGGGAAAGCAAACTGGAAAAGGCATCAGAAAACCTCACTCTGACATTTTTTATCCATGTAAATATGGTCAAGTCCATTTACTTCTCTGAGACTCATTTCCTCATCTATGAAATGGGGCCAATGACACTTATACTAACTACCTGACAGGGTTGTTGGGAGAAAAATACCTTGTAGTTTCTGACCTGCAGTCAGGAAGACCTGAGTTTGCCCTTAGACACTTCCAAGCTGTGTGACCCTGGGCAAGTCGTTTAATCCTGTCGGCCTTAATCCCCTCATCTGTAAAATTGGGATGATAATAGCATCTATTTCTCATGGTTGTTGTGAAGATAATATGAAAGAATGTTTGTAACGTGCTTTGCAAACCTTAAAAAGTGCTATAGAAATGCTAGATATTATTGTCATTTCATTGCAGAGTGCCAGAAGAATATGAGCTAGAATGAACTCTTCTCTTTATAAAGACTCCCAGAGAGGGAGATTCTATCTTCTCTATCAGTTCTCTTGGGACTGGGGAGGGGGGCAAGTATTTTGCTCTCCCATGGGTGTTTTTCTGTAATCTCTAAGATGCTCATCCTAAAGCTGCCATAGGTCACTGGGTCCCAGTGGCAGGGTCCTCTCGGGCCCTTCTGCTCTAGAAAGGCAGTGAGGCTGCAGTGAGGCAGCCTTAGGGAGGAATCTTTCCAGACGGTCTCATGTTCAGATGACTTGAACTAGATTTCATTGGAAATGCCTCTGATATAGGTGAATCATGTTTAATCAAGGGCTTGGGTGCCATTTTAAATGAGGTACCTGCATCTGGGACTTATATCTCAGTGAGTCAGCAAGGTGATGCTAGAGAAGGAAGCTTTGAAATATGCAGACTTTTGTTCAGTTGGGCACAGGTAGAAACTGTCTTGGCACAGACCTTAGAAAGGAAGCTGCTACTCCAATGAAGGATGCAGAAGAGTTGAGCTGTGAGAACAGAAGACAGCAGCTGCTGCCAGTAGCCACAACTAGGGCACCAGTATCTTCCTTTTTCAGGCTGCCTAGAGGCTATGCAGCAAATCAGCCCAAACCTCTGGGTTGGGGTATCATAGACATACTTTGGTTTCAAGCTGATTGGATTGCTTTAGAGGAAGTGAGGATAAGACCCAGCTGTCTTGGCACAGGGGCAGAACAGAATACACCTAAGGGCCCAACCCAGATGGCCATCAATAGTTTAGTCTTTGGGAGTCTGCCTCTATTCTCAGCTTTGTCGGGGGCGGGGGGGGGGAGGGGTCACAGGACCATGAAAGTAGCAGTAGGCTGAAGAGTTGGTTCTCTGTCATTACTATGTATGCCTAACAGGGGCCACTGAGAACATTCCTGAGGGGCATTTTGTTGGGCCTCTCTTTATCCCTCCAGTGCTTAGTACCTGAGTGCTTAATAAATGATTGTTTACTTAAATTAACTTTTCCTTCTTTTTTTAAAATAGTATTTTATTTTTTCCAATTACATGTAAAGAGAATTTTTAATGTTCTTTTTTTTTATAAAATTTTGAGTTCCACATTTTCTCCCTCCTTCCTAAACCCTACCCCCTCCCTAAGACAGTAAGCAATCTGATATAGGTTATATATGTGAATTCACTTTTCTAGAGCAGCCTTTCCATCAGTTTCAAATCCATCTAATGGTACTATCATGTAGCTTTCACTTCTCCATCTTTTCTGTGAGATAATACAAAGTGCTTTATCAAATGTTTTGACATCAAGGACCTTTAATCAGAAGAAGCTAAAGCATATCATGTTGAGAAATCCTATCTTATTTCCCTGGATTGGAATAGGTACCATCAAGTAAAGGGAGGGAGGTTGTGAACTCCCGTAAATGCCTACAGAAATATGGAAATAAACAGAAAGTTACAGAGGTCCAGAGGGAACAAAGATCCAGCCTGGAGACAACCCCAAAGCTCTATTTTCAAGGCCCAAAAAGGCAGGATCTGAACTCCATACTGGGGTTTACTTTTGAAAAGCCCCATTTTTTTTTTCCCCTTTTCACCGGCACAGCTCACCTATTTATGAATCTTAATACTTGAATGAAGGGATGTCACCAGGGGCCTATCCTCCCCTGATGATTTTGGTCACAAGTTATTGGCAAGCAGGATTTGCCAGGGGTCTCTGGCTGATGATAGGAGTGTGGTGCATTAAAAAGAATCCTGAATTTGGAGTCAGAAAAACTTAGGCTCAAATCCTGATCTGCTACTTCCTACCTGTGGGACCCTGAACAAGAGATTTCACCATTCTGGGCCTCAGTTTCCTCATCTGTAAAATTAAGCGAGTGGGAAGTAAATAATTTTTAAGATCCCACACAAGTTCTTAATCTACAACACCATGTTTTTTATGCCTTTCACCAGGTACTGAATTCCCCAGTTGATTTTTGAGGGTTGACCCCTTAGAGTCAGAAACTTAATCATTAGTTGTCCAACCCACAAGAAACAATCCTCCCCTCCACAGCTATACCAGTTTGGGTTTTAGTGATCTGTTTTAAACAGCAACATGTGAGTATATCTGAAACAATCAGTATTTCCTTAGCAAGCAATTATCATCCTAGGAATTGCTGACGGTCCCGGCATGTCCAGTCGCGATAAGAAGTCTGTAATGCTGCATCTAGCTGCACTAATTATTATAGGGTGTACTCATTAAACCAGTTCTTTCAAACAGAATTCCCAGGATTTCAGCTGCTTCCAAATAGATGTGCATTCAGGGTCCCCTTGTCAAACCCATGGGGGAAAAATCGATCCATTCATTATCAGTTGATGTGTAATTAACTTACAATTGTTATCTTGTTAAATAGAAATTAAATCCTTGTTTGAAACACTTTATAATTTAAAATCTAAACACAGCATGAATGTAGAAAATGCCCTGCTAGCTGCCTTAATAGTTCAAATAACTAGGGAAAAAGGTTTTTGGTTTCCAAGTTGGAGCTGACAGCAGTAGTCCAGTTCTGCCAGGCCCCTTCAGGAGTCCCCTGGTCCTGCAGGGAGAGCTCCTATAGTAAGGAGGGGCAAAGGCCAATGGGCTCCTTTTGTCTGTTTCTACTAGCTATTACAGTCCTAGGGTTCCACCTACCAGCACTGGGGGAGACTTTCTACAGCTCCATCCCTCTCCTCAATCTTTCTCTCCCTGCCCACATCAATTTGTCTGCTTAATTCACCACTGAATTATCTCTGAGTGAGAGGCAGCCAAGTTTCCTCCCCTTTCAGGACTCTTCTGGCCACCTAGGGAGTGGATGTTAGCATGGTGCTTTTGTTGTGCTCAGATTAGCTCTGGGATTTTGCAGAGGACAATGTGATTTGGCTTCTAAAAGGGATGTTGGTACACATGTGGGTGGGTTGACATTTGCATCAAAATAAAATATTTTCATTATATATTATATATATATATATATATATTTAACTCCTTAGACCTGCTATAAATTCACATTTAAATAGTTCTCTAAGATTTGCAAAGTTCTTTCCTCACAGATACTCTGGGAATTAAACAATGCAAGTATTATTAACCCCATAATACGGATAGAAAACTAAGGCTCAGAGAGGCTAATAATAATATGTTGTAGTTATATAGAATTTTTAAAATTTTTGTCTTTTTTTTTTTTTTTACTATGACATCAATTTACAAACAGGTCCCTTTCCTCTCCCTTACCTAGCAGTCCTTCCCTTACAAGAAAGATTTTCTAAAAGTTCAGAAAAATCTATTGATAGGTCCACAGCATCTGACAGCATATGCAACTTTTGATATGCATACCCCGCCCCCAACCCTTCATCTGTCCTCAAGGCTGAGATGAAGCATTCAGTATCATTTTAATGTTCTTTAAGTTTACATTGTCAATGTATTGTATGTTGTTTTCTTGGTTCTACTTCATTCTGCATTAGTTATTATAAGTCTTCTTATGTTTCTCTGCATTACTTATATTCATCATTTCTCATGGTACCACAATTTGTTTAGTCATTCTCCAATCTGTGGGCATTTGCTGCATTTCCCATTATTTGCTTACACACAGTTGCTCTGATTAATGTGGTGTAAATAGAACTATTCTTTCTGTTTTTGACCTCCTTGGGGTATATTCCTAGCATTGAGATATCTGGGTAAAAGGGTATGGACATTTCAGTCATTTCCTTAACACAATATAAAATTGTTTTCCAGAATGGTTGGACCAATCCACAGTTCCATCAACAATATATTATTTTGCCTCTCTTTCTACAACCCTTCCAACACTGGCTGTACCTCTCTTTTGTCATATTTGTTGATTTGCTAGGTGTATGATGAAACATCAAGATTGTTTTGATTTGCATTTCTCCTATTAGTGATTTGGAGTAATTTTTCATATAGCTGTCAAAAGTTTGCTGTTTATTCATATCCTTTGAACATTTATCCATTGAAGGAGTGGCTCTTGGGCTTATATATTTATGTTAATTCCTTAATTATCTTATATATCAGACCTTTATCAGAGATCGTTGATGTATAGATTTGCCTTAATCAAAAGCTGCATTGATGTTGTTTGTGTAAATATGTTACAATGTCCAGTAACAGAAATTGTCTAACTCATTTTTTAATCATCTCCTCTATTTTTTGTTTGTTTGGGAATTCTCCCCCCCAGCCATAGTTATGAAAGAAAGACACCTCTATCCATTTGTCTTAGTTTTTGAAAAATGATGTGGATATATTAATATAACATAATATAACATACATGTGTTGTGTACACTTGGGACAATATGGTGTATAATATGTAGGGTATATGATGCAGACCAGAACCTATTTTTTGCCAGACTGCTTTCTAATTTTCCCAAATTGCCCATGTCAAATAGGGAATCCTTACTCAAGAAGCTGATGTGCCTAGGGTTGTAGAACCACAGGGTTTCATACAATTTGATTGTTTCTGATTCTTGCTTATCTAGTCTGTTCCACTCAAAGCAGCTCCATGGTATTACTTGGACTGGAGTCAGGGGAGGAACAAAAGAATTAACAGATGCAACGCACTTTGCAAACCTTAGCTATAGATGTGCTATTGGTATTATCTATGTTACTATTATTTGGCCAGGACTGAAGAGTTTTTAGCATCACCACTTTATAATTTTTATAGTTTGTGGTCTAAAAGTGCTATTGCCCCTTCACTCCTACTGTTTTTCTCATTTTTCCTTTGAAATTCTAGCCCCTTTTCCCCCTTTGGATGAATTTTGATATTCTTTTGTCAAGCTTTATGAATGTAGAACTTCTTTTTTTATTTTTATTATTATTATTATTGCTAGGCAATGGGGTTAAGTGACTTGCCCGGGGTCACACGGCTATTAAGTGTTATGTGTCTGAGGCCAGATTTGAACTCAGGTCCTCCTGAATCCAGGGCCAGTGCTCTATCCACTGTGCCACCTAGCTGCCCCGAATGTAGAACTTCTTAAAAAGCTTTCAATTCACTCATAATTTGTCCCTAAAATAATCCTGTGAAATAGCTGCCATTATTATCATCCCCATTTTACGGGGGAGGAAGTTGAGGCTCATAAAGGGTAAGGGACTTTCCCAGATGCCTGAGGCCAGATCTGAATTCAGATCTTGCTTATTCTAAGCTCAGCCCTCCATCTACTACAACAAAAGGTCATGGATTAGTAAGTATAAGAGTCTGGGCTGGAACTCAGATCTTCTTGACTCTCAGACTCCAGGGACCTAATTGGACTCACAAGGAAATCTGGGTTCTAGTTCAGTCTCTGTCTCACAGTTGACCTTGGATAAGTCACCTTCTCCACTCTGGGCCTACATGGCTTCAGGGGTTGAGGTGGGGAAGGGTCTAGCTCCTCTCAAAGGGCCAGCCTAGCCTCTGACAGTCTTGGAGTCCAAGTTTTAGGGGTTTAGGCATTTACTCCTCAAATCGTTTCCTGGGCTTAAGGCGTCTGCTGTTTGTTTTATCTTTCCTTGTTATTGGTGGAATAAATCATTCCTTTCTCCTACTTCCTCCAGTCAAGATTTCTTGTCAAGATCTTTATAGGCCATTTATGGGGGTAGAATGCATCCCTATAATCTAAGGTTTGTCTATGCATGCATGCGTGCACACATTCAGAGGACAGCTGCCCTAGGTAAAAAAGAAAAAAAAAAAATCCCCTTGTAAAATGAAAGCTAAATAAACCAGGAATTTCTCTTGTGGCTGCAAGTACTTCACTTCACAATCTAGTTCTGGGGAGCGCAGGCCTGAGGTTAATTAACATCTGTGCTCCCTGACCAAAAGCTGAAAGGAAAATCTTGGTGCATTCAATCATGGGGGTGGGTTTTAATTATTTGGAATTGGGTGGGGTTTTTCCTCCTGGCTGCTGGAATGGGGCCATGACAAGAGGGAAGCAACCTGGCTTATGTTCCATCAGTGTCTGACATGGGCCTGGGGACCAGGGCAACCTGGGGAAGGGGGTCAAGACAACACCAAGCAAGGGATGCCAAGCAAATGCCACTTAGACATATCTATGCAAATGGTG
Source organism: Vombatus ursinus (assembly GCF_900497805.2). NCBI lineage: Eukaryota > Metazoa > Chordata > Mammalia > Diprotodontia > Vombatidae > Vombatus > Vombatus ursinus. The sequence goes on from NW_020954729.1 coordinate 1,133,411, forward strand.
TGTCCCAGCCCATGGGGGACTGTACCTTTCCTTTCAGGAATGATTGAGGGCTGAATTAATTTAGGGTCTGGATGGCAGAGGCTCCCACTTGCAGTGAAAATGGAATCTCATGGTCCACAGAGCCCTAGGCAGTAAGTGGAATTTACTTTGAATGTACAGAGGCCCTGACTATTCAGACCCTATGCTGTTCCCCAACTTTGCCACTTATTTGATGTGTGACCTTGGATAAGTCACTTCTATATCACATCTAGGATCATAGATGCTTACATATTTCAAGTTACATAGGACCTTAGAGGATATCCTTAGAGGATATCTCATTTCTCCCTCTATAGGCCTCAGTTTCCTCATAAGACTTAAACTTTTGAATTCAGAATACCAGAGTTCAAGTCCTGGCCCCACTACTTACTGTCTGTGTGACTTTGGACAAGTCATCTTCTATCTTTGTACCTCAGTTTTATCGCCTAGAAAATGAAGGAGTGAGGCTCCCTGAGCTCTGTCTTTCTGTCTTGATGATTCTTTACATGATTAGAGGGTTGAATTCGATGATCTCAGCTCCTTGCCCACTCTAAAGCCTGAGGATTCTGTAAGCAAGGGTCTCCCCTCTACGACAGGTCTATACCCCTGGATATTGATGAAGTCAGTCCCTATAGTAGGTATTCTTCTCCGTGGTGAGAAGACAGAAAGGAGAGCCTTGCCCCTTATCCCATTACAGGGTGGCCCATCTTTCTGTCTGGAGACAACACCATCATGAATCTTCTAAAGTCACCGGGGAGAAACGGCTGGGTAGCCCTTGTTCCACATTGTGTGATACTCTGGACATTAGCTTCCTGATTGGTCTCCCTATCTCCTGTCCTTCCCTTCTCCAGTCCATCCTCCACATAGCTGCCAAGTTGATATTCCTAAGGCACATTCTGACCATGCCACTTCCTTGTTCAAAAGTCTTCAGTGGCTCCCTACTGTCTCTAGAACAAAATAGAAAGTACTTGTTTGACATTCAAAGTCCTCCACTATCTGGCTCCTGCCTATTCTTTCAGGCTGCTGACCAAACCAGCCGACTTGCTGTTCTTTGTATGTACCATTTGCTGCCCTACCTTGGCGCCTTGGCACAACTTGGCCCCCAAACCTAGAAAGCTCACTCTCCTCTCATCTGTCTCTTAGAATCCCTAGGTTCTTTCAAAGCTCAATTTAGGTACCCCTTCCTACACAAGGAACCACTTGATCCACTCCAGTGATCTATCCCCAATTACTTTGTGTAAGTTTCCCATTTGTTTCTATGTGTACGTGATATTGCCTCCAATAGAATATAAACTCCTTGAGGAAAGGAATTATTTTCAGGTTTTTTTTTTGTCTCTGTATCTCCAGCACCTGCTTAATAAATGGTTAGGGAATGCTTGCTCATTTAATGCCCCAGGGTACCTTCTTCCCCAGATCCCCACTAATATTGGCTTTGCTCACTTTCCCTTTTCTTTTCTTTTTTTAATAATAAGAATATCTAACATTTCTACGGCATTTACTATGTGCCAGTCCACAGTGCTGAGCACTTTATGATAATTATCTCATTATATGATATGATTATTAACTCACAATAGCCCTGTGAGTTAGGTGCAATTGTTATCCCCTTTATACAGATGAGGAAACTGAGGCAAATGGGGATTAAGCAACTTGCCCATAGCTAGGAAGTGTCTGAGGCCAGATTTGAATTCGGGTCTTCCTGACTCCAGATCTGGCACTCTATCCACTGTAGTGCCACCTAATTTAATAGACAGATGATAGTCCCCTAAAAGTATTTTAATGTTCATTCACAGATATCTAAAGAGACTCATCAGTTCCATAACAGACCCAGAAATAGGTCCTAGGGAAAGCTTGGCACAGAGAGAACAGCATAAGTCTTAGATTCAGAAGTTGGGAGCCCCAGTTCTCTTACAACCATGGGCAAATCCCTTCCCCTCTCTGGGCCTCATGTGCTTCATCTGTAAAATGAGGCATTTGGGCAAGATGATCTCTAAGGACAGACTCCCAGGTGCAATGTATTGACAAGAGTGTCAAAAGAAGACCAGTAATTCACACAAACTAATAGTGAAGCCAGAAATAAAAAACAAAAAACAGTCATCTCAGATGTCAATATAAGAATGTGCCAAGTATGGGCAATAGAGATGTTGAACTAGAAATCTTAATGCAAGGAAGTGAAATCATCATCACAGATATCATTGCAACTTGGTGGGATGTGTGATACTTGACTAGAATAGGACATCTGAATGGTGTACTTTTTCAGAAGGAACCAAACAAATAAAAGAGGTGGCAAAGTAGTAGTATACATTAAGAAGATATATGAAGAGACCCAGGAATCAAATGGAAAGTATTCGGGTGAAGATTAATGGAGGGAGAAAGAAAAGTGATAGTGCAGGAGTATGCTACAGACCATTTGTACAGAAGGAGGAAATAGATGAAGCATTCAGAAACTACCACAAACCTGGTATGGAGGCATGATACAGTACGTATTGAGGAGTTCAGCTATTTGAAGACTTGCTATAGCTCTCTTTCTCTCTCTACTAAAAGCAGAGCAACTGCTACATTTTGACTTACCATAATGATCATTTTATTCTTCTAAAGATGAAGGAAGTGATGAAGGGAGATGTTATTTTGAAACAAGGTGGAACTGATTGCTGAAGTTGAAACAATGGGAATCCTAGGATGAAGTGACCCCAGCATCTTGGGATTTTTGATAGAAAAGGTGGAGGAAGACAGGCATAATACGATGTGTACCCGAGGAAGAGAAATCTCAAAGGGTTTGGACTTCTTGCTGCCAAAACAGGGTCAGAAAGCCCTTTTTCTTGTCCTTTTTTATTCTTGGCCTTGGCTTGTTCTGGGCTTTAGTGCTCCTGACATCATTCTCACAAAATGGTGTCAATTTTTTACATACCCTCCATTACTTGGCCATGCTTCCATCTTCTGCATATGTCTTTATAAAATCTGAATTGGTCAGTGAGGTCCTTGTGTATCTGCATACCAGTCTGTTAGGCATCTCCTCTTTTATATCATGATTGTAATTGTTTATGTTCATGGCATGAGAATTTCATCCTTGAGAGCTTTCCATCCCTGTTGGTCAATTTTTTCTGTAGTGTTTTTGGTCATGAATTAGATTCCTTCTAACTGAGAGCTCATAACTTCAGGTTCTAATCCATTGTTCTGTGAACCTGAATCCTGGCCCTCTGATACATCTTCTCAACCAAAACCACTTTTGGTCAGTTCTGCCCTGATGATCTCTGCTCCATCTGTGGATATCTCTTCTAAAATATCCCAATGTGACTGAACTCATTGACTAGGATTTCCCAGACCCACCTGGGAAGGAGAATGGATTGAGAAGTGTTTGCCTACAGCAGTGGGTCTTTGCCTTTGCTTTGGGTCTCCAGGGTGCATAGTGTTTTGGCTAGCACATCAAACCTAGAGCTTTGAAAGCCTATTCCTGAGACCTTCCACATATCTCCTTGGTAGGGAAATCCAATGAGAGCAAGGTGAGAGAAGACCTTTTAGGGTTATGTTCTCTCCCTTCGTAGACCAGGAAGGAGGTGGCTAGGAGTATTGTCTCCACTTTAAGGACAAGATGGGGTGGGAAAAGGCCCAGGGGCAATCTTTTACCAGACCTCCAGGTTCTAAGGCACACAAGAATCATTGTTTCCCTAACTCCCAAGGGATGACTGGTTGGGGATCCTTATGGAGTACAGTAATTGGCAAAGGCCATCCAGGTTCCAAAGAAGGAAAGGAGGCTGCAGAACCATAAATTCCAACTCTGCCTGCCCCCACCAACACCACCACAAATCAAATTTTTCAAACAAATTCATTTGGATGGGAAGAGAAACCCCTAAGGCCACTGCTATGAAGCCTGCTGTGGCTGAGGCTGGGAAGAGCTCCCCTGGGAAGGGCATTCCTTAGCAAGATACTATTTTGAGGCATTTAGGTGTCACTAGCCGTGTGACCCTGGGCAAGTCAATGAACCTTTCTGTGTCTCAGTTTACTTATCTGCAAAATGTGAATAATACCTCCCAGGGTTGTCATGAGGATTAAATGAATTAACATATGTAAAAGGCTCTGCAAACCTTAAAGAGTATCTAAATTCTAACTATTACTATTATTTTTATTTTAACTGTTCATGGCAACTAAGGGCTTAGCTCAATTGTTTCTATGCTAATGTAAATACTGTCAGCGTTCTATAATGTCAGCACCCTAGGCAGCTCCACCCTAGTTACAGCTCTCAGATGCAAGCAAGAGATTCCCAAGGATTTTCTTTCTGTGTCTCAGAGGGAGGCTGATCATTTAGTCACCTTTGCTGTGTATTACTGGTCTCCCTTGGGCAGTCAGGCTGGTGAAGCCTATGTATTTCTCAGAATTCTGTTTTTGAATGCAGAAAATGAAATCTATAGAATTATAAAGGAAATCAATTATGTTGAAATACATTTATGAAAATAGTATAAACAAAATAAATAAGTGAATTCATGGACCCAAAGTTAGAGACCCTGATCTTCCCCCATAAATTCAATGGGGAATGGGGGCAGTCATTACTTAGGAGGGACAGACACAAGGACAGGGTGGGGGTGGAGACTCAACAGGTATCTCCTGCTGCCCCTCTACCATGTACATTACAGTGTTAGCCAATCTCTCCTTCCCCTTCCCCTTCCCTAGGTGCCCGCCGACCACCAAGGGAATTTCTTGATTCTTTAAATCACAGACTCTTAGCTATGCTCCCTTTGCTGTCTACAGAAATTATGAAAGCTAATATGTACTTAGGTACCTAGGACCTAAGAGATATTGGAGTGGGCTCAGGGGAAATCAGGCAGCAGAAGCAAAGGAAAGGGATTTGAAGAGATCATTTGGTCCAGTGTCTCACCTTCAGTCAGACCCAGCCTCAAAGCAGTGCTATTTACAGTCCTGGGTGTTTCCATTGGATCCGGGGCCCAGAGAAATGTGGGGCTTCTACAGGGGAGGGAGGGCATAGAGTCTATCTGTTGCAAGCAGATGCTCAAGTCCTCGTTAGGCTAAGCATGCCAGATATAGTGAAGGCAATGAGGATTAACAGCAGGGCCACTGGCCAGGGCCAATGCCAAGGGGCAGGGCCAGTCAATGTTTGGTGCATCTAATGACTTTGCAACAATATTATGGAAGGCAAAAAATGATGCCTCTTATAGAATGGGAGGCTGGAGGGGGAGAGGATACATAAGTGAGATCTCTAAAGCCATGAAGAGTATGGATTAGGGACATTTCAGCTTGTTGTAGGGAAAATCTCTAAATAATAGCTAGCACTATGGAACTTTAAGATTCACAAAACACTTTCCATATATTATCTCATCTGACCCTCACACAACCCTGGGAAGTAAGTACTATTATTATTCCCATTTTATGGATGGAGAAACTGAGGCAAAGCTAAGTGACTTGCCCAGGGTCACACAAAGGACTGAGGCAGGATTCAATCTCTGATCTTCCTGACTCCAAGTGCAGTGCCCTTCCCTCTTGTACCATAAAAGACAATGGGAAAAGTGCTGGGTGGTTCCAGATAAAATGGTCCCAGGTAGGAATTCATCAATCTTTGAGGATTCTCCACCCCTTGCCCAGAGTGGAATCATCTTTAGGTGGGCAAGGTAGCTGACATGGAGTCAGAACAGACCAGAAAGTCAGAAGACCTGGGTTCAAATTCCAACTCTACTACTTACCACCTCTGTGGTCTTGGGCAAGCTAGTTATTATCCCTAGGCCTCAGTTTCCTCCTCTATAAAACAAAGGGGGTTAGGCTGGGTGACTTCTGAGCTCCCTTCCAGTTCTAGGTCTCTGATGATCTAATCCCATGTATTAGATCTCTCATACTTGGAATGGGGCTGCCTCAAGAGGGAGGGAGTTCTCTCCCTAGCAGTGGGGGAGAGGAGGGCCGCGCAGTAGAGAAAGGCAAGACAGCTACTTGTTGGGGAGATTCCTGCAGTAGTAGATGGTCTTTGAAATCCCATTTGGTCCTGAGAGTCACAAATTTGGATGGATAGCTCTGACTGAAACTGCATCATTCCGAGATGGGGCAGGCAGTGGGGGGCTGGGTAGCCATGGTCACCAGATGGCAAGTTAAGCCTTGAAAGAGGTAGTCAGAGCCCTTCATGATGTTACATTTCTTACAACACTTCAAGGATCCACTCCCTCTACCAACACATGCTTCGGCCCCTCACTGACTTAGCAGACTGTTTTCAAGAGTGGCTGTGACTGGGGGCGGGGCAATGACCTCCTGGTCAATGTCTTGGTGCTGAGATTCTCGATAATTAGCTAGCTTGGGCCTCAGATGATGGGAAAATACTCCATCACTGGATCCAGACTTGAAGCCTTTCCTGTTTCAGAAAAGCTGGAGGTGGCAGAGTTTTTGAGAGCTCATGGTCGCCTACAGACCCTCACGAGGTATCATGGAAGGACTTCAGAGGAGCAGAAAGGAGAACGCTTGAAATAGATTACCCCCACGATGCTGAAAACCCAGAGAGGTCACATGCTTGAGACAAACTTGTCAAAGAAAGAACAGGGGAATCAAGAGGCATTCAGGCCACTTTCTGGAACAACATGATTGCTCTCCTCCAGACTATTTCTTGGTGCCCTCAAACAGACAAGACATTCGGCTGACATGCTCACTAGTCATGAGTCCAGAGTTTTGTCCCCTGTTCTGTCCCTGACTAGCTATGTGACCTTAGTCACATCCCTTCCACTTTCTCCAATCTTTCAATCAATCCATCAATATTTATTAAGCACCTACTATGTGCCAGGCACTGTGCTAAGCTCTGGGGGTACAGAAAGAGGCAAAAGACAGTCCCTGCCTTCAAGGCGCTTATGATCTAAAGTTAGGGGATTGGACGAGACGATCTTCAGGGACTTTGCCAGCTATGGTTTTATAGATTTGGGACCTGCAATGTCCTTTTCTGTGTGACTGGTCACTATGGAAAATCCTTGTCTCAAAATGGTTCAAAGAAGTCCACACAAGATTGTTATTTGGCCTAACTGACCAAATCTCCCATCCCATAACCTCCTCCAGCTCTCATTCTACTCAGCTTTTTGTTGGAGGACAATGGCTTTGCACACCATAGGTGATTTTGGAAAGAAATGGATCTGTACAGGTACTTGCTTAAGTGTTTTTTTAATGCTGATGATGGAGAAGGGAGTGGTAGTGCACTAAATGTAAAACTGAGCCTTTTGAAACTGAATTTTCAGAATAACATGAAATGTGATTATGTATGTAAAGCCCTTTGCAAACTTTAAAGTGCTACATAAATGCCAGTTATTGTTATTATTAACATAATAATGCTTGTTCTTGTGGACATGGGGTAAGAAAGAACAGATTCGCTACATAATACAGGCCTACCTTCCAATCAATGCCATTCCCCACTAATGTCATGAATACATTATAACCAAACCCCACCAGGAAGTTCCTGTAACATCATTCAGCTGGTTGCCTATTTAGCACACTGTTCCTGCAGCCCCCTGCGATGTTATTTTATCTAATGCCATGTTTCCTTGGAACCAATTAAGAATATTAAGTGGGGTGTACTTATAGGTAACTCAGACAAATTCAAGTGGAATGCATTGAATCAACAGAATGAACCTGTGTGCATATTAAAAACCAAATTCCATCATCATTATAGCCAATGTGATCATGAATGGAAAGTGCTTTGCAAAGATGGATGGATGGATGGATATAAATATGCAGATAGACATAAATGATAGATAAATGGATAGATGGACAGATAGATGATAGGTAAATGGATGGATAGACAGACATAAATGACAGCTCAATGAATAGATAGATGGGCAGATAGATGATATATGGGTAGATGGACAGATATGTAGGGAGGTAAGTAGACAGTAGATATATGGATAGATATGTAGGTAGGTAGGTAGATATAGAGATGATAGATTGGTTAGATAGATGGATGAATAGACAGATACATCATTTATTAAATTCTTGCTCTGTTCCAAGCCTTTTCTAAAGGTGCTTACATTCTAATCAGGCAAGACAAAGTACGGGAAAGGAGAGGGGAGAGAGTACCACCATCGGAGCAGGACAACTGGTTTGGAGGGAGAGCATATCAGAGAGTGAACAAGAAATAAAGTGACTAGCATGGCTTAGCACTCCTCCAGAAAAGGTAGTCTCAGACAGAGACTTAGCCATGAGTGAGGATCACCCAGGGTGGAGTCGCCCTTTGGTGGACAAGGCAGGTGCTGTCAAGGTGGAACCAACCAGGAACTGAGCAGAAAGTGATGTGGTATATACATGTTAGTCATTCTTAATATTATTTAGTTTTTCCATATATGGCAAAATCAAACGAGATTCCTGAAAGCATGCAGGAACAGAAAACTCTGAATCACAATCCTGATTATGAATATCAAGTGAGGCATAAAGTAGGAAGATGTATGCTTGCCACCACTGTCCCAGATGACAACCAACAAGATGTCCGAATGGAAGAAGGATTGTCTATAGATGCTGAGGTCTTGCAGATGTTTCTGTTTGCAAATGACATCGCATCGATTGTATCAGGTCCCAGGACACTGCAGAGCTTCCAAAGCGAGATCCGTAATTACTCAAAAAGGTTCAGCTTAACTGTCTCCACAAGAAAAGCCAAGTAGATGAAAAATCTCTCTTATCCAGACTATGATTTGTGGTTGTATCAACAACCCATACAACTGCCCTAGCTCTAGCTCCATCTTTGTCTCCAGCTCTCTCTATCTCTAGTTTTATCAATAGAAGTTCATCAGTTTTGTAATTTTCCAGAATCCCAGAATGTTAAAGTTGGAAGGGACCTCAGCATTTTATCCAAAAAAAGAATCCCCATGGAGGCCAGCTGTCCTTTCTTTAGGAAGAAACTATTCTTGCCTGACGTAGAGAAATCCTGATTGGGCCTGCCTCCTGTCCTTCCTCTCTTGGGATATTTATTGAAACTGACAAATGAGAAGTAGAGAGTAACAGGTGCAAGGTAGAGCCTGGGGATTTGGGTGCTTAGATGCATCTTCAAGGTCATCCACACTACTCCTGGCTTTCATTTTAGAGAGGGGAAGACTGAGGCCAGAAAGTTTATGTTTTGCTTAAGTGGATGTAAAAAAAAGTTTATGTAATATCTGAGAGACAGCATGGCAAAGTGGATAGGGGGCCTAGGTCCAAGTACTGCCTTTGGCATATACAAACTGAGTGACCCTGTGCAAGTCACTTTACCTCTTGTTGCCCCAAGCAGCTCTCTAAGATGGTAAGTTACAGACAAGTTTTTCATCTGTATTAGTGATTAGAATGTTCACACAGGGAGTTCCCCCATGAAGAGGAAATCAGAAGTCCAGACCATAACATTTTTTTTAAATAAAAAGATGCTTTGAGTACATATCAAGTGGTGCAAAGTAAACTAAAGCCACCCAAAATTATTTGGGAGAAGTCTCTGTGGAATTCAGATTTCAGCCCATTAAATGACAGAGAGAATACCTAGGCCATCAGGAGAATGCAAACCAGATGAAAGGGTAATTGGGCGTTTGCTAGAAAAATCGGAGCTCCGCTAGAGATCAAGTGAAGAAGCAGTTTTGAAAAGGGAAGCACCATCTTCCCATTCATCCTCTCTTCTGTCTGATTGTCATTCCCTGGAGGCTCCATTCACTGGAACAAAGCAAAGAGAGCTTGTCCAAGCCCAGGGAGCCAAGCCTTTGCCTTTCAAACTGTTTAGCCAGTATGCATTCCTATATGTTGCTATCTTCCTGGGAGTCAGATAGCACAGGACAGTATACTAGAAATGAATTTCAATGGTGGCTTTCTTGGATCCTGACTATGGGCTAGCTGCTGAAATGCTGGGCACTAGGGAATCATAGGCCAAACACAGACCCAAATATTGCTGAAATGGTGAAGCCAGGTGGAAGAAGATTGATTTTGTTTATGTGTATAATAGCAATCATAGATGACATTTGTATAGCCTTTACAACTTAAAAAGCACCTCCCAACAATCTTGGGAGATGAGTGTTGCAACTCTCATCATCCCCATTTTTCAGATGAGGAAACTGAGACTCAGAAAGGCTAAGTGATATGTCCACAGCCACTGGAAGTGTTGGAGGAGAGATTCGTTCCCAAGTCTCTTCTGACTTCCAAGCTCAGCCCTCTTTCTACGATACCATAAGGCTGTCATTATTGACTTTCTACCCCTTCTATATGGGAGTATGCCAAGTGCCTGCCTGCATGGCACCTTAGCAAGCCTTGTTTTTCAATGAAGAGATCCCACATCTCTCTCCCATACAGGCATGGAATGTATTCCCTCAAAGCACAGCTCAGATGCTATCTCCTACAGAAGACCTTTCCCAATTCCTCTCCCCCCCACCCTTCTTAGTACTCTCTTCCTCTTCAAATGACTTTATTATTTCTATCTGTTTCACATCCACTTACGAATACATCCTATCTTCCTAGTTGACTGAAAGGTCCTTGGGGACAAGGCCGGTTTAGCTTTTGCCTCTGTGTTCTCAGCACCAAGCATGGTGTCTGGCACACAGGAAGCACTTTGTAATTGTTCATTGGGTTGAGTGGAATCCTCCTCCAAGGGACATCAAACTTTAGAATGCTGGGGCATGGAATGTGGTTCCCTGTTTAGGAATTGAGAAAACCAAGTTCCCCATCCCCATCTTTTCCTCTATCCCTATCCCCTTTTTCATCCTCAGCCCCATCCCCATTGTCCCTTTGTGTGACTTTGAGACACAAAGACCATTTGTCTTTTTTCCTTGCCCAATTATGGAGTTTTAGGAGAAGTTGGCAGATGGGAATTTGGCACAAGCAGGAGCTTAGAACAAGTAAGACTAGGGGGAGGGGAGGGAGGTTTCTGAGAATGTCAGGCATGCCAAGTGCTGAAGGACGACCAGAGTTCGTATGTGGCAGTTTGAAGAACACAATTACCACCTTCTCGCACCATCAATCCATCAATCAACGAGGTGTTGGGGGTGCCCACTCAGCACGCCATGCTAGGCAGTGTCAAAGGAGAGGGCTGAGAAGGGAGGTCACCCTGGGTTTGTCTAGCCATCCTCACCCCCACTCATCCAAGCCACTCCTGGGGCAGCACCCAAGTGACACCCGGAAGGGCAGCCTTTCTCTGCCTTAGAGACTTAGCAATGACTCTTGCCCTTCCTCACTAATGACAGCTAGTCACTCCCTTTCTGGAGAGGATTTTGTAGCTCAGAGGGGCCTTAGAGATCACATGTACTTCCTAGACAGCCAAAGGGGTCCATAATGAAACCAACCAAAAAGGTTAAGAGCCCCTCTCCTAGAATAATAGGACCCCCTCCTCGAATCATAGAACCTCCTCCTAGAATCACAGAAACCACCCCCCCCCCAGAATTACAGAAGCTTTCAGTGGCAAACAGATCATCTTGTCCAATTCCCTATTTTTTTCCAGATGGGGACACTGAGTCCTGAGGAAGGGAAATGACTTGCCCTAGGGTCCCAGAGCTAATTAGTGGCAGAGGGAGCATTAGAGCCCTGGGTAATGGTCGGGCAAGAGTGTCCTTATTTTGCAGCAGCTTGGACTCTCTAAAGAGTCAGAACCAATGACCCTTTGCAGGAAACTGTGAGCTCCATGGGAGCAGGTGTGGGATCTGAGTACATGTGGTACAACCCGTTCTTTCCTAACATGGGTACTCAAAGGCATAGCGGCCCAAGCAGGCTGAACCAGGGTTCATGCTGACACTGCACATCTGTGTGGCCTTCCAGTGGGATGGACACATTAGCCTGAGAGCAGCCTAAAAGGGGGTCTTTCTCAGGCCTCCAGGGAGTTTCTGAGCCTTCCCTCCAAAGGCATGGCTGAATAAGAGGTTGATGCTTTGCCTGTTAAAATGGACAAGTAGCAAGGTCAGCTGATAGACTGGGCTAGAATGAACAGTACTCAAGCACCGGCCTTGGTAAAGCTCATCAGGTGGAGTGGCCACCTTCTTCATGGCTAGGAGATGACCAGGAAAGCCTTAAATTCTTGGACTGTCACCTTTGCCTGGAAAGGAGCTGTGAGCATTTGGATTCCAAAGTTTCTGTTCCTATGTACTGAGTTACCAGGGAGAGAAAGCGCAGGGACTTGTCTGTGTGTCAGGATATAAGTGTAGGAGGCATAGACCAGAGTAGTCGATAGTGTGTGGGGCTTGATGTCCACAAGGCCTGGGTTTAAATCTTGCCTTGTGTGACCCTAAGCAAGTCACTTCATCTCTCTGTCTCAGTTTTCTTATCTGTAAAATGGGGATAGTAATGGCCACAGTACTTGCCTGACAGGGTTGTTGTAAAGATCAAAGAGAATGATGGACACTGAGCACCCTGCAAACCTTCAAGTTTGCTGGCTGTGATGCTAACGATGGTCATGTTGGTTAGTGATATAGCAAAGTATCCAGAAGGAAGGAAGGAGCCTCTCTTCTCTTGTCTTACTGTGTGCCCTTGGTCACAGGATACTGCTTCTTCAGCCCCAGAACTAACATGGGAGAAGTGGGCCTTTGTTCCAGGGTGCTGACATGTGCAAGGGGATGCTTCCGCCCTACAGCACCCACCACTCTGGTGCCTTACCTCAGTGTTCTGGAGGCAGAAGGTGCAATTGCCTCCAGAACTCTCTGGGGATAGGCCCTCCCTCCCTCCTGGCATGACTGCACACACGATGGGACGGTCCCTTGGTAGCACCAGGCCTCGGTCTGTACTGTCCTCTGCACCACGACAACCCCTCCCACCAACTTGCACCAGGTTTGGGCTAATTTATGACTTTGCTTTTCTCCGATTGTCAAGTGAATAGAATATCAGTGCTGGAAGGGCCCTTAGAAATAATACGTTCTAACCCTTCCATTTTCTAGAGGAGGAGACTGAGGCCCAGAGAGGAGGAGTTACTTGACCAAGGTCACATATCTAGTTGTTAACAGAGCCAAGGAGGAAAGTCCAAGTTTTCTGACTCATCATTTTGTGCCTATACCACTGCCCCCATACTCCCTTTCCACAGAAATCATTACAAATGAACTCCCCTAAAAAAGCAAAAACAATGTCCTTCCCCTTGAGTTCCCTAGTGGCCCAAGGAGAAAGGCAACCGCCAAGGGGCTATTCCAAGCAGGTCCCATTATGATGCAGGGTTGACTTGGACCTTGGTGAAAGGCCTTGTAGAGGTCATCATCACCACCTCAAGTCCTTGCTGGTTTTCTAAGGCTACTTACGCTCTGGCTTCTTCTCAGCTTGGCATCTCATAGTGACAGAAATAACCAACCCCGACAATGGGAGGGGGAGAGAACAGAATAACAGCAGGCCCTGTCCTGCAGGGCCTCACGAGCTCTGGCCCCAAGGTGTCCAGAGCTCTCCTCCTCCATTCTGGTGCTCCACCTGCCTTCTTAGCATCCTATAGCCACAGCTTTGCTGTTTTAATAACAACCTCGTCAGCGAGTGCAGACAGATGGGTCTGCCGGCCACCAGTTGCTTGCAGTCTGGCTGATGTCATGTCTAAACTCAAGGACTCTCCGAATTCCCTGGCCACCACTGCTGCTAAGCAGAAGCTAAAAGCTTCAGAACTAGGTCATTGGGCTTGTATTCAAAAGCCAAGAGCTCAATGACTTCCTGACTCTGGCAAGAAGGGACACACAGGGGTAAGGACCAAGCCTGGGGCCCAGTATGCAAGGAGGAAATGACCCCTCTGCTGAAGGTTCATACAGGTAGCTAAAAGGACAGGCTCTTAGGAGGCACCCCTTGTGACCTCCTGCTGCATTTAGGAATCTCCTGGAGAATCTCCCCTAACAGATAGGGATTCAAGCCTCCACTTGAATACCTCTAGGCATGGGTACCTCACTATTTCATGAGGAGCAACTCATTCCCATCTTAGATAGTTTATCATGGACACTTTCTCCTACAACCAAGCCCAAGTCAGTTTCCCTAGAGATTCCACCCACCGGCCCTCATTCTGCCCTCTAAAGCCATAGAGATAAGTCTAATCCTTTTTTTCCAAAAGGGCCCTTCAGATACTTGAAGGTAACTTTCTCATCCTTCAAAGGCTTATCTTTGCCAGACTACACAGCCCTACCTCCTCCAACTATTTCTCCTGTGCCCTGGTTCTCAGAGCCACTTTTCTCTGAACATGCTCTAGCTTGTCAGTGCCTCTCTCCATGTGTGATGGCTGGAACTGCAGCCCATAAAGGACTCTGGGTCTGGGAGCTGAAAGTGACATCTTCCTGGGCTCCATGAAGCTCCGAGAGGCGGTGACTCTTCAAGCAAGTTTTGCCTTCATCTGATCCTGAATCACGTACAAAGATATATCTGAACAGATGTTGTGTTACAGAGGTAGCTACTCTGAGCACGTATAATAAATGTTGCCTTGCCCATGAAATGAGGCATGGAGGACAGAGCCTGGTGTCATGAACTCCTACCTTCTTCCAGATTGCTGAAAGAATTCCAAACACTCTGTGGAGCTCAATTGTTGTTTCACCTTAATCTCATCTCATCTCTACTGGCCCCAATTATATTCATGAGAAAACCTGGCTTCTCGTCTCCCCCTACACATAGAGGTTAGAAAAGGAACGTGAAGTTTTGAAGGCACTGTGTCTACTCTGGATTTTAAAGGGCCTAGGCTCCATGAATGTATGTTAACATCAACTTCAAATATTATCCCTTAGATATATAAGTCATTTATTAATACATTTCTAATATGGGAAAAAATACAATTTTGGCTTCAAAACCTTCCACAGGCAAGAACGTTGGGAGAAATAGGACAGTACTCATTGGAGGATGTGGACCTCAGTTAGATTATGAGCAGGTGCTTGGGAAGTGAGTGACAACACAAGCTGGTCCTCTTTTCAGTGCTCATGGCTTCCATGGGCAGTCCCTAATGTCTAGGTGTTGAGATCTTCTTTGGACATATGGCCTTAGCCCTCTAAGACCTCTGCGAGCATCTCAAATGGAAAGCTGGTGTGGGCCTCACTGGGCTTTCTGTAAAATGTTCCCAATCCCCAAAGTATTTTCTGGTCATTTTAGTTACTAGTGACCAGTTCAAAGCCTGTACCTTAATTCCAAGCTATGGTCCCAGGCCAGAGTCATTGGAGTTGATGCTTTTGAACACTCATATTTGGGGAGTGCTGGAGCTGGAAGGGATCTAAGTGATCTTCTGGTCCAACTACTTCCTGCAGGTATAGATTTGGGGAAATTGGGCAAGTCTCTGCTTCTCTGTGCTTCAAAGTCACTCAATGAGTTAGTGGCAGAAGAGGGACTGAGACTCTGGACTCCACACTCCCAGGCCAGCACCTCTTGTTATTCTGATCTTGGACCACCCACCATTAACAGTGGCCTAGGAGCATCTGGGTCCTCTCCTTATTCTTCTGCTCTCTTCTAAGCCAAACTTTCCTGTATCGATTTTTCTTCCTTCCCCTAAGAAGACTCTTGAGCACAAACTAATAAATGTGCTCATTGAGTAGGTGACATAACAGGGAACAAGCTTAGCCATTCAATTTTAATAGGTTTCAATTCTACTGCTGTGTTTCAAATTGTACTCTGAGCTTGTGTCTTCAAGGCATCAAAACCACCGATGGAAAAATAAGCTATTCAGGGAGATGACTGATTTTTTATCTACATGATGCCAAATGGACCTGACAGAATCTCTGAACCTCAGTCAGGCAGTTGTTCTATCTTTACAACTTATTGCACGAACATGATAAGGTTAGATTCCAACCAGTCCTGCTCCTCAGCTTGCCACACGGACATGAGCTTCAGACTATGTATCAATCTTTCAGGAATAGGGCTACTTCTGCTTGCTTGACCTGTGCAAGATGAGAACTGCCACATGGCCACATGAGATTGCCGAGATTCCCAATATGGCAGTTCTCCAGAAATATGACCTACTTGGAAGAGAGGCCACTCAATATGGTCGAGTGAGACTGCTCATATGTCATGAATCAAGACTTGTACGATACTAGAGGGAATTTTCTGTGGCTAGCTCGGTGGTGTGAGATATGCCAACGGCCATCCCATTACATGATGTAGAAATTCCTAAAAGGATGGGAAGGTGGTCTACCCTCAGTCATGGGAAATGTTAGTGATAAGATACTCCATACACAACAGACCTCAGAGCAGTCTAGGAGGTAGACTACATCATATGCAAAACCAAAGCAAAAACAGTACTCATGGGGCACCTAGGTGGCACAGTGTATAGAACACTGACCCTGAAGTCAGGAGGACCTGAATTCAAATCTGGCCTCAGACCAAACATTTGACACTGGCTGTGTGACCCTGGGAAAGTCACTTAACCCCTCCTGGGCTCCTGTCCAGGACTCTTTCTACTATACCGCTCTGCCTCCTGGGTCCCTATGGTGAGGTAGCCCATCTTTCTGTCTTGGCCTTCTCTCCTCATTCCGCCCACTCTGCCATGCAGGGGAATCTAATGAGCCTTTCCCTTCCTTTGTGCTAGGAATACACGATTGACATTTTCTTTGCCCAGAGCTGGTATGACCGCCGCCTCCGCTTCAACAGCACCCTGAAAGCCCTAACTCTAAACAGTAACATGGTAAGCCGCATCTGGATCCCCGACACTTTTTTCCGGAACTCTAAGAGGGCTGACTCACACTGGATCACTACCCCCAATCAGCTGCTGCGCATCTGGAATGACGGGAAGGTTCTCTACACCCTTAGGTACGTGGCACATCGGAGGATTCGGGGACCAGGACTTGCCACCAGACAAAAGTTCAGAGTGCTTGGTTTGCCCACCTGACCGGGCCCCTTCTCGTCAATGTGCAGGGGGACCTGGCCTTGGCATTCTTTCCTAGTGGGAGTGGGGCCAAGGAGCTGGCCAGCCCAGGGTCATGACCCCGAGTGGGGACTCTGGCTCTGGTGGTCAGGGAGGGCCCTAGAAGTATGGAGTGGGGGAAATAATAGAATCTGGGAGGGAGGAATCTTAGAGACATCTAGTTCAATCCTCTCCCGTTATAGAGGAGGAAATGGATGCCTGGACAAGGGAAATCACTTGCCTAAACTCACCCAGGTGACCTTACACAGGTCGTAAGTGGCCAAACCTGGATCTGGATCCTGTTTCTCTGCCTCCTAACCCAGTACTCTTTCCAACCCAGTCAGAGGTCTAAGCCATTGTGTGGATGATAAGGGGCACTGGGTGATTGCTGAGATCCTTTCCAGCTAGAAGCCTATGAGGCCATGATGCTGGCTAGCGAGAGGGGTGAATCCTCCATCTCACAAGGCACCTCTGTCTCTCTCTCTCTCCCCTTTCCAGGCTGACCATAGAGGCTGAATGTCTCCTCCAACTCCAGAACTTCCCAATGGACACTCACTCCTGCCCTCTCATCTTCTCTAGCTGTAAGTACCTGCTGTGGAGGTTCCCAGATTCTTTTTCTCTTCCTCCCCTTCCCCCCTCACCTAGCTTGGCCCTCCTTCCTTCTTACTGATTCCTGAGTCCCTGGGCTTGAGAGCTTTCCCATTCATTAGAATTCCTGTTGAGTCATTCTGTCAGCACCAGCCTCCTCCCCCTGTGCAGAGCACAGCACCGGGACCCTTCTTCCCAAGCCCTTTGGTGCTTTATCTCATAGACTGAACAGACCTCAATGGAGGAAGACCAGCAATTCCCCTCCGAATGATCCTGTCTGACTCAGCTACTGGGGGCTAGTGCCTCTAGAAAACCAGTTACCAAAGTAGTGGTGGTGAAGGGGGCAGTCTCAGAGGTGGAATAAGCTCACTTGGCAGGCCACAGATTCAGTGATGATGATGACGGGGCATTTCTCAGGCCTTCAGTGATTTTCTAATGAGGCCTGTTTCACATCCAGCAATCGATCCCTGTGTATTTGATACCCATCACTTTAGGGTGATGGCAGGCTGATCGAACTCAAACTTCAGAGATGGTAGAGAGAACTGAACAGCTAGAGACAGGCAACAAATATTGCTTGGGTACCTACTCAGTTATTAGACTCTGCTCACTACTGTGGGGACTCCTCAGACAAGAAAGATATGCCATCTGCCCTTGGGGAATGGGCATTTAGCTGATAAGACAGAGATTAATGCATAGGAAAAATTGAATAAACACAAAATATGAGAGAGAAGAGAGGAGAGGGGAGGGGAGGGGAGTATATCAGAGCTGGATATGACCTTCGAGGTCATCTAGTCCAACTCTCCAATTTTACAGAGGGGGAAACAAATGCCCAGAGAAGCTCAGTTTCTTTCCCAAGGTCCCATGGGTGGTAAGTAGCAGTGTCAAGATTCAGACTCAGGTCCTTGACCTCTACACTAGGCATTCTCACATAGTACAAGAGGAGGAAGCAGGGAGCAGCGGTGAATATTTCCTTGGGTGCCAAGGAAATGGTACAGCTAGTGAATATAAGAGGAGCAAGGGAGAGAACACTGGACCCTGGCTGGGGAAGGCTTCATGGATAGGTTGAGACTTCTCCATTAGGTTGAAAAGGATGGTTTGAAAAATGACCAGGCCAGTGGGGTTTCCAGATGCCCAATTTAGAAGTGGTAGTGGGGGAGTTGGGGATAGGCTTCTATGTCTTTTCCCAAATTGGTTGTTACCCACTGATAGGAGTACCTGTAGTATTCACTTCCATGACAAGCCTGGGTCTAGGCTTGGGACTAATCCAATCTGTTTGGAAGGGGAGGGGAGGAGAAATGGCAGGACTCCAAAACTGAGCCCTTGGGGCTCGATCAGGATGACAACTGTCACAGCAGTTTGGCCCTTTGTGAGGCCAGGACCTAGGGAAGGAGTAGCCAAACTTGACTGTTCCTACTACCATGGTTTATCTTGAAGTTGCTGCAGTGACCCCCCCCCCCCCCACACACACATTGTCCAGAGTTCCCCTGGGGGTGTTTTGGATGAAAGTTACCAAAAGGAAAGCAAAGTGAGTCTGAGAGTAACCAAGAGAGCTCACTAGACAGAGAAGGTCCAGCAGTGGGATAATAGAAGGCAAATCCCAATGACAGAGAGAAGCCCTGGGCCACCTATTGAATTTGAAGGATAGCCTGAATTTTACTGGGCTCAGCTCTTCCACTTCACTCTTGGTTAAATGATCTTAAAAATCCAACTTCCAAGTTGGGGGGGTTAGGGAGCAGTGCCCTAATTTTAAGCCAAAAGGGTTGTGGAATCATGCAAAGGGCAATGATGTGGAGTTAGAGGACCTCAGTACAAGTCCTAATTCAGCCCCAGGGTCAGAAGGTGAGTAAGTGGCAGTCACTTAACCATGTGAGCCTTGGTTTCCTTTTCTATAAAATGGAGCCTTGCACGTACTATAAAATGCTCTACAAGCAGAGGCCAGCACCATGACTTATTCTCAAGACAATGGCAGAAAGCCTCTGGGATGTTTGGAAAATGGAGGGTCTCTCCTGGGCCATGCCAGGTGTTTCAAATACACATGACAGCTCTAACTTGGGTTACTAGACTACAGAGGGCCAGACAACTAATCAGGCTTCATTCAAACAAGCCTGTCGGGGTATGGCCTTAGCATATCTCCGGGCTCTCCCATTTTCCAGATGGTTATCCAGCCGAAGAGATCGTTTACCGTTGGAGGCGCTACTCCATTGAAGTATCTGACCAGCGCTCCTGGAGGCTCTACCAGTTTGACTTTACGGGACTGCGGAACACATCCGAAGTCCTTCGGACTGGTGCTGGTAAGGCCATTTTGTAGATCAAGGTACAGTTGATAGTGGGGAGGAACAAAGCAAGTCAGGGCTAAGAGAGAGGCCAAAGCTGGGCAGTGCCACCCGCCAATGCCCCCCCCAGAAGTGAATTGAAAGGCCTCAGACTAAAAAGCACTTTGATTAAATGAGGGTGGGGGCGAAGGAGAAGGGCAGCATGGGGCACAGTGTGACCTTGAAACAGGAGACCAAGGACCGGACAGATTGTCTTCTATCAGTAGCTCTACACAGACAACTCCCAAGGCTATAGTAGACATCCAACCCTAATTCCTCTTGAGCTCCCATCCTCCATTACCAACTAATTGCCTACTGGACATCTCTACCCAGAATAGTCACATCCTATAGGCATCTTAAACTCAGCATTGAAAATAGAACTCTTTATCTTCTCCTGAAACTCCCCTACTCAAGAGTCATTAATGGCTCTCTATTGCCTCTAGGAGAAAATGTAAAACCTTCATATTTGAGATTTAACATCCTCCACAATTTGACTCCTACCCCACTTTTCCAGTCTAATTTCAAATTACTCTCCTTCATTCACTTTCTATTCTAGGCCAACTAGCCAGCTGCCTGTTCCCCATATGTAACATTCTATTTCCTGCCTCTGTGTGTTTGCACAAGTGGTCCCTCATGTCTCAAGTGCACTCCCTCTTCAATTCTGCCTGGTATAATTCCTGGCTTCCTTTTAGATCATAGCTTAGGTGCTCATGTCTTACATGAGATGATTCTCTCCAATCATTAGCACTCTCTCCCTCTTGGAATTATTTTGTTATATGCTCTGTATTAACTCAATTACAAATGAACATGAGGGGCCCGTCTAGTAAAATGCAAACTCCTTGAGGGCGGGCACTATTTCCTTTATGGCTTTGTACCCCCAGAACCAGTATAATGCTTTGCACATAGTAGGCACTCGATAAATATTTGTTGAATTGAATGCAAAATGATTCAAAGGCATAAGTGAAAACCATTCCTAGCCCTCAAGCTTTCATTCTACTGAGGATGAAAATAATAACAACCCCTACTCTCCTCACTGTTAGGGCATATCAAATATTATGCCTTCTGAGCTTCTTAGCAGCCCTGGGAATGAGCAAGGGCAGCTACCACATAGATTAGGGAACTGATCATTGGAGAAGCTTTGACCAAGTCACTGGGGTTTGCCCTCTAGCAGATGGTTGAGTTAGAATAAGGAAGCAAGCCTCTCGACTCAGTCTAGTGGTAGAGGATAAGGTTGCCTCAGAATCACTTGAAAGTGCAATCAGATAGTGAGATCGCTGATTCATTTAGATGCCCCACATTGTCAGTCAGAGCTGGGACCCAGTCCCTCGACTCGACTACATATTTCACCAAAGCCAAAGGTTTAAGCAAGGCCCAAGTTGAGCATGTTTTTCTCTGACCTTGACTCTCACACCACCCAATAGGACTCCTAGACAGATCAATTGGCAGGTGCAATTGTGTGAATGTGCATTTCAGTCGAAGAAGTGGCCAGATCAGCTCTTTGGGAAGGCTTCTGTCTTAGGAAATGCTGAGCACTGGGCTTTTGTCAGAGCTGGAATGAGCTGGGACCACTCACAAAGGATCTGTGCAGTGGGCTGTGACCAGGGTCACAGACACCTGCCCACTGAACTCCCCCAACTCTTTGATGAATTCTCCATTGAACTGGGTAAAATTGAATTCTCTATAGCCGAAAAAAGCAAACCCATTCCCCCTTTTCTTCCATACAATGGAGGAAAGGAGATTCCTGGGTTCCCAGGTCTGTACTCCCAGCTGGGTGAATACCTTATTATGGGACTTGAAGCCAAGACCATCAATGGACCCTGATATCTCTGTGGGTTGATCCCCAAGGCCTAACTCCGAGTCTGATTCCTTGGTGCCTATTAGGAAAAACAATGTTTTCAGGGGCAGATGGATGGTTCAAGAAAAGCCTGTGCAAATTACATGGGTGATGGTGCATGGTAATGGGAGTTGTGAGAAACAGTAAAAGGCCACCATGACTAGACCATGGAGTATGTGGCAAGGTCTAGAGTGTAATAAGTCTGGAAAGATAGGGTGGGGCAAAGTTGTGAAGAACTTTAAATGACAAACAAAGGCGGTTCCTATTTGATCCTAGAGGTAATAATGAGCCGCTGCAGTTTATTGAGTAAGGGAGTGACACGGTCAGACCTGCATATTAGGAAAATTACCCTGGAAGCCATGTAAAGGATGGATTGAAGTGGCATCAGAAGAGACTTGAAGCAGTGAGACAAAATAGGAGGCTCTTATGGTATGAAAACCTGAATTAGGGTGATGGCAGTGAAAATGGAGAGAAGGGGTCATCAAAGAGAGATGTAATGATAGAAACAAAAAAGGAACTGATTGGATGAGCTGGAAAAATGAACTGATTGGGTATGTGGGGTGAGTGTGAGGAGTCAAGAATGATACTGAGGCTTTAACCTAGGTGATTGAAAGGATGGTGGGCCCCAAATAAAGGAAATGACTTACCCAAGGTTACAGAGTAGCAGAATAGGGATTTGAACCCAGGTATTCTAACTCCAAATCCAACGTTCCTTACACTGCACCACTCTGGGGGAAACATTGACTGAGGAAGGCAAAGATACAAGGGTATCTACCACCAGCAGAAGCCAAGTCTATATTCAGAGTCTGCTAAAAGTCTTAAGGCTAGTTTCTTAATCCAAACTGTAACTGATGAGCTATGGTCCCCAAGCTTTCAGTCAGAACCCTGGTCTGGCAGGAAAGTTTAACATGCTACACATCAGTTCCCAGGAAGCCACACCAGTGAGGCTTCCTGCTGTCTCCACCATTTATGACTTATTCATAGCCACTTGGCTTTTTTGGCCACCCAGGAAGCATAGAGTATATGTACTGAGTTGGTTTCCTTCCCCAGTCCCCAAAGAAGGATTTCCATCTCTCAGCTTTTCTTAGCAAAGGAAAAAAAAAGATTCCTTTCTGGCCCCTGAAGAAACTAAGAATAAATAGAAAAGGTCGATGGGGTAATAAATCTATCTGTAGCAAGAAAATATTAACTTGGCAAAGAAACAGTCCCAAACTGATGAGTTACTAGCTGTGAGAAGATTGCTGTTAAGTTGGGATGCATTAAATTGCATGAACCTCTGATTGAGAGATGAGAACTGGCGAAATTAGAGCAGCTGGTTTGGCCTTGGAGCACCGAAGAGCTACCTCAGAGGCTGCAAATGGAAAGGAAGTACTGGAAACCTGGAGCCCCAAGGACCTCAGACCATAGACACTCCAGGCCAGACTGCCCATAAGCCAGAGAAGAGACAACCAGAAGAGCTCAGCTGGCACCCCTAAGCCATGATACTCAGGCAACACTTTTTTATCTCTAACAAGTTGGGACACCAGGGCATGTGGTCCAAAGAACAGTCCTAACCTTGGTTCTGGGAAAATTTGAGGAGTCTTTCTATGCCCATCTTGGCAACAGTCAGATGATGGTGATGCCTGATGAAAAATCCTGGAATCACAGAATTTTAGAGTTGGAAAGGACCCCAGCAGCCATCCAAGGCACACCCCAAAAAGAATCCCTACTGCAGCCCATCAAAAAGTGGTCATCTCTCCTCAACTTGAAGACATTCAGGGAGGAGAAACCAACCCCTCCCCTCCAAGACAGCTCATTCCACATTGGGACAAGTCTCCTTGTTAGGGAGGGTCTATTTTTCTAGTATATCAAGCCTAAGTTTGCTCCTTGGCAACTTGCAGCCATTGCTCCTGGTTCTGCCCTCTAGAACCAAGCAGAACCTATCTAATCTCTCTTTCACATGACCATCTTTCAAGTTCTTGAGGTCAGACATGATGCTCCAGCAGCAGCAGCTACAGCAGCCTTCTTTTCACCAAATTCAACACCACCATTTCCTTCAAATGATCCCATTATGCATCTTGGTTGCCCTCCTCAGCATATTCTCTGGCTTATCAATGCCTATACTCACATAGCCCCAAACTGAATACCATACTTCAGGTGTAGTTTGACCATGGCAGAAGATTGTGAGACTATTGCCTCTTATTCCTGGATGCTCTGCCTTGCTTACCGTAGCTCAAAATCTCATTGGCCTTTTTGGTCTCCACATCATATTGGATGTCAAGGGTGCAGTTGTCATGTATCTCCTCCAATCAAAGTATAGTCCCACAATGGTGAGGTGGGGGTCAGAGAGACATTCTGGTAAGAACCAACATCCACGTGCAATGCTCTGTGTACTTCTTTACACAATTGGCCTGGCCCTAGCGCCCCTTGGAAGCTCAGACTGGGGCAATTTTTCTGATAATGAGATTATGGTCACCCAAGGAGAAGTGGACTGACTCTTCAGGCTAAAGGTGGAGGAACTGGGGATAACTGATGAAGATCCTCCAAATTTCTCCCTGAGGTTGAATGAATTTGATTCTTTTTCTTTCCTTCATAGAAGGTTGATAATGCACAGACAATTGGAAATCCTTTGAGAGGATCAAGTCCAAACTCTCTGAGCTATGGGCAGGAAACTCTCCTCTCCAGAACAGCCTTTCCTGCTCCAAGTCCCTTTGCCTCCTCTGGGCCTCAACACCTTTCTCTGTAAAAATAAGGAAGTAGAAGTAGATGCTCTTTTGGGTCCCTTCCAGCTCCAAAATTCCAGGGATCTGTGAAACTATGGATCTCGATGCTATGGAATCAATGGTGACTGAAGTCAAGGATCAAGCTGGATTCAGAGCTGCAACTCAAAAACCAGGCATCTGGGACAAATCTTGGGAAAGTGAGGTCTGGTGGCCAAATTTGGCCACAGGTGCAATTGTCCTGGAAGAGCAGGTGACCCCTACTACTGCTGAGCTGCAACTCCACTCATTTCTCCTCCAATAGGGCCCACCTTCCCCTTCAAATCATTGCATGAAGATAGTGGTCTCCAGATAACTTCAGGAAGCAAAGAAGCATAGTCGCCTTCAGATGCTGGTACCTGGGAGAAAGCTCCAGCTTTCACAGCCTGGTTCTGACTCTGATTGCACTGTCTTGAAACCCTCATATTTAAATGAACTAGATAGATCCAGGTGTCTCTAAATAGTGAGCAGACCTAAATGACAGACTAAATCTTCTCCCTTTCATTCTGCTGTTCTGATGTTACACAAATACAGCTTTGGAGTTTGCAGGCTCCGTTTCTCAGCTCAGGCTCTAGAACCAGCCTATTATACCATCTTCTTTGCCTGGAGACCAGCTGGCTAGGGTGTTTTAAGCATATGCTCAAGCATCAGTAAACAGAGGATTCTGCCAACCATTAGAGAGAGAGAGAGAGAGAGAGAGAGAGAGAGAGAGAAGGAAGAGGAAGAAGAAGTAGAAAGAAGAGGTGGAGGAGAAGTTGTCAAAGTTATCAGCTTGATCTGGAGGACAAAGCGACTGGAAGCAAACGACGAACAGTGGGGTAGCTGGAATAGCCTTGAGGAC
Organism: Vombatus ursinus; assembly: GCF_900497805.2. Taxonomy (NCBI): domain Eukaryota; kingdom Metazoa; phylum Chordata; class Mammalia; order Diprotodontia; family Vombatidae; genus Vombatus; species Vombatus ursinus. Next base: position 1,158,453 of record NW_020954729.1, read on the forward strand.
GAATAAACAGACCAAGCCGGAGATAGAGCCTAGCTCTACTAGAGAAAGAGCCAGGTCCTCCTAGCAAGGAAGCCTTGAGTGCAGAGGAGGGCTGAGATTTGAAGGAGGAAATGTGGAGACTGGGGGAGGTTATGGAAAGGACTCAGGACTTGCAGTTAGGACACCCAGATGACACATCTGCCTGTGTGATACTGGGCAATCCCCCTCCCCTTTCTGATCCCAGGAAAAGGAGATGATGATGATGATGATGATGATGATGGTGGTGGTGGTGGTAGAGGAGGAGGAGGAGGAGGAGGAGGAGGAAGAGAAAGTAGTCTTGAACTCCTTTTCCTTTTTGCCCTACTATGAGTCTGAATACTCTGCTGGAAGTTTTACATTCAGCTAAGATCATTTAGAGGCCTAGGAGACAGCCATTTTCCAAAAGATGCTCAGGACTAAAGGTGAGCCCAATATTTTAGCACTTTAACGAACTCTTTGTGTCTTCTAGGAGATTACATGGTCATGACTGTTTCTTTTGACCTAAGCCGGCGGATGGGTTACTTTGCCATTCAGACCTATATCCCTTGCATATTGACTGTGGTGCTCTCCTGGGTTTCCTTTTGGATCAAGAGAGACTCCACCCCAGCTAGGACATCCTTGGGTAAGTTGGATTCTCTTGAGCATCCAGTGCAGCCTAGGCACATGACTACAGTCTAGCTTCTTCAAGGGGGAAAGAATAGCCATCTAATTGGGGTGTTGCTGGGGAGTGAGAAGAGCGGTTTAGGAGTCTGAGTTCTAGACCCAGCCCTGCCACCTACTGTGGGGCCTTACCCACCATGAGCCTCAGCTTCCCATTTGTGAAATGAAATAGCTGGACTAGATGCTTTCTAAGGGACTTTCCAGCTAGAACATTCAAGGATTCCGTAATTGACTCATAGGAATCCCACTTGAACTACTATAGATAGAGTACGGTCTACTATGAAGGCACCTTCTAGGGCTGAAGAGCCCAGGGTGGGAGTGGTAGGGGAGGGTGTGGTACAGGGAAGAAGCAGCATCCATCATGATATTTTCTTGTCATTTGATAATTGTTTTGTGTGGCAATTTGAAATCCAAATTCTGGGTATTTTAGGGGTATTTCTGCATTTCCATTATTCATTCTATGACTATTCACTATTTACATAATTAAAAATTATTTGAACTGTTAAGTGAGCTCAGATGGTTACAACTTGGTGTTGCTGAAGTCAAAGATGGTATTGATGAATCCTTACATAGGCCAGTTAGCTATAAACTCATCCTTACTTCGGACAGTTTGCATTAGCAAATACATGCATCGTATGAAGATCCTTTGTTTAAACTATTTCTTTTAATTTGGGGTATTTTTGCTCCATGGGGTATGGAACAGTTATTGGGTAAGAGAACTGAGTGTGGATTGGGTACTGAGCAGGAGGTGAATATGGGAGAATGAGTGTCCAGGCACAAATCTCTGGAACTAATTCCCTGAAATAGACCTTTGCTCATTAAGGTGTTGGAGTGTAGACCCTCGGAGTGATTCTGTTTCTAAAGTGAGGGAGTCAGTCTTTGAACTGTGGGTCCAGGGGGAGAGTATGTTTTGGGGCCAGGCAGAGACAAGCCTCCTCAGCTTGTATATCCTGCTAGAGAAGATGTACAGCCATGGGTCCTAATGTTGACCTGGAGAATGGTGCAAAGTTTTGGGAAGCAGTGACAAGAGAGCCCTTCTAGATGTTGAACATCTGAAAGGCCCAATTCTGAGCTCTCAATAGTTTCTGCAGAAGAAGAAAGAGTGCACAGGGGAGAAGCTCATAGGCCAGAGCCCTTAAGTGAGAATGAGTCATGGGCAAGTGGTAAAATGCTTAGTGGGTGGGACAGTCACAGAAGGAGAAATGGATAAAGTGCTATCTCCAGCTATCGTCAACCGATTAACAAGCAGTTATTGAGCACCTGCTGTGTGCTAGGAACTGTGTTAGGCTCTGGAATTACAAATACAAAGAATAAAACAATTCTAGTTCTCAGAGATCTTACATTCTACTGTATCTCACAATTCTTCCAAGTCGTGCAAATAAGCACAGATGTATAGACCGATCTCTCTCACACACACACTCACCCACATACACACACACACACACACACACACACACACACACACACAGTCAGTCTAGACTTGTAACTAAGTGATAGGATGCTCACCCCTTTTCCCCACCCAGACCCATTTTCTGGGATGAATCACTAGGCTTGCCAGCTTAGAACATGTCATGTGGACCTGTGACATATATATGGTATTTCTGGCCCTCACATGGATCCTTTCTTCCACCCCAACAGCAGGCCTTCCCTCTTGATTGGTGCAGCAATATCAGATGTATAAGCCCTTGCTGCTGCCATTGTCTGCAATCATCACACTTAGCTAATTGGCTGCTCCACATTTTCTCCAGGAACCTACTGCTTCTTCCCTTCCCCCGTTGCCATGATGATCACCTGAAAGCCTGGGGCTGATGGGTAGAGGTGACAGAATAATTCTCCTACCAGGTGTCATTTGAGAGCAAAAATTTGGGCAGAGGCTCAAGGGGTCAGGGACGGAGGGGTGATGGGTAAGAGGGTAGAGTTTGGGGTATCTTTGTGGAAATGAGGCACAATGGGGCCTTCTCCAGAGGGACCCATCAAAAATCCATGTCCCTATAGAGCATCTGAGGATGGGAAGGCTCTGAGCCCATTTCCTCTTTGGGGGCACCAACCTTCCCACCCATCCCTAGCTCCCAACAAGGACTAAGACCTCCAAACTCCTGACCAAGGCCACCTGGATCTTCCCTCTCCAGTCAATCAGCTGGGAAGTTCTAGGGATTGAAAGAGGGACATCAATATGAGCTGGGACAGGGATCAGGGCAGGCTAGAGAGCTGGAAGATGAGGCCCAAGGCCAGAACAATGAGACCATTTCATGGGAACAGGGGGAGGCAACATGAAAACCAGGAGGGAAATGAGTAGGGAAACGGGTCAAGAGGAGTGAGGCAAAGGTGGTAGAAGTAGTACCCACTTTTCCCCACCCCAGCAGCCTCTGAGCCCCTCACTGAGGACCTTGGGCAAGGTTATTCCATCTCTGGGTCTCATTTCCCTCCTCTGAAAAATAGTGGGAAGAAAAGATTCAGGAGACTTCTGAGATGTGCAGGAGAAAGAATACTGCACATGGAATCAGGGGTCCTCAGTTAGAATCCTGGGTCTACTGCTGACTGCCTTGAGACCTTGGGGGAATCACTCCATAACTGCATACCTCGTTTAGCTCATCTATAATTATTACATCGATATTAATAACAATGGTTATTTGTCTAGCCCTTTAAGGCTCACCAAGCACTTTAATATGCTATCACACTAGCTCCTTGCAACAATCCTGCTAGGTGCTATTACTATCCCCATTTCAAGATGAATGAAGTGAGACTCAGAGAAGTTGTGCATCTTGCCTGAAGGTGCACAGTAGAGCTGCAACTAGAAGCATTCATTTGGTGCCAGGAGCAACATTCTCTTTTCAGCTCACTCTGCCTCATCTATTCCCTGCCTTTTCCTCTATCTTCAGTTCAAGTCATGCAGTAGCTTCCCTTTGTGTCTAGGTGGGATAGAAAACTTGGGCCCTGCTTTCCAGATTCTCTGCCAGTTGTCCCCACACTAGGATGCCATCTGTGTCTCTTGGCACCTAGCATGCATCTCCCAGTTTAGTCTGACAAGGTCGAGGGTCACAGAATCATAGACTTAGACTTAGCCACCCATCCCAGCTCCCCCACTTTACAGATGAGGAAAGTGAGGCCTAGAGAGATGAAGCAGCTTCCTCACAGTCATACAACATGAACATCAGCAAGGAGATTCAAACCTACTCTCCTCTGACCCCAAGGCTGGAGCCTTTTGGTACAAGCCACCACACTGTATCTCCAAATAGGCAGGTTTTGCTTGGCTCCAGAGGGCAGGCTGGATGACCACTTGTCAGGGATGTTATAAAGAGAACACCTGCCAGGGTACAAATTGGACTAATTAATCACCCAGGTCCCTTCTAACTCTGGGATTCTGTGCTAAACCTTAAAGCACTGCATACACATCAGCCCTTGGGATTATTCTAGCCAGCCCTTCAAGCAGAAGGAGACAGAGTACAGCTGGATCCAAGGAAGGCCTTTGTGCCAAGGCTGGGTAACCAGGGAGATTCCTATACACACACACACAGCACGAGTCGGGACCAGAAAACTTCTGAGCTCCGACTGTCTAGGATTCTGTGACCTCTGAAAATCAAGCCCCTTTCTACTGCTGAAAGGCATTTCTGGGGCAGTCCACTGCATCATCACACCAATGATACTGATCTGGTGATTCCCCGGAGACAAGATTGCTGACTCCAGAGGATCTCTGCCCTCTGTGAAAAGGAGAGGGGTCCAGAGAATGCTTTGCTGTGAGGACTTCTCCACAGGGGCCTTCCATGTCCACACTGCACTCTCATGCATCCCCTGCCTCAGGAGCTGGGAGAGCAGAACCATGGACATCCCTCATCTAATCAGCAGTGAGATGGCTAAGAGTTCTGCATTCCCTCCAAACACGTAGCACTGATGTTCTTCCAGGTGAACCACATTGGTCTGAGTGATTGTAGTAGAAAAAGTACTAGTTGTGGAGATAGAATATCTGGGTTCAAATCCCACCCCTGATACTTAATAGCCAGGTGAGCCTAAATAAGTGGTTTTGCCTCCTTGGGCCTCATCTGTAAAATGGAGATACTACTATTTACCTACCTCACAGTGGAAGTGCTTTGTAAGCCTGAGAGTGCTATAGAAATATGACCTGCTCTTAGTTACATTGGCTTTTTCCATGACATGAACTGAGTAATGCTACTAAGATGGGGTTGGGAAACTGTTTCCACTGAAGTGTGCCCATGGTGAAAGTTAAGTGAAAGAGGCCTTCGAAAAAAATCAACTTCAAAAAACAAGATGGGAGAGGCATGGCCAGACTGAAGTTTATCTGACAAAGATCTGAGGGTTTTAGTAGACCACAAGCTCGCTATAAGTCAATGGAGTAACGTGGCAGCCAAAAATATTAATGTGATCCTAGGTTACACTAAGAGAGGCAGAGCTTCCAGGACAAAGGAGATAGGAGAAGCCCTCAGCTCATTAAATGGAATGACTTACCTTGGAAAGTATCTAGTTCCTCCTTACTATATGTCTTCAAGGTCCACTTGGGGTTGCTAGTGAAGGTATTCTGGTTCAGATATGAGTTGGCCTACATAGTTTCTGAGGTCCCTTACATCTCTGCCACTCTAGGATTTTGTGACTCATTGCATCTGTACTCTGAGAGTAATGGAGGAGCACAGACTGTTAGGGAAGGAAGGTGCCATCTCCCTGGCAGGTGGCAACAAGGGCCTTCCTTGGATCCAGCTGTACTCTGCCTCCTTGGAAACCCCTGTTCTGCCCTCTAGAGCCAAGCAGAGCCTGCCTATTCAGTCAGACAGGGTGGTGGATTGTCCAAAAATGCTCCAGCCTTGGGGTCAGAGAAGAGCCTCTGTTGTTCACCGTGTGAACATGGACAAGACACCCCAGTTTTCTCATCTGTAAAATGGGTGTTCTCTAAAGTCCTCTCTCTCATTCAATACTCTTATTTTAAGGAGGGGTAAACTGAGGTCCAGATTTCCCCACACTGTTGGTAGCAGAGCCAGGATTCAAACCCATGTCTCCAGACTCCCAGTGCTTGTCTATCCATCACACCATTCTTCCCCTCTCCCTTTGGAAGCACAAAGTCATCCCCTTACCTCTGTTGACCTAAGGGCGCTAGTGGACTACATAGTCACCTTCCTTAAGGACTATCCCATCCCTGAGCTTGGCGTTGGATGGGGTGGGGGAAGGCCAGGCTTCTTCCCTATTGAAGAACTTGTTTTCCATTCGCTCACTAAGCCCTGATGGGGGGCATGTCTTTTCCCATGAACAGCCACTGAAATTATTCCTCCTGGCCTTTCAGGGATCACTACTGTGCTCACCATGACCACCCTAAGCACCATTTCCCGAAAACACCTCCCCCGTGTCTCCTACGTCACCGCCATGGACCTCTTTGTCTCTGTGTGCTTCATCTTCGTATTTGCCGCCTTGATAGAGTATGCCACACTCAACTACTTGGTGGGCAACAGGAGGCTGCTGGCGGGTAGCAGCAACCGAAGATCCCGGCAGGTAAGTCGGGTCCCAGGGGTGAGGGGAGAGAGCGTCACTGTCAGGGTCATGAAAGGATGGGGAGAGGTTGAGTGAGTCAGCTCTTCCCTGCCTATCTCAGAGGTCTGGCCCACTCTAAGATAGTTCCCCCAATACCCCCATCCAACCCATGACCGTCCCCTGGATAATGGCCACAGCCTGAAAGCAAGGAAAAAAGAGGGTGGTGGCAGTCCCATCTTCTGGTTGGGGATACTAGAGGGAGACTGAATTCATTGCCTCTGGAATAGGTGGTAGGTTGGAGAGGGGAGAAGTAGAGAGCTGCCCCAACATAGAAAAGGCTTCATGCCTTGTGAGGTGGTGGGTTGGCCCTCACTGGAGACCTGAAAGCACAGGCTGCTGGGGAGGCCACTTTTAAGGTTATGTTGTTGTGGGAATTCCCTTTTGAGTTGAGCAATCTGCCTCCCGAGGTCCTCTCAACTATGCCATTTTGGGAGAATGAGGGAGTGGGTTATCAAGTTTTTGGCTCTGAGCCTCAGTTTTCCTGGGATTCCAGTTCCTCCTTGGAACTAATCCAATAGAACAGGACTTTGACCCCAGGGTTTCTCCTCTTCTCAAATGTTGATCTCTCAACCCATGAAGAACCCTGGTTTCTGCTTTTAGGCCTTGCCAGGGTCTTCTACAGGACAGCCCTTTCCAGCCCTGCTTGTGTTTTTTGAGAACTGAGTAAACTGGTAAAAAAATAGTTTTTCTAGCTCCCAGGGAAATTCAGCTCCAACAAATCCCATCCCATCAAAGAGCCCTGTATAACAAAAACCTTTCCAAGCCCTAAGTAATGATCTCTTAATTCCAAGCAATTCTAAATGCATCACCATCAGACTCCTTAGAGCTCCTGTTAATAGGAGCTGACCTGTTCTGGGCCCTGGAGAGAATGTGGATTCTAGGATTGTGCATCTATTGCTCTAGCCCTGCAAGAACAGAATAAAAAAACTGGTCTTTTGCTGCCGACTCAGATACAGCCAACAGCAGCCTCAGAGAACTCAGAGGAGAAGGGATGCCTAGTTTAACCCCTTTCTCACCCCTTCTCCTGGAGATTTCCTCCCCACCCACCACCATTTGACAGAGAATCTGAAACCTAGAGGAGAGAAAAGACTCACTGCAGGTCACACAGCTAATCAGTGGTGGCAAGGGGGCTAGGGAAGTCCAAGGCTTAGGAAGCATTAACTGATTCCTTCTTTCCTCTGTCATCTGCTTGGTTTCAGCGTCCTGTCAGCACCATGGCCAGTGCCGGTGCCAGTGCCAGGGCCAGCCCCAGGGCCAGCCCTATTGCCACCACCAGTCTTGGTGCCACTCTTGGTACCAGTCTCAGTGCCAGCCCTGGCCCCAGTCTTTGTGTCAGTGCTGGTGCTAGTGTTGGTGCCAGTGCCACTCTTGGTGCTGGCCCTGGCGCCGCTTTTGGTGCTGGCCCCGGTGCCGCTTTTGCTTCTGGTCCAGGCGCCGCTTTTGCTGCTGGTCCCGGCGCCGCTTTTGGTCCTGGTCCTGGCGCCGCTTTTGCTGCTGGTCCTGGCGCCGCTTTTGGTCCTGGTCCCGCTGCCGCTTTTGGTCCTGGTCCCGGTGCCGCTTTTGGTGCTGGTCCTGGCGCCGCTTTTGGTGCTGGTCCTGGTGCCGCTTTTGGTGCTGGTCCTGGTGCCACTTTGGGTGCTGGTCCTGGCGCTAGTGTCAGTGGCATGCCTGCCTTCACTGCCATCACCATCACCAGCAGCATGCCCTGGGTCCCCGATAGAGTGGAGGAAGAAGAGGATGATGATGATGAAGAAGAGGAAGAGCAGGAGGAGACCACCTGCTGCCCAGGGAAGGAGTGCCAGCAGTTCTTCTGCTGCATTGAAGATTGCCAGAGAGGCACCTGGAGGGAAGGCCGTGTCCGCATCCACATCTCCCGCCTGGATACCTACTCTCGCGTCTTCTTTCCCACTGCGTTCCTGCTGTTCAACATTGTGTATTGGATCGCCTATCTGTACCTCTAAATGCCCTGTTTCCATTGGGAGAGGCCGCCGATGATGATCTGGAGGGGCCCCCCAATCATGGCTAAGGGGAAAAAGAAGCAGCTGGAAATGTTGTTGTCTTGTATCTTTTTTGCTGTTCCCCAGCTAACCCTTCCTAGATCTTGCTTTTGCTTGATCTTAACTCTGCCTCCATGTCCCCTGGGGTGACCCAGACACCTCCTAAGAAGGCTCCTTGTCTCCCTGATCACAGCTGAGTGAGCGCCATGTGCCCTCTTCCCTCTAACTTGTAGTATCTTGATCTTGATTGATAGAACCTTGGACAAGTCCCAAGCATCTCATCTCATTTGGAATGAGGACCTAGATTTGGATTTTAGCCCTCCCACTTAGTACCTCTGTGACCTTGGGCAAGTCATTTCACCTCTCTGCCTCAGTTTCCTTTTGTGTAAAATTAGGGAATGGGATTCGATAACCTTTGATCTTTGAATCTGTCAAATGAGTGCCTTGGTCTAGGCCACTGGACCATAGATTTTGAGATAGAAGAAACCTCAGAGGCCATCTAGTCCAGTTCCCTCATTCTACAGAGGAGAAAATGAAGGCCCAAAGAGGAGAATGGGCTGCCCAAAGTCACACAAGTAGCAAGTGGCAGAGACTCAGACCTTGGTGCTCCAGCTTCAAATCCATCACTGTCCCCACTGCCCCCCGATATCCCTGAGAAAGCCCCAGAGTCCCTTCTTGCTCAGAGAGTCTAGCATCTGGAGGTTGCAGGTGACCAGAAGCAGAGGGGAGCCCAGAGAAGGGCCTCCAGAGAATTCAGAAGTGAGGAAGCCAGGAGAAGCTGCATTCACAGCTGCTTTGAGGCGATTGCATTGTTTACTTCTACGGCCGAAAGGCAAGAAGGTATAGGGTCATTGACATGTTACTGAGGCAAACCACGGGGCGCTTTGCTCTTGGCACTGCCTGGGTCCTACTGAGAGTTAAGTTGAAGGGTTCCACATTCCCCTATGACTTTCCAAAATAACCATTTGTTCCCTGAGTTATGTTTATAAAACAAACCATATACCATAGTCTTGAGGATTTGAGGTTCTCAGAGCCCAACTACCCACAATTCTCACCAGAATTAGGCAGTAGGGCCCTCCTATCCAGCCAAAATTGGTTCTGCTAGGTTCACAGCAGCTGGTTCAGCCATTAAGGCACAGCACATTCCCCAAAAGGACCTTCATTCCTGGCTCAGTCTCAAAGGTCCAAGTAGCCCTAACCCTATACCCTATTAAGTAGCTGGTTGTCCTGGTCCCATACAGAGGGCTATCTGGCCAGGTTGAGGGGAGGCTACCTGCCATATGGCTAAGAGTAAAATTAGAGACCTCAGACATAATCTTTCCCTACTCCAAAATTTTTCAGACAAGGGAACTAAAGCTCAGAGAGGTCCTGTGATTTGCCCAATGCCACGCAGCTGGTTAGTGGCAGATCTGAGCTGGTTCTTGTACTGTCAATGCTGTGGCTATTCCTACCTCCAATCCTTCCCTCCCCTGTCCTGCCTACCTTCCCAAGTTCTTGAGGCAGGAAGGCCTCTGCGAATGTGAGCCTCCCCAGAATCCCTTGCAGAGGAATAGGGTCAATATCTGGCTCTTACTGGACAGCTCCCATCCCCTGTATTCTGAGTATTCTCTCCGCCCCACCCACCAGCCCAGGTCAGCAGCTAATAGTTTGGTCAGTGTAAACTACGGCTGATGTTTCCTCAATTTGTCCTCCTTATTCATCTTCTGGGTAGCTTCTTGTCCCCTCCCTCTCCAGGGACTGGGGTATGAAAGCTTTCTCAGGTCCTGGATATGATATAGCTGGATAGTTTCAAGTCACTTGGACCATTTCGGTTGCATCCCCTAAACACAGCCCATGTTGTAGTGCCAACCCTTGGCCCATAGCCAAGCACAGCACATAATCTGGCCTCCAGCACCACACACCACTCAGCTTTCTCTCCAGGGGCAGAATGACATGAACACCTCAGATCCTTTCCATCCATGGAGCTCATCCTGTTTTCCCAGATACCTCCACCCACATGATCTCCTTTGAGCCTCTCTCTCCCTGAGAGAGGCAGAGTAAGGGTCATTCTCTCGTTTGCTAGACAAAGAGACTAAGGCCAGATGAGAGGAAGTCACATAGTTGAGCTGATGGCTCATGAAGCCAATGGCATTGTGGGGCATGCAAGCATCTGCCATCATTTGCAATGCCTTAGGATGGTGTGGTTACTACAGGGGCCTACTGTCACACTTCTGAGATAGGCAACAGGGCCAGGCATCTGGAGAGTTCATGAGTCCAGTCAGCAGCCACTTCAGCCCCTGGACTGGGGCAGCTGCCCCAAAACACCAATCTGTCTACTGTGGCACAATGAGATTCCCATTGCAGCATTAGCCAGGGCACAGCCCAAGTCCAACCCTTGCATAATGCCTCTGGCAAGGCAGGGACACTGTGATTGACAAGCAGGACCTCATCAAATCTTACGAGGGTCCAAATTGAAGCTATGTGTCCGGCAGAGCCACCCGAATAGCCTTCCCTGGCTCTGGGTCCCCCCAGCAGTGACCTTGGATGATCCCTAATGCTTCTAAGCTGTAAAAGAAACGTATTGGTGTATTTATGTTGTTGTACTGGGGTGGGGGGTGGGGGGTGGGCAAAGAGACCAGTCTGCTTTCTTACAACTAAATGTCAGGGCAAAATATTAAATCTGTTATTGAAGAGTGCACTAAAGGTGTCTGCTGTGTTTGCTTCTGTGACGCAGGGGTCATGTTTGTGTTTGAAGTCTGAGGATAATAGCCTGGGTCACTCCTGGCCTAATCCTGGCACTGTTTTGCCCCCTCCCCATCTCTGGAAGGCACATTCCCAGTGGCCTGCGCTCATCTGAGAGTAGGGAATCTCTAAGGGGAGAAGACAAGAACACACCATCCCTCAAACTCCCCTCCTCCCCACACACAATGGGCTTCTCTTTCTCCCTCAGCAGTCCCCAGGTCTTTTGGCTTTACCCAGCATCCTGGAGGCTCCCCTGGTCTCCCAGCACTCCCCTCCTCTGACCTATTGGGAATTTGAGATGTGAGGTCTGTGGTGTTCAGGCAGGATCCCCACAGAGCCAGCATACACTGTCCCACAGTCTGGAAAAGGGAGGTGTAGGAAAGAGACAAGGTGGGAGGGAGGGCAAATAGGGAGAAGAAACTACATAAAAGAATAAAACAAGGCATCTGGAATGTTCCAAACTTTGCTGAACTTGGCTCAGTCCACTCTGTTCCCTGCCAAAAGAAAAGAGCCACTTAGGAACATAATACAGGTGGTGTTATGGGGAAAACCATTGGACCTAGGGCTGACACTCTATAAGCACCACCTCAGTTATCCAGAGGCCATGCATCTGCCAGTCTCGTCTAGCCAAAACTTTATCAAAAACCTAGAAAGAAGTGAAAAAAGGCCTCTGAGGAGGAGCCAGGAGAGAAAGTCAAAAATCCATACTCTGGAGTTCATACACTTTACTCAGAGGGGGAGACGTCTCTAGCCTCTCCCTCAGAACCAAATTATTTTTATTTTGCACACAGTTCTAATAAACAGCTTTGTTATCCGGTAACCCCTTCGTAGCAGAATAAAAGCATTGTATTAGAAGGGGAAGAAGATGATCACACTGAAAATGGTCAGAAAAGGACAGTCTGACCGAGAGGAAAGAGGAAAACTCAAAAGAGTCCTCACAACCACTCACCAAATCCAATGTTCTAGGAATGTATTGCAGAAGAGAAAATGGCTTCCCGTCCCTCTCTAGGCCCTGATGACATCACCCAGGACAGTGCTCACAACGAGGACCTCCAACTCCCCAAGGAAAGCTTTAGTTCCGTTCAGTGTCCTCTGTTTAAAACCTGTGACCAGACACTCTAGCAAGATTTCAATCCCCAGTGGTTAAAATGTAAAATAATAATAATAATAAAAAAGAACAATATCCTTATGCAGAGTCCTAAGACATATAGTCAGAAATATAAATGTACAATCCTTTCCCATCGATAGCCAGTAAATGAGTGGTCACCATGGAGAGAAATGCTGCATGGATTCACACAGGATCTGTGACTCCATCAGCAAGGCTGTCTTGGTCCTGGGCTCAAAAGATTCTTGTGTTCTCACACAAGGGAGCATGCTCCCAGCTGAGGGACCCACTGAGATAGAGAGAAATTCATAGTCTCTAAGTGGTCAAAAATGTTTTCTCATAGGTCCCTCATCCCCCATGGCAGTCAGATCTGAACCCTGGAAAGTGTGTTTGCCATAGATAAGTACTTCTCTTTGGGCTGAGGGATCCACCCTCTGGAAGGATGGAAGGGTGAGGTGGGGAGAGGATGGCTGAAACATGGCCTTTAAGGCAAAGGATCATGGGGAAAGGGGACTCGATTGCACTTACCCTGACCTAGGTGGTATTTATGCTGCCAAGTGTCTTATCTACCCTAGGGTCAATGCCAGGAATATTGCCAGCCTCAGCTGGATATGTGCAGGTCCTAGGAAGTTGCAATGGCTTCTGGCACAGGCCGATTTTAACAACGGTAAGAAACATCTGGTGTGGGAACACTCCAACAACACAGATCAGAATGCAGTGTGTCTTTGACTTGGCAGATAAATCCTTGGGAGTCCTAGAGACCCTCTCAAAGGCCAATAAATCTTGGGCAGGTAGGCAATTTAGGCAACACTTGATATCCATTTTAATAAGAATCAAGGAGACGCAGGTGCATTTGATCCTCAGAGAATTCCCAGACCTTGTTTTATTGATTTCGCCTCCTTCCCCACAAGCTTTTCATGGGGCCAGAGCTGCTCCTGGGGAATCAAACTGATTGGTTTTTGGATCAGCAGTGCTGATGAGCGATGAATTTGCTGATGGCTTGTGAAGTGGTCAAAGAGCTAAACAAGAGAAAGGAGGGAGAATTCCTTCCCCTCTCTGAGCCTCAGTTTCCTCGTCTGCAAAATGAGGTGGATGGACTACATCCCTTCCAGTTCTAAATCCTCCATGTAAAATAAGTGAGATGATATTCTGTAGGGTAAATAGAAAATCTGATAGGGAAAGGAGCTGTGATTTCATCATTATCAGAAGACTCCCACTGCAGACATTGTTAGACTCGCAATTAAGTGACTAGTGGCAGCTAGGCAGCATAGTAGGTAGAACAATGGACATAGAAGTCACGAAGACCTGAGTCTGAATCCTAACCACAGACACTTGCTGGTTGTGCAACCTTGGGAAAGTCACTTAACCTTTCTGTGCCTCAGTTTCCCCACCTTGTAAAAGGAAGGAGTTGGACTCAGTAGCTTCCAAGGTCCCTTTCAGCTCTTAACTTATGATCCTCTGATGTGCCTGTGGTCACACAACGAGTGGTAGAACCTAGGTCTTCTTGAATCTGAGGTCAACATTCTCTCTGTCCCACTCAAAGATTCTCAAAGTTCTATTGACAGATTCAAAAATTCACCCACACAATTATAGGATAGGTGAAATGTAGCTAGATGACAGTCCGTATCAAAAATGCCTCAGTGCACTGTAAGCCCGATATAAGTCAACAGTGAGATAGAGAGTTTAAAAATAATTCATGTGGACTTGCCAGAAAGGAGAAGCAGTAGTCCAACCGGACTCTAGAGTTTTGTACCTAGTTCTGGGCTCCATGTTTTAAAAGGGACTTTGACAACACAGAGTTCAATCGAGAAAGAGTATGGCCAAGATGGCTAGGTGGCACAGTGGCTAGAGTCAGTACTTGCAGTTAGGAAGACCTGAGTTCAAATCCAGCCTCAGACATACACTAGCTGTGTGACCCTGGACAAGCCATTGGACCTCTGCCTCAGTTTCTTCATCTATAAAATGGAGATAAAAACTCCTACCTCTCATGATAAAATGAGATAATATCTGTAAAGCACTTTGTAAACCTTCAAGTGCTACATAAATGTTAGCTGTCACCATCATTATCATCATCGCCATCATTAATACTTCATTAAATACAATTTCTGGTGGAAGAAACTAGGGATGTTTCACCTGGAAAAGGGGAGGCTTAGGAGGAGCCACCTTGAATTCTTTGAAGGGCTGTCTTGTGGCAGAAGGATTAGCTTTATGCCGCTTAGCTCCAGAGGGCAGAACCAGGACCAATGGCTGGGAGTTGCAAAGAGGCAGGTTTAGGTCTGATGGCAGGAAAGACTTCCTACCAATCTCAGCTGCCTTGAAGCAGACTTGGCTGCCTGCCTTGGTGATATAGTCAGCCTTTAAGTCTTTAACCAAAGGCCGAATGCCCATTTGCTCAGAATGTGGCAGAGGGGATTCCTATTGCCTTTGAACCAGCTGGTCCCGAGGTCTCTTCAGACTGAGATGCTGTCATTCCTGTGAAGGCTGAATAGAGAAAAACTCCCCTTAGTAAATATGCTCTGGTTCTCCAGCGAGCCCAGGATGAAGCAGCCCATGGAAGTGACCTTTGCATTTCATAAGGTCCAGTTTGACTGCCTTCACATGTGGGGTGGGTGGGCCAGGAGAAGAAAAGCACTGGCTTGTTCTCTTGAGAGGCCAGTTGCACACTCATCTTACATGTCAACAAAGGTTTGGGGGGATTCTCCTCTATTCTCTGTCATAGGGAGGCCTAAGAATCCTTAAGACTTGTTGAATGGTCCTTTTCTCCTCATCCATCATTGCCCATTATGGACCGGAAGTGAGCATTGGTCAGCCTAATTCACCAAGGTTGAATCAGCCCCTTGGCCTGTAGGGTATACCAAGAAGAGTGAGATTTGACTCCTTCCATCAGGGTATTCATTAGTGTCCCAATTTTATGGTGATTCATGGCAGGAAGAAAGGGGGCACAAACAGTCAGTTTCATAACATAGGTTTAGAGCTGGAAGAGACATTGGAGATCAATGAGTCTAACCCCATTAGTTTTCAGGTGAAGACAGTGAGGCTCTGAGAAATGATGCTACTTTCTCAAGGTTACAAGGACAGGAAGGCATGAATCTGGGATCTGAACCCAGGTACTCTAACTTCAAGCCTGGTTTTCTTTCTGCTGCCTGATGATTCCTCAGAAAAGAGAGAAATCAGTGTGGGCTGGAAGAGTGGGGAAGACTTCCTAGAGGCTATGGGCCTGAGCTGACCCCTGAACAAAGGAAAATGTAGAGTATCACAGGATCCTAGATTTTGAGATGGAAGACACCTTAGAAATCATGTATTCACTTGCCTTCCCAATGGATGAGGGAGGGCCTGGAGGGAGAGAGAGAATTTGGAACTCAAATTTTTAAAAAATTAATGTTAAAAATAAATACATTTTTTAAAAGAAGCCATCTATTCCCAATTCCTCTACTGTACAGGTGAACGTTAGGGTCTAAGGAAGGGTAAGTGAATCTATTAACATAGTGCAGCTTAGAAGCAGCCAAGTCTGGATTTATGCTTGGGCCCTTTGATTTCAAACCCGGCCCTGATGTGGCTAATCTAAAAAGAAGGCGGGAATTCCAGGGGGCAGGGCTAATCATCAGGAACAAATGCACAAGGTTAAGAGTGTGCTTGCTATATTTGGGGGCCCATGTGGTTACAGCAGAAAATGTGTCAACCCATTAGACCCAACTCAAGTAGCTTCAATGGTCAGAAGTCTTTGGGAAAGCTGAATATGTAAGGAGGATGCCTACTGGGAAGAGCTGAAGTGATGACCTTCTCTGGTTCACATAACTAAAAGGAGAGCCATTGTGGAAAAGTGAGAAGAGATCCAAGCCCAAAGCTTGTGTTCATTTCAGAACCATGGATAAGTCACCTCTCAGAGACTGTTTCCATAAAATATGGAGATAAGAATTGCACTGCCTACCTCCTAGGGTAGGGCCTGGCAAATCAACCAATCAACATGCATTTATTGAACACTTACTCTGTGCCAGGCACCATGCCAAATGATAAGGATGCAGGGGAAAAGTTAAAACAACACCTGCCCTCAAAGAGCTTATATTCTAATGGGAGAGATGTACCTAAACAGGTATGTACCTAAATAAATAGATACATATAATACACATACAGAGGAGATGGCCAGGAACCTGAGAGCAGAAGACACTAGTGCCTGTGGGAGGGGGGCCAGGAAAGGCAGAAGGGAGCTCTTGAGTGGTGTCTTAACAGAAGCCAGGGATTCTAAAAGGTGAAGACAAGAAGTAAGAGCATTCCAGGTATGAGGGATGACCAGTACGAAGGTAGAAAGATAGGAGATGGAGTATATTTGAAGAACTGAAAGAAGAACAGTATGGTGGAAGAGAGTAGAATTAATGAAGACCAGAAAATCAAGTTAACAAGCATTTATTAAGCAGCTACTATGTACCAGGCACTGTGCTAAGTTCTGGGGATACAAAAAAAGGTTAAAAACAGTACCTGTCCTCAAGGAAATTGCTTTTTAATGGGGGAGACCCCATACAAACAACTAGGTACAAGCAAGCTACATATACAAGATAATTGGGAAGTAATCTCAGAGAGGAGATACTAACATAAGTGGGACCAAGAAAGTTTCTTACAAAAGATTATATTTTAGTTGGGACTTAAAGGAAGCCAGGAGGCAGCAATGAGGCGGGAGAGCATTCCAGGCATGGAGTCAGGAGATGGATTATCATGTGTAAGAAAGAGCAAAGATGCCAGTGTCATTGGATACATAGGCATATAAGGAGGGGAATAAGGTATAAGAACACTGGAAAGGAAGGAAAGGGCCAAGTTACGAAGGGCCTTAATAGGTAGGAAAGGACTAGGTTGTGAAGAGCTTCAAATGCCAAACAAAGAACTTCATATTAAACCTTGGAGGCAATAAGGAGCCATTGGAGTTTGAATAGGGGAGTGATATGGTCAGACATCATTTTAGGAAAGTCACTTTGGCCATTCAGTGGAGCTGGCTGGAGTGAGAAGAAATTCTAGACAAGGAGACCAATTAGAAGGCTATTTCAATGGTCTCAGAGAGCCTGAACTAGAATAGTGGTTATGTGGATGAAGAGAAGGAGATGTATGTGAAATTTATTGTAGAGAAAGAAATCATAATACTTGGCAACTGATTGACCATGTGGGGTAAACGAAAGAAAGAAGTCAAGGATGATGCTGAGTTTGTGAAACTTGATGCCTGGGAGGATGGTGGTACCCTTGACTTTTCTCATAGTTAAGAATCAGGAGAGGGATGGGTTCGGGGGGAAAAGATAGTGAACTCTGTTTGGGGCATGTTGAATTGGAGGTGTCCACTGGAAATACCTTGAGGTGTCTTTTGAATGTCCAAAAGGAAATTGATGATGCAGGACCATAGCTCAGAAGAGAAACTAAGGCTGAATCAACACATATGCTAGTCATTCGTGTTATTTGTGTTACTGTTAGCAGTTAGGACATGAATGAATATCCAGGAAAAGAGATTGATAAGGAGGGATCAGACAGGTAGGACAACCAAATGAAAGTAGTGTCATAAAAACTCAGAGAAGACAAATTAGGAGGATGAGGTGATCAATAATGTCAAATGCTGCAGCAAGGCTGAAGAGGGTGAGAATAGAGATGATTTGGCAATTAAGAGATCATTGCTAATTTTGGAGAGAACAATTTCAGTTGAACGATAAGTTAGAGGACAGAGGGTTAAAAGAGTGAGAAGAAGCTGATGCCTAAAGTAGATGGCTTTCTCAAGGAGTTTGGCTGAGAAAAGGAAAAGAGATATAGAATGGTAGGTAATGGGGATGGTTGGAACAAGTGACGGGGTTTGATTAGCTAGCATAAATTTGTAGTTGACTATAAGCATGGTTTTGTTATTTCCTCCAGAACTGTTCAGAAGCACATACATAGGAATGAAGGAGGCAGATACTAGGAGCGATCCAGGTTTGGGAGTTAGCAAAGTATGATCTCCAATAGGGCAAGGGAATGAAGGTCTCAGTGTAGAATCGATTCATCAGGAAGTCAAGTTTGGGAAGGAAGGAAGGAAGAAGAGTAGTCATAGTTGGGGTGATGGCTTGGGATAGTACTGAAGGATGGAGGGATTAGAGATCACCATGAGGATTTTTTTTTCTGTTTTTCACCATGAAAATAAAGCTGACTTAGGAGGAGTACAGCATAGGGAAAGGTAGAAAGATAAAAGATCATGATCAGATAAAGGAAATTCTGAATTCTTGAGTATGGAAGTGGAACACTTGTGGATAATGGCAATATCTTTTGATCTCATCATCTCTGTGTGTGGCTGAGGTGGAGTGGAGTAGGTAATGGGAGCTGAGTAGATTAAGGAACTGGGGAGTTAGGATATTTCAGAAAACAACAAAATGCATGTGGAAATCCCCTAAAATAATGGAAGGAATTAAACTGAAGAGGAAAACTGTAAGCCAGGCACTGAACTCATCGACAAAGGAGGTAGACTGTCCTCCAGGTTGGTAGATAACAGCTACCAGAATCTGGACCAGGTGATAAATTGAATAAACCTCAAAGGAGGAGAGGCTGCTGAGTGGGATGATGGTAGAGTGACTAGAAGTGGTGATGGGAGCAAAGAGTTTTCGGACTCCCCTACCAACCCTGGTATGTTGCATTGACCTAGAGGTATCTCATTTTGAACCCAGATTAGATCTTCCAGGGGCTATTGTCTTCTCCAGGGAGTGTTGACACCTAGAACAAATGAAAATAACTGACCTTCTAATAGTGTGAGGAAGGTATGACAAATATCCCTATTTTGCAGATGAAGAAACTGAGGCTTAGGGAGACAAAGTGACTTATTCATTGTCATATAACTAGTAAATGTTAATGGTAGATTTTGAATCCAGGCCTTCCTGACCTCGAGGCCAATAGCATTGTCTCCTCCAATTGCTCTATAGGAACCCTCTGATCTAATCAAAAAGGTCAACTCTCTATCCCACCAAACAAGCCTAGAAAATTGCAACCTCTCCACCTTTCCATTTCTCCCTCTTCCTAGCAAAACTGAGCCCTCACTTTGAACCCAACTCAATCTCAAGTATGACTTCTGTCCCCATCTCCTCTCCTAGAATTGGAGGTCCAGGAGGGCATGATCACGTCTTCATCATCTCTGTTTTGTTTTGTTTCGCTTTATGGTGAGGCGATCGGGGTTAAGTGACTTGCCCAGGGTCACACAGCTAGTAAGTGTTAAGTGTCTGAGGCTGGATTTGAACTCAGGTCCTCCTGACTCCAAGGCCAGAGCTGTCTTCATCATCTCTGTACCATCTCTCTCAGCACTTGGCACCCTGAACTGGTGCGCAGGTATTCTCTGACTGCAAGTAAGTTTCCATATTCCTATTGTGAGAGTCTTGTGAAAGTATGGCTACTGTGGCCCATATATGGCTATTGTGGCCATGAGCCCCAAGGAGTTTTCTTGTTGAAACACTTTGGCCCCAGGCCTTGACTCTGTCTGGGAGACACCCTGGAGAATGCTCCAAACCATCAAGCAAAGATCTACCCTCTTGGTACTCATAGAATCAGAAAATGTTAAGAATGGAAAAGATATTCCCTCTTAGACATGACCTAGTTGTTAATGAGCTTCCTCCTGTGGACTAACGGTTCTTTTACACACATAGCATGAACCTGGGATCTGGCCTACTGCAATGACCTCCGAATTGGTCTTTCTGCATCCAGACTCTTCACTCTACAATTCCTCCTCCATAAAGCCACTAAAAAGATAATCCTAAAACACAGATCTAACTACGCCAGACACACACACACACACACACACACACACACACACACACACACACACCCACTCAAAACTCCTTAATGGCTGCTCATTGCCTCTTAGGAGAAAATGCAAAACCCTCAGTCTGAGAATTAAAGCCCTCTACAACCTGGCTCCCACCCACTTTTCTAGTCTTATTTCCTATTTCTCCCCTTTACTCAGTCTCCATTCCAGGAAAATGGACTTGTTGGCTATTACCTATATATAGCATTCCTCCTTTGGCTGCTGAGCAGGGGATCCCCTAAATTTGGATTGCTTCCCTCCCTTACCTCCACCCTATTGTTGTTGGTTAGCCGTTTCAGTTGTATTCACTCTTTATGACCCCATTTGTAGTTTTCTTGGCAAAGATACTGGAGAAGTTTGCTATTTCCTTCTCTAGCTCATTATACAGATGAGGAAACTCAGGCAAATAAGGTAAAGTGACTTGCCCAGAGTCACACAGCTAGTAAGCATCTGAGGCAGGATTTGAACTCAGGAAGATGAGTCTTCCTGACCTCAGGCCTGGGACTCTATCCACTGCAGTGCCACCTAGCTGCACAATCTCCTCTAAAGCACGGCCCAGATGCCATGTCCCTTATGAGGCCTTTCCTGATTCCCAACCACCCCTACCCCCTGGAATTAACACTCTCTCCTTCTTGAAATGACCTTGTATATAGATTTTGCATTAACTTGTCTAAATACCTGATATACTTCCCCCCTACTCCCACTCCAAATGTAAACTTCTTAAGGGGAGTTCAATTTTTTAATCCCTAGGACCTAGGATAGGGCCTGGTGTATAGTAGGTGCTTAATAACTGCTTGTTGAATAGAATTGAATTTTAGCTTTGACAATAGTGTTTTTTACCCAGAGACTCATGTTCTCTCAGCTTCTCCTCTGAAAACTAAAGTATACATTTATTAAGCATACAGGATGAAAAACTCCATTGGGCAAACTTGCCCCTAAGACAAACATGCTAATCATTGGCCATCAAAATGGGAACTCACTCCCTAAGCTAACTCTCTTGCTTTACCAGCCTCTGACAGTAGCTCACATATCATAGTCAGGCAGAAGGGCACATGGTCAGAAGGGGCTTGGCCAAGGTTAAAGTTCATGAGAAAGAATATACTCACATCCATATATGCAGACAGGCTACAAAGAAATAGAGATTCAGAGATTCAGAAAAGTGAGAGAGCTCTCAGAAAAAGAGGGAGAAATAAAATCATTCTCAGCTTCCCTCTGTGTGTATGTGGGGGGTTAGGGGGGATGTGTGAGAGAAGAGAGAGTCACAGAGACAGATGGAGACAGAGGCAAAAACAGAGACACAGAGGGCACATTCTCCCCTTAAAAACCATCCCTCCCCGCTTCTACTCATCAATATAGCTGCATTTTTCATACTGCAGGATACAGAGATATTGTTGATATGAGTGTCAACATGCTCCTGTGGGAGAAACATACAAAAGTGGGCTTTGTTCACTCAAATATCCTTCTATTTCAGTCTGGCCTTGCAAACATGCGTTCTTTCTCTGCTTAAAGCACTTTGAAATCTGCACAAAAGACCATCATAAAGCACTTTGGTACCTTCTTCATGGACCAGAAGAATTTGTTGGGAAGGGAGAGGGCACACCTGTGGGGGCTGTGCTGCAGACTGCAGGTGGACAAGTTTGGGTCTGACAATTACAGACTAGCCTTGCAGAGTTTTCCTGGGGTCCTGTGTTTTGAGTCTGGGTAAAGTTCAATTATAGAATTGTTGATTCCTGCAGAAGGTCTTCATATTAACCAAGGAGTAAAATAATCAAACCTATGGTCAACCAGGTGGAGGCTACCCCTTTTGTGGGAGAAAGGCAGTGCAGTCTTCAGAGAAGTCCTGCCCTCCCCTCGCCTCTAATTCATCCCCCTGTTTCACCAGGGACTAATCCAGGAGGTTGATGAGTCTGTCATTATCCAGGATAAGGATTTTGTGAGTCTATCAGCTTGTCAACAAAGCCTAGCCCTGCTTCTTTTAGCAATGAGGAAACTGAGGCAGTGAGAAGCTAAATAGCTTGTTAAAATAGAGACAGATTTTGTGGCCTTTAAGTCTAAGGGTCTTCCCATAATGTCAGTCTGTCACCCTCGCTCAGCCTCCTAGTGTGCAACTCAGCCTAGCTGACCATGCTCTTGTCTTGTTCATAGGGCTGAACCCCTGATGGCCCAGTCTGGTGACCTGGAGTGAAACCCCTGGCCAGAACCACCAACCGAAGGCTTTGGCACAATCACATTATTAGGATGAAGCTATGTGGAGGGAGGAGTTGGTAGAAGGGGGAAATCACTTTAAAGAACTATGGGGCAAGCACTGAATAAGGTGGATTGGAAGGTAAAAGGTGGAGTTGAGAATTTAAGGCAAGGTCCCTATTCACAGGAAGAAGGTTAGTTACCTCTAAGATGAAGGGAATTATATACTGTGTTTATGTTTGTCTCAGGTTAAGCCAAGACTAAGTCTTGGCTAAACTGCTAACTTCTTCCGCAGGGTGGGGTAGTAGGAGAAGGCAGCCCCAACCCATACTAGGTCAAGGGCAGTAGGAAGGCTATGCTGCTCAAATGCATTTCTCTGGTACACTGAGTGGTGTGCAGGTAACTGTTCAACAACAGACTCTCGTTGGGGGGAGGGTGCACACAGGACACACTTTTAAATTGAACCTGCATTATTAACATTTTCTCCGTCACTTTCTTAAGTCTAGACATGCAACAAAACAATAAATCAAGCCCTGACTTGTAGCATTTGCTGATTTCCAAGATGCAAATGCTCATGCTGAAAATTTAGCATTTGGCTCTCACTAGCCAGCCAGGTGGCACTATACTGGATAGAGTGCCAGGCCTGGGGTCAGAAAGACTCAAATATGCTCCAGACACTTACTACCTGTGTGACCCTGGGCAAGACACCTAACCCTGTTTGCCTCAGTTTCCTCAACTGTAAAATGAGCTGGAGAAGGAAATGGCAAACCACTCCAGCATCTTTGCCGAGAAAACCCCAAATGGGGTCATGGAGAGTCAGACACAACTGAAGATCGACTGAACAATAACAAATAGTCAGTGGATCTGATCTCCAAACTTGACAAGCCGCCTCCCACTTTGTGTTCATGCAGACAATACCCCATCACCCTTTCTTATCCTGACTGTCAAAATCTTTCTCTTCCTTCAAGGCTTAACTCAAAGGCCTCTCCTGCTTCCTCCTAGCTGGAAGTGCTCGCTCCCTCTTCAAATTTCCCTGTGGAGAGCATTTTCTCTGGATCTCCCCTTTACCCCATCACATACTTTACTTGGTATCATATGTATCTGTGTACATGCCACGTCCAGGGCAGCTAGGTGGTACAGTGGATAGAGCACCAGGTCTGGAGTCAGGAAGATCTGAGTTCAAATCTGGCCTCAGACATCTACTAGCTGTGTGACCCTGGACAAGTCATTTCACCCCGTTTGCCTCAATTTCCTAATCTGTAAAATGCGCTAGAGAAGGAAATGGCAAACCACTCCAGTATCTTTGCCAAGAAAGCCCCAAATGGGGTCAATGAGAATCAGACACAACAGGAAACATCAAAAGCCAGTTTGATCTGGCTCTAGTATCCAACATATTGGATATATTCCTAAGAATATATGGACAGGAAACCCATAGGAACGGTAGGCAGGCATCTGTATTGTTGTAGGGGGCTTCTGCATCGGTGAAATCACAGATCCTTCAAAGTGCTAGGCCACAGGGCCTTCAGAACAACAAAGGACATTGCCCTAATCAGGGATTCCTTCAGGGGAACAAACTTCTCTTCTAAAACAAGACTGCAGAGAATGACCGAACAAAACTGCGGCAGGTGAATGAAGTGGAATCTTGCCAAGCTGAAGGTGTAATGTAAGGAATTCAGAGAAGCATAGGAAGAGACTTGGGTCACAGAGCAGATCCAGGAGAAAAAATAGCCCCAGAGACCACCGCAATGTATAAGAAAAGTCAGCACTTTATATTTGATCTGGCCCCAGAGAAGAAATGAAGAAATGCACCATGGGTACAGAAGGCTGCATATGCTAGCAAACACAGTTAGTGTATCTGTCTGCTTTGCTGCAAGGGAAGGATCATGGGGGAGAGGGGGCTATTATTAGAAATGAATGGTCTAAAAACAAAAGATACCAATGACATTTTATTTTTTTTAGGTGTTAAAAAGAAAATGAAAAAGGTATATTCCCTTGGCAGAGTTATTGTGACTTACTTCAGTTGGTTTTCTTTCCCTGTCCCTATTGGAGGTCATTGGCAGAGGCAGCACAGGGGGGCACACTGGGCAGAGTGCCTGGTGGGAGATAGAATACTGTCCCTGGCACTCCCTCTGGGGTGGAGAGGACTTCAGGTAAATCATTTCAACCTTCTGGCTTCAAATTCCTCATGGGTAAAAGGGGAATTCCTTGCAGCTACTACAGGGTCGTGAGAATCTACCAAGGGAAGGTATATCAAGCCCTTTGCAAGCTCTAGGGTTCTTTACCAATGCCATTCATTTTTTTAGATGAGTCATTTCTGGAGAGAGGCAGTGGTTACAATCAATGCTCAAGAAATGGGCATTTGGGTTGAGAAGCAACTCGGGATGGAGCTTGGCACACATTTGGGCGGGGTGCCAGACAGGACAGGGAGACATTGGGAGCCTAGAGCGGGCAGGTGGGAGGCTCAGTTCACTTTGTCATTTCATACCCCAACCTCCCTGGCACCCTGCCTGGGCTAGACATCTGGTGGCTTGTGGGATCATAAGCCTGGACAAACTGCCCACAGCATAGAGCAGGGACTCTTCACAGGCCAGATGAAAGGGCTGCCAGCCCACTTGCTCACGTCCAATTTTTACATGGCCTGCTAACAACTTCCCTGACAATCATGGCATTAAGGTTCAGAATAGGAGTCAGTCAGTCAAGGAGGCAGAAAGGCTTGGAGTTCCGAGGGTGCATATTGCAGGCTAATTAGAAGTCTCCTGGGGGCTTCTTATAGCTCCTGCCATGAAAATGGAGGAAAAGAGGCGATGAGCTCCATGCCCACGGTGCACGTCACGCTCTGGGAAAGCAGAGTTGCCTTCCTCCCATCAGCCTATCAGGCAGCCAGCCTGCCCGCCTGCCTCCTTCCTCGCCTCTCCCTCTGGTTCTGTGGCTCGTTACATTCAGCCTGCCACCAGCTTTCCTGCTGAAACCTGTGATTAGGGGCTGCAAAGCCCCCTCCTGCAGGCAGCCTGGCAGATGGCCTCCGTCCAAGCTTGTCCTGGCCTTCCTCCTGGTGTGAGCTCATTCCCTCCAGCAAGTCAGTGTCGAATTCTTCTCTCCAGCTCCTCTTCCATAGGAGAGAACTTTGGAAGAGACACACACAGGCCTGCAAGCGCGGTTTGGGTTTGTAGGCATCGCCCCATGTGGTTTTTACAACAACAAAGCCTGCCGATGCACACCCCCCCCCCAATCTCTGGCTGAATTAACCGGTTGTTTTGGCATCTATGAGACACAGACTGGCGGCTTGGCAGTGGACAGACCAAAACAAGAATTGGGCCTGGCCGGCCGGCTGGCTAGCTTTCTCACGTCCCAACTCACTGTTTTGGCAGGCTCAAGACACAGGGCCAGTTAGCTGAAAAAGCTCTGTCCACACTCCCCTCCACATCTGTGATGTCTTAGTGCCAAAGTCTGAAGCGTCAATGTGGGAGGGAGCTTTAATACCCCCTCTGTGGCATTAAAACATGGCTCACCGAGAAGTTGGCCATCCATGGAAAGTTTCCCAAGGTAGCATTAACTCAGCTCTAAGAAAAGTCAGGGGAACCTCCAGGATCTATTTTAGGGACTACTGGATTCTGTCTGTGCCAACAACTTTCCTTCTCCTCTATGTAGATAGCCACAAATAACAGAGGTGAAACTAGGGTGAGGTGACTGGAGTCTTGTCCCAGTTGTCACCATATGGAAAGACACACTTCCTTTCTGACTGTGCTTCTGCCCACCTAAGTCTGGAGACCTGCTATCTCTACACCTCCTAGTCCTCCGCTAGCCCTCACTCCTACAGGGATTGGGGGAAGGTTTGTCGCTTTGTCAGAGGCCAGTGGAGGAATGGAAAGGGAGCAGCTCTCCTCCATCATCATCATCATCATCATCACCATCACCACCACCACCACCACCACCATCATTATCACTATAGCCTTTTAAGGTTTGCAAAGCACCTTACAAATATCATCTCATTTGATCTTCACAACAATTCTGTGAGGTAAAGACTGTTATTATTCCCATTTTACAGATGAGGAAACTGAGGCAGACAGAGGCTAAGTAACTTGTCCAGGGTCACACAGCTAGTAGTGCTTGAGGCTGGATTTGAATTCAGGTCTTCCTGGCTAAGGTCTAGTGCTCTAGACCCTGATATGGTAACACATTTATGTTTAAAAACATTTTTGGATAATCTTTGGCTTTTGTATTATCTGCATTTCCCAATACTTCCTGCCCCCTCCCCTTCCCCCACAGAACCATTACTTATGCCAAAAGGGGGGAAATTTTTTCAGCAAAATTAGCACATTAAATAAATTCAACATTATGGGCAGTGTTGCACACCCATAGTCCCCCACCTCTGCAAAGAAGGGAGGGGAGTACATTCTCATATCTATTCTTTAGGGCCAAGCTTGTCATCATTTTACAGCATTCAATTGCAAATCTGTTTCCATGCTGTTTCAAAATTTATATGATGTTTTTTTCCATCACAAACAATCCTGAGAAGCGGAGAATGCCAGTATTATCCTCATTTTATAGATGAAGAGACTGAGGTTCAGAGAGGGGAAGTGATTTTGTCCAGGGTCATCAAGTTAGAGGCAGAATTTGAAGACTCTTTTTCCTACATCATTTCTCCTCTTTCCCCACATTCTGGGGCCTTTCCCTGGAGATATCTCCCCAGACCAGGTTTATGACACCCTGTCTAGCAACTTTGTATTGGATACCTCTGTGGGTCTTCCCCTAGATCTACACCCTTATACCATGGCCTGTTCCCCTGTGTGTACAGTGGGGGGTATTGTTAATTAACTCAAGTCCTCCAAGTTCTGCCCTTTAGGTCCTACTATGTGCCAGGTTTATGGCCTTTATGGATCAGCTTAAGCCCCATACTCTCTGTGAAGCTATCCTTGGCTGCCCTCTTCTTTCCTCCCTTCCCTGCCCTTCTGAGAAAACCCACGTCCACTTTGTATATATTGCCTGGTATTGTTTGCAAAGTGTTTACTATGTGTAAGTGCCAGCTCTCCATCTAAACTGTAAGTGCTTCAAGGACAGGGCCAGTATCCTAATAATGCTTGGCATTTTACATAGTGCTTTCAAGTGTGCAAAGCACCCCACAGATGTCATTTAAGATGATCAACAACCATGAGATGTTGATACTATAGGTATTATAATCTTTATCTTACAGTGGCCATGAGAAAACAGACAGAGAGATGTATACGTCAGGACAATCTCATAATAAGTGACAGAGATGAGATTCAAAAAGAGAACTGCTTGATTCTAGGACAAGCATTATATAATAATAATAATAATAATAATAATAATAATAATAATAATAGTCGCCATTTATATTGGTCCTACCACGTGCCAGGTACTGAGCTAAGCCCTTTATAGATACTTTATTTTATCTTTACAACAACCCTGGGAGGTAGGTGCTATTACTATTTCCATTTTACAACTGAGGAAGTTGAGGCAAACAGACTAAGTGGCTTGACCAAGGTCTGGTAAGTGTCTGAGGCCAGATTTGAATTCAGGTCTTCCTGACTCCAGGCCCAGCCCTCTAATGCATTAAGCAACCTAGGTACCTATATCTGCTCCAACAGAGTGTCTTTTTGTATCCCCTCTCCTCCCCGAGCACACCCCCCCACCCCCACCCCCGCTTCCCATGAGATCCTGCTCATACAAGAGTCTCAGTGTTTGGGGATGGCTGTCTTTTATTTTTCTTTGCATTCTCAGTACTTAGCCCGGTTCCTGGCATATAGTAGGTGCTTAATAAATGTTTATTGACTGGCTGATATTTTGAGTGAGTGTAAATAGTAAAATGTTCTGACCAGAAACTCTGAGAGTCTTCCCCTACCAGACTGATTCTTTTGTGAAGGCAAACTAGGCCATTTTTTGCCTTAATTCTTATCTAGCCTTTAATTACTGAATGAGCATTGCCTCAGACAAACTGGGACCTGGGAAGGCCAAGGTCTCCCACTGCATCTGGGACCACCGCCAGTCATCCGGACCTATGTCTTACCACTGGACTCCGACGACTCTGGAGGAGTGAGGCCAAAGACTGCCCAGCTCTGCCTCACTGAAATCCAATTCACTTGCAAATCAAGATACCACCCCATGATGTCATTGGTCCTCTTTGAGAATGAAGGACAAACAACAACCTGATATTTTGGTGATAACAATGACAAACAAAAGTGTGTCTTTGTGTTGAGAGCCCTGACCTAAACAAGAGAAGCCTGGTAGGCGTTGGGGAGGAGGGAGCTGATGATATTGGCCTTCAAAAGTAGGATCTGAACTGTTCTGCTTGTCCTCAGTGGACTGAGCTTTGGGCCCGGGGGGTGGGGGGTGGGGGGTGGAGAGATCAAAGGGCTTACAATCATCTCAAAAGCTGGCTCTGTAACCCGAAACCAGGAGCAGAGCTCTAGGCTCAGCCAGACTGGCTCTGTGTGATCATTGTGTGTGGCTGATGCTCCCACCCATAAGAGAAGCCACCTTGTACTCCCGTCGAGGCTGCCCCAACAACAACAATTTCAGTTGTCACAAAAGCACTCTGGCTAACTGAACACCTCATACGGGATAGGGTGCATTTCTGCAGACAAAAGATGCAAAGGGGACCCTTATCAAGGATGTATGCTTGGCAGGCCAATTCCCCATCCTTCTCTGATGAGTCTCTGCCTTCCCCAGGGACCTCTACTGTTCTGTAGATTATAATGGTCCACGGGTGCCCCCACCATCCCCCAGAACACAAGGGAAAGAATTGGGAGTTGCTAGAGAATCAAGCAGCCCCTTCTTCCAGGCAGCCTCTGAGTGAGTCATCTACATTGATGACACTCTACTTCTCTAGGTCTTTGTGACTTTGCTCTCTCCTGGTTCTCCTCCTACCTGCGTGCTAGCTCTTTCTCATTCTCCTTCACTAGAT
Source organism: Vombatus ursinus (assembly GCF_900497805.2). NCBI lineage: Eukaryota > Metazoa > Chordata > Mammalia > Diprotodontia > Vombatidae > Vombatus > Vombatus ursinus. Next base: position 1,187,372 of record NW_020954729.1, read on the forward strand.
CTTCATCTTGGTCATACCCACTAATCACAGGTATCCACCAGGGCTCCCCCACTCAATGAACTTCAGTGGCTCTTTATTGTGTGGAGGATCAAGTACGAATTCCTCACGTGGGCATTCCAAGCCCTTCACCATTTAGTTATAATCTACCTTTCTGGTCTTTCTAACCCCAACCCTAAATCCTAATCCTAACCCTAAATTAGTGTTCTTCATGCACCATTTGGTCTAGCCATCTCTTACCTCCATGCCTTTGTACATGCCTGGAATGTACTCCCTCCTCACCTTCACTTCTTAGAATCTCTAGCTTCCTTTAAACCCTCAGGGAAACATTTCCTGCTACATTCCCCCAACTGCTAATGCCCCCCTCACATACGTTAGTTTCTCCATATATGTTAAGATGGGAGAGGCAACATGGTGTGGTGTAGAGAGCTGGCCTTGACACATCCTGGTTGTGTGACTTTGGACTAGTAACTTAACTTCTCAGTGTTCTGGAAGTTGCAGAGAATGTGCCTACTGACATTTGTACAGCTAGTGTCCTCAGCTGAGAGTGCACTGTAGTAGTGAAATCATAGGTCCAGTCCCTATCCACCCACTAGGCTGTATGCCTGTTGTTTTCCCAGATAAAATGTAAGTTTCTTGAGGACAGAAACTCTTTCACTTTTATCTTTGTCTCTTCAGTACATAGTATAGTGGCTAGCACATAGTAGGTGTTTTTTTAAAATTAAACTTGGCAATTGCTTGAGTGTAAGAATAAAATTAAATAATCATTTAATTGGAATTTGTAAGACCACCAAGAGGCTTTTTTTCATGGTCGATGTTATTTATTTCAATACATCCTGTTCCCAAAAATTAATTGGAAGAACTATTTTGCCATCTATACGTCTATGAAGTGAGACCCTGGGGCCAACCCAATGATAAGTCTCAGTCCTGGCCAAAGTGGACATTGTCAGGGTTTCTCTTGTCCACCGATTGCTTCCAATCCAGATGTTCAAAGAGTCTTTCATCCCCAAAGCAAGCTTAAAACAGTTGGTTCAGGCATTCTGGGATCTGCGCCTCTCCTAAATCCCATGTAGAGCAAGAGAAGGATGAAGCCCCAGCAGATGGGGAACTGACCACACCAGAAGAGCTAGTATCGCCAAAATGGCACAGAGAAGAGTCACGTTAGATGATTGCTAGATAAAGACAAGAATCATACAGAATGAGATGATGTGAAGGCGGTTCAATCTCTACTGGTAGAAATATAAGCCACATCAGTGAGATTGCTGAGCTTTCATGTCATGGAGGAAAACATTGGCTTTCAATTAGAGCCATACCAATGCAGAACGGGCTGTCTCCAGGACTAGTGGCATGTTGATAAATGCTTAACAACCAGCTCTCTGAAAATGCACATCGAACTTCTGAGGTTTCATTTGCATTGCTAACATTTTCTCCGTCACTTTCTCAAGTCTAGACTAGCAACAGAACAGTACATCAAGCCCTAGTCTGCCGCACTTGATGCTTTCTGAGGTTTTGACAACTTCACAATTGTTTCTCTGGATTATCAAAGTTGAGCAGGCTCTAGTTTACCTCTGATATTAGACCCATCAATGGATGCTTCCTAGTGAAGGTTGAACTTGTTGGGGATATTATAGAAGGAATTGTTCATGGCTTGGACTAAATGACTTCTGGGGTCCCTTCTGGTGCTGAGATTCTGGGTTTCTGGGTAGAACCAAATGATAAGAGAAGCATCAATGGATTCTTGAGCCCATTGGATGCCAGAGGAGGAAGAAAGATCAGGGATCATAGGCTCCCGGGTTTTGAGCTGGAAGGGAACTTTGAGATCATTCTAATCCATTTCCCTCATTGGTTTTGAATCCAGATCTCCTGATTCAAGAGCTAGTGCACTTTCCATGGTACTTAGAGCATGGTAAGAGAAGAAAAGAAAAGAAGAGAAAGCTACTAGAAGTCAAGTCAAATGAACAATAATTGATTAACCACTTACTATGTACCAGGCACTGTGCTGAGCGCTAAAGGTGAAAAGAAAGTTAAAAAAAAAAAAACATTGTCCCTGACCTCATGTAATTTACATTCTAATTTTAATTGAGACTCGAAGGAAGCCAGAAAATCCAGAAGCAGAGATAAGGAGGGAGAGCATTCCAGGCATGGAGGACAGCCAGAGAAAATGCCCAGAGTCAGGACATGGAGTATCTTGTGCGGAGAAACGGTAAAGAAGCCAGTGTCACTGGATTGTGGAGTATATGGGGGGGGGGGGGCAGTCAAATACAAAGGTAAGAATAGAACAAGGTACAAGGGGCTTTAAAAACTGAATATATTTTATTTTTGATTCTAGAGGTAATAGGGAACAACTAAAGCTTATTGAGTGGAGGGGGAGGGGGAGTGGAGAGTGACATGACCAGACCTGCACTTTAGGAAGATCATTTTGGCAGCTGAATGGAGCTGATTGGAGTGGGGAGAGGCTTGCGGCAGGCAGACCCACCAGCAGCTATTGCAATAGGCCAGGTGTGAAGTGATGAGGGTCTGTACCAGAGTGACGGCAGTGCCAGAGGAGAGAAGGGAGCAGGTACGATTGATATTATAAAGGTAGAATTGACAGGACTTAGCAATTGGTTGGATATGGCAGGTGAGGGACAGTAAGGAGTCAACAATAACACCTAGGTTTTCCACCTTGGTAACTGGTAGGATGGTGGTACCATCTAGGTACCCTTGATAGCTATAGGAAATCTCAGAAGACAAGCTTTTGGAGGGGGAAAGATAAAGAATTCCATTTTGGGCCCATTGAAACAAAGAAAGCCAATCCCACAATAGAGAGGGGTCAAGAGAAGAACCCTACCAATAGTAAATAGCCTCTAGGCCCCTCAAAGGGCAGCTAGGTAGCACAGTGGATAGAGTGCTGGGCCTGGAGTCAAGAGGACCTGAGTTCAATGCCAGCCTCAGACACTTACTAGCTGTGTGATCCCTTAACCCTGTTTGCCTCAGTTTCCTTATCTGTAAAATGAGCTGAAAAAGGAAATGGCAAACTAGTAAATTTGCCAAGAAAACCCCAAAAGAGGTCATGAAAAGTCAGCCATGACTGAAACAACTCAACAACAAAAGGCTCCTCAAAGACTGCCCTCCTCCCCATTTCACCACCTCCCTACCTTCAGGCTAGTCTTTCAAAAGCCACCATCTGAGACCTTGCCATACACCAAAAGAGACTTCCAATCTGTTTCTAATAACACTGAATGTTCTCAGGTATGTGCCCCGCCCCCCACCATGTCCTTTCCCCAGAGCTGACTGGTTTTGGAGGAGGCAATGACTTACATTCTAATTATGTTAGAAAAAGCTGTCAGTCAGCTTTCCAATTCATGGCTGCAGCTGTCAACACCTTGGGAAAATACCCTGTCTCCATGATGCGTAGTAAAGGGAGGGAGGATTTATGCACAAGCACAAATCCTCCATGCATTGTCTAAAGATGTGGAAGATCTCTGCTAACCTTTTCAGGCCTGCTCCCTAATCTTCTTTCACTCAGCTTGTGGTCAGGGTCTGTGAATTTGCTCTCCATGCACCAAATGAGCTAAAAAGTCTCCTTTGTCACACATTGCTCACCATCAGGCACACTCGATTCGAGCCAGACTGACCTTACTTATATTCCCTGGACATGACATTCCATCTTCCACCTCCAGGACTTTGCCCAGGTTGGTTGTCCTACACACCTGGCACACACTCTTTCCTCACTTGTACCTTTTTAGAATTCTAAGCTTCCTTCAAGGCTCAGGTCAAATGCCACTGTCTACACAAGACATGTCATTTAACCCTAATGCCCCCAGCTACTAGTTTCCCACCCTCAAATCACTTTGTATCTGCCTATCTTTGTATATGCTCATTCCTCACCCCCACCCCCAATAGACTGAGCTTCAGAAGGAAAGAGACCATTCTAGTTTTCTATTTCCAAGTCCTACTCTGCAGCAGCAGACATTCATAAATGCTTGATGAAGGAATGGTCTTTACCTCCTGCATCCAGTCAGTGATGCTACCCTGAAAATGGGTCCACTGAGATTTTGCAAGGGAACACCTATTAAGTACCTACTGTGTGCCAGGCACTGTGGTAAGAGCTTTACAAATATGATCTTGCTTGATCCTAACAACAACCCTGGGAGGGAGGTGCTATTATTATTGAAGAAACTGAGGATGACAGAGGTCAGATGTCTTGCCTGGGTTCATATGACTAGGAAGTGTCTGAGATTGGATTTGAACTCGGGTCTTTCAAACACCAAGCCCAGTACTCTATCCACTCTGCCATTTTATAACACGTCTTCCTCCTTGGTCTGATGCCCTGGAGAGAGAAGAGTTTGCATCATCGTTCCTGAACCCTCAGAACAAAACATTTCCAGGTTTGCCGGCAGCCCAGGGAGACCCAGAAGTACAGAAATGATCATGAAGAGCAAAACAAGGGGACCCATCCCCCAAAGGTTTTCCCATCTCCAAATAGCACTACTGAGTGCTGCCTGTCTCATTTCCCAAAGATGTTGGGAATACAGAGAAGGCTACCATGGTGTGCTGGGAAGAATACAGGACCAGGGATCAGGAGGCTTGAGCTCAATTACTGGCCCTGCCAGCATGGATAATCTTACCATTTATCCCACCTGTAGGCAGTGAGCATTTACCACCAGGGGAGATTGAGGGTCAACAAAGTTCCCTGTTCCTCTCAGAGCAGATTGTCACTCACTTAGCTGTACCTCCTGCATGTACTATCTGGATTCTGATAGCTGTGTCTAGGAGCGTGTCCCATCAAGTCACTTGGCTTTGCTATACCCCACCCCCACCAGCCATTCCCCCTTCCATCCTCTCTTGTGGTGAGTCACCTTGCTGAGATCATCACTACTTTATGAGGCATTTAATCAAAGGGGCAAGAGAACCCTATTCATGATGATACCCAAGCATCCACTCATACCCATCAGTCTCTGCCTTCAATGGCAACCTGGATGGAAGGGATGAGCGGGCTGGTTCAGAGTAGACTACAGCTGTGTAAGAGTTCACTCTTCCCAATGCCCTGCCCCAAGCTGTCACCATCACAGGTGCACTCTAAGCCTGGGGAATTAACGTGCAAAATGAGGCACTTGGACTAGATGGCCTTGAAGGTCCTCTTCAGCTCAAACTATATATCTATAGTCGCAGACTATAGACCCACAACTTGTCTTCTAATTATAATTAATGTATTAATCAGCCCACATTCAGAAACTAACACAGGACTTTAGATATGAATTTTGAAGATTTTTTTTTTTAAAGAAAATGTACTAGGATAGAGCCATGACAAGTCAGCAAATCCTATTGAGGAGAGTAATCATCCTACTTTTTGTCAAGATTGACAACGTAGTAGGGCTCCTTAATAGAAATGATCCCAGAATCCAATGCCAAAAATGTCCTGTGTTTTAAAAACCTAAATTAGTTGTTGCATTCCCTGAATAGACATACCTGTCTCCTCAGTTAATTTCCCCTTTCCCTCCTCATCAGAATTATTTATTTCTGTGTCTTCAGAACTATTTCTCCTCTAAGGTAAGGAAAATTGTTCTCCCCTATTACCTCCTAGCTGCCTGGTGGAATTCCACTGCCATCCTCTCCTGAGGTGTCATTAGAGGCTTCCAGGAGAGGGCCAATACAGGAAGGTCCTACCAGGGTAGGCTTCCGGACTGAGTCCAACAATAGCTGAGTCCAAGTGAGTCTAGTGAAGGACAGTGAGGCTTGGTGCTAGGTTGGCCACAGGGTGATATTCCTGGCCATAGCAATTCATCCAAGAAGGCTAGTGAGATACATCCCACATCAGCGGAAGGGAGGACCAAATGGACAAGGCCATTAATGCTTGGAATATTGAACTAACCCATCTTGTGTTCTGACCTCAGCTTCTCATCCCACTGGCTCTATGCCACCAAACGGAAGCCATATTTCCCCCTCAGTTTGCCATCTACTGTGAAGACGGGTCAGCCAGGGTTCTCTCTTCACTCCCTCCCTCTCACAGGAGCTCTGGGATTGGTCCATTTCTGTTTGACAGGCAGCCACTAATGATCTCTTGCTACTTTTTCGTTTGTTTGGCTCTGGCTTTGTTCAGCTTTTCCATCCCAGGGGCCTGACTGCTCCAACAGCGTTCAGGTCTGGCTGCTTTGGCTTTGAAGTTGGGACTTCAGAAGTGGCTGGTTCCTCCATGCCTGAAGCCCATCGATGGGGCCCCCTGTGGGACCGTTTGTTTTTCTTCAAGCCCATCTGGCTGTTTGCGGCTCCTGAGCTGGCTGAGAAGCTCTCCACTGGGATAGAAAGGACTGTCTGACTTGCTGATAAGGGGCTGTCTTTGCTTGAAAACTTTTGTTTTAATTTCCATTGGAGGGAAGAAATAAAAGGAATTCAGCTTGGCAGTGATGCTCATTCCCCTGCAAGAAATGCAATGACCAGCCTGCCTCCCTCCTCATTGCTCACCATGTCTGAGACTCTTTCTCCTCTTTTGTAAAATTGGGAATAATAATACCTGTAATACCTATCTCATAAGAGGTGACGATCAAATGACATCATGTACATAAAGTAAACCTTTAAAGCACTCTGTTATTCTCCTTTTGCATTATGAGTATTGGCCACAGCTGAATCCTGACCCAGTCCTGTCCAAGGTCCTGGATCAAGGTGGGGCTCTGTTAAGCAAGAGAGAAACAAGTCTTATTGGATCCAGAGTTCAGGGGTTTAGCATCACCAGCCTGGCTACTGATCCCACTCTGACCATAGCATCACCATAATAAAATGGTCTCTAGAAATCAGTTAGTCTCAACCTCCTCATTTTCCAGTGGAAGAAACTGAGGCTCAGAGGAGAGAGAAAGAGACTTTCCCAAGACTTACACAGTCAAATGCTAAGCCAAATTGCAAACTCTGGTCCTCTTACTTCAAATCCAGCACTTCTCTTCCCCCTCCCCCCAACATTACACTTCTGTGGTAAGACCAGAGTTCCTCCATTTCCCACAATAGGTATTATTTCACCTAAAAGGCAACAAAGTGGTCCCTGGTGCTTTATTGACCTCTGCCTCCCTTGATACAGCTTCCTGGTCACCTAAAGGCACTAAAAATCCCATCAATATGCAGTAAGGGTCCTTCTGACTTTGTGTATTTCTGAAGACAATAAGAGTTACCATATCTCTCACCATATCCTGCCCAGATGGTCAGAAGCATTTCCATATGGAGATGAGCCCCAACCCTTTCCAAAGAAGCCAAATGCCATGGTATCCTTGCTGGATATTTTTGCTGTGTTAGGGCAAAGTAAACATCCTTTTGTTAACTAGTCAATGATTTGTGAGCATCTCATTTCGTCCCAACATTCAACCTGAATAATGTTGGCATTAGAGACGCTTCCAACAGCTTCCCTTGTATGCCAGCTCCAGCAACCAGGCCTCTATCTTGCATGGCCATATCCTCTGCCTGGCACTCCTGTTCCTCTATGCCTAGGGTCCAACCTTGCCTTTCCTGGTTTTTCTGTGCACTAGAGCCCTATTCCTAAACCCAAGACCCTTTGACTTAACTGCAATCAACTGATGTAAAACTCCACTTATACCCAATGCCTGGCTTCCTGCTAGGTCCCACAATGTCATTCAATACCCATCTAGGGCTCAGTTCAGAGAGGTGAAGTTGCTCACCCATGGCCACACAGCTAGTAAGTAGCAGAGGCAGAGTTTGCAGCCTACTCTGCACCACCCTCGGCCTGTCTGGAACCTGCCCTATTTCTTGCTCTCACCCCAGGAATAATAGTTGACAGTTACACAGCACTTTATATATACGAACTCTCACTCTAGCTTCACAACAAACCTGTGAAGTAGATTCCTACATGTATTACTCCCATTTCTCAGATGAGGAAATTGAGGTTTAGGGAGGTGAAGTGGCTAGTAAGTATCAGAGGCAGGGTTCAGAAGTCACCTCGGCAAGTCTACCATGTCATGTACAGGCTATATCATTTTGCCTCCAGCCTGTAGCCCTACTCTTGGTCTGGTCTATCCCACCACCAGCCAAGTCCCAGTTCTAACAAGAAATAGAAAAATACAGGCGTTGCAGTGCAGAGAATCCTCTAGATTTTCAGCCTAATCTTTCTTTGTCTATGCTCTCTTCCTACTTGGTACCTCCTCCTTTCCATCCTGTTCCTTCTTTGGAATGTCTCATATCTAGAATCTTATCTCCCAAGCCAGATACTTCCAGCTTCCTGAATGATTGGTGTCTCCTTGCCTGTAGCTAAGAGGGGGGAAAATCAAGTCAAACCTTAGTTGAACACCTTCCCTTCCTAAAAGACATGTGAACTGCTCAGTTCTTGGTGAATGGACCCAGAAGTCCCAGCAACAGCTTGGTGTGGTCATGTGCCAAGCTCTGGGGAAATCCTCTGGAAAGACTATCATGAGGTCACCTGTCCCTGCCAGAGCTCAAAGATCATCACGCCCAATGTTCTCTTGGACCATCATTACAGCTTGAGTCCCTCCTGCTTTAGACAGTTCAGCCCTGGTGTCAGCATGAGGATGTTGGAAGGCAATCCTTGTTTAGTGATTTAAGTCTTGCTTTTTGGCTTCCCTCACATTCTCTCTGCTTGTTGCCTTGTCTCCATCTAAACCATGTGGCTTTCCTTTTAACCTAACCAAATACAAAAGACCCATTGCTTTCAGCACTGACCATCTCCTCTAATTCTTCTGCAAAGCCCCTTTCATCTAAGGCCCAGCCCTTACAAACAGGTGACTTTTATAGAGGAGGGGATAAAAAGAGGGAGAAGGAAGAAAGCCAAGAGAAAGTTCCTGAATGGAACATTTGAAAATGAAAAGGAATTCATGAGAGCCTAATTAAATAGGAAGCCTTCAATAGGAGGAATTGAGAAATGTGCATGATTGGTGCACAGGGACCTTCAGCTTCATCAGGAAGGGGTAGCTCACTGCATGGCTCTATCTTCAGCTGTTTTCATTGGGTTAAATTTGGCTCTATGGTCTAAAACTGCAAACTGCCCAAAGTCATAAAGAGCCTTAGAGTTCTACAGGAGCAGCATTGACTTTCAGTGGAGTAGAGCAGAGTTAGAGAAGCCAACCAAAGTAGCTCTCCTAGAAGGGCAGCAAGCCTTTCTGGCAGCAGAGAGGATGAGAGAGCTGACTTGGGGTCGTGAATTTGTCAGTCTGGGGCCTGGGCCTGGACCTGAGAGAGCTCAGTCTTACATGTATGCAATCCACTGCCAAAACCAATCAGAACCATCAGGCCATTGGCTGCATGGAAATGAAGTTTTCAGCTCTGGTAATTCATAAAAACCACGCCCCTGGGGTGGAGAGTTCGGGATCTGCACTAACAGAGGGAGGGAGTCCTGGATCCCTCAAACAATAAAGCACATTTATATCCAGCTTTATTGTCAAAAAATGTTTTACACACCTTACCTTGTTAAGCCACATTGTAGCCCTGAAAGGTTCAAAGTGTAAGAATTGTAATCCCTATTTTATAGATAAAAATTGAAGCCTAGAGGGGATAAGTGACTTTCCCAGAGCCACATATTGTGGTGGAAGTGGTGTAGGTCAGAAACCTTTTCAGCTTCCCCCAACACACATATGGCCCAACTCTGGGAATATGCCTGATACTTGACCCCACAGTGTTTCTTTACCCTAAGGTTAGCATCATCTGGACCAGGTTAAGTTCAAGCCAAGTCCCCTGTATATCTGATCTTTGTTTGGTGATCCTTATATAGCCACAAATCCTTCCAAAAGGATAGGTTCCTCCACTCTCTGTGAAGCACACATCACCATATCACCAAGGGCTGAAACATTACAGGGTTAGGAAGAGGTTTCCAGAGCAGCTAAGACTACTTAGGGCTTTCTAGAGTTGCCTTCAATAAGCTCATGCAAACAAATCAGCAGGAGTTTCACTTCTAGCTTGACTCCTTGGCTGTATTGTTCCATTTCCTTACCCATAGCTGTGCCCTCCTCATAAATCCTCCTCCCTGGAGCCTGCTCTCTGTATTGGAGAGCCCCTGGATAGGATCATCATTTCATGAGGAATCCCGGCAATGCTCACTTCACTCCCAGCTCAATTAATTCTCTGCAGTTCACTCTTCACCTCCTCAGCAGCAGCCTTGCCCTTGCATTATTACCATCCTCTCCACTTTCCAGCTCTCCTTTATGTTTTGTCTTCCCATTAGAATGTAAGTCATCTTATTTTCTGGTGTTTGCCTCCCCAGAGATTAGCACAGTGCTTGCCACATAGTAAGTGCTTAATAAATACTCTTTCAATCATTTATCTATCATCTATCTCTCAATTGATCTATTCCATTTGTCAGGCTACAGAAATCATTCGAGCCTGATAACTCAGACCAAGATATATGGCTAATGAGAGACAGAAATAACACTTGATCCTAGCTCTTCTGACTCTTAAGCCTCTTTTCCACTGGACCACATTGCCTCTAAATCAATGACCCTAAGTATTTGACAGGTCATCATGTGGAAATGGAATTAGGCTTGTGCTGGTTGGCCTCACATAGGGCAGAGAGTAGAGGAATGGGTAGAGAAGGCAGGGCAGAAGGCTTGAGCTTTATATAAGATGTAAAGGGCCTTTCTACCAGAATTTTTAAAACAATTGGAATTGTCCAAAGGTGGAATAGGTTTGCTAAGTCAAATAGATCCAAAGGTTTGCTACTAAGAGCAAACTTAAAATCCTTTAAGGTGGAATGACTGCAACATTTTCATAAATTCTTGTAGGCAACCTCTTCCTAGATCAATAGAGCTGAGGGCACGTGGGCAGACACTATCTTGTATATCCATTGTCATCCCCCACCTCACTCCCAGTCCTGAGGATTGGGCAAAACTGCTCTCAAGGATACCCACTTATGCGGGATTCTGTCATGGGATGACACTGAGATTCCTCACTGGTCTTTGTCTGGTGATGTTTTCTTAAGCCTTAGAGTCCTTGAATAAGAATCCCCTCTCCAACATACCTGACAACTGATCATTCAGCACACCTCCAGTGAAAGGGAGCTCACTGCCTCCCAAGGTAGCCTATTCCACCTTTGGACAACTCCAATTGTTTTTTTCCAACTCTGTTAGGAAGGCCTTTTCTCCCTTAGATCAAGTCCAAGTCTTCTGCCCTGCCTCTTCTAGCTATTGCTTTTCTCTGCCCTCTGAGGGCAACTAACGCTAATCCCTCTTATCTTAATCTTTCTAATATTCAGTGTAATTGTTTTAGAGCTATATGGAAACATAGAGATCATCTGTTTCAACTCTTTAATTTGATAGATGAAGAAATGGAGGTCCACCCAGTGAAGGTATGACCTGGACAAAGTCATACAGCAAGGTAGCAAGTTGCAGAGCTAGAATTTGAACTCAGATCCTCTGTCTCCTGATATAAGGGCTCTTTACACTTCACCATGCAGCTTTTGTGCCCCCCCCCACAAATCTTCTCTTCCCCATTGTCAAGATTCTACTCATTCACTCAATTCTCATGTGGTAGGACCTTGAGGCACTTCACTATTATGGTTGCCTTCCTCTGGCTGCTCTAAAGCTCCTGAATGTCACTCCTATAATGTGGTGCCCAGAAGTGAGCACAATATTCTATATGTGGTCTTGCCAGGGCAGAGGGCAGTGAGACTCTTATCACTCTAATCCTGAGATACTCCATCTCTCTGTATATGTGCAGCCTAAGGTCATATTAGCTTTCTTGGCTGTCAGATCACAATGTTGATTCACATGGATCTTGTGGTCTACTAAAACCCCAGATCTTTTCCAGATGGCATGCCTTCCCGAGCTTGGACATGTGGCATTGATTTTTTGAGCAGAAGACTACTTAGATCCCTATTAAACTTCATCTTGTGTTTGAACCAGTGAGTTGGAGCAGTTTGTGAAGGACACAAATGAAAGATTAACCCTACAATGAAGCCCATGGTGGTGAATGGGAAATTCTAGGAGACTGGAGGGCTAGAGAAGGCAAATCCAGGAGAAAATTAAGAGATGGGAGATGGGAATGCCTTCCTCAGGACCCAGCCAACATCATTCAGGATGACTGGAGAGAGTAGCAACAGGAAAAAAAGTCCTCACTTTGCCCTTCCCTCAATTTACCCAGCTTGGAATGAGAGCCAAGGGGCAGGAGTGGGGGGGGGGGGGTCAAAGGCTAATAGCCAATTAGCAACTGGCAGCACTTCAGTACAAGAAAAGTTGCTGGCGTCAGGCAGGGTCAGGCAGGGCTGGAGGTGGCATTACTGGCAGCCAGCCGACACCAAGGAAGGAGCTGACTGTCTGAAGCTTGGAGATGTGAGGATGCTCTTCATTTCGAAGGGATGCCATGACAGCCATTAGCTGCATGTGTCATTCCAGGCATCATTCAGTTTCCATGGCAACTGGATTAACAGGGTGGCTGGGGGAGGATGCATTCCCCATCCATCATTACAAATGGTTCTTGCCTTTCATGTGGCCTTTCCAACTGTCTTTAATATGAATGTGTGGCTGTCTGCTCCCCTGACGCCTTCGATCCTGTTATGTCCTGTGTATATGTTGGGGCCTTGTGGGGAGCTGGGCAGGAATAAAGAAGGGTGCTGGGCTGTCTTCTCACAACTTATAGAAGCAATGAACTTTCCTTAATGTAAAATATTAACACTGCTCTTCTAATTGACCTGCAGACACCTCTACCCCAGGTGGGATATCAATGAATGTTATAACTCATCTGCTATAGCAGCCCTCTGCTCCCTACCATTCCAGAGAGGAGAGAAACCTAACAGGTCACGAACATTGCTCACCAGTGGCTACTTATCAGACCCTCCTCAAGTACACAGGGGGATATAAACTCAGGGCATTCCATTTAATCCTCTCCATCAGATTCTTCTGAGCACAGATGTGGCAGAGGGCCCAAGGACCTGAGTCTGAATTCTGGTTCAGCCACTTCTATCTGGGTGATCTTGGGCAAGCGCCTTGCCCCCCTCCAGAAAATGAAAGGGTTAAAGGAGATGAACTCCAAGGAAGCCTCTGAGGTCCCTTGCAACTCTCAATCTAAGATCCTGTGAGACACTTTCCCTCTCTAAATTCCTGTGTGACCTTGGACAAGTCGTTTAACCTCTGTGGGCTTTGGTTTCCTCATCTTTAAAATGGGGGAGTTGGACTAGATATGTCCAGATACAGATGCCAAAGTTTAGGCAACAAATTAGAGGTTCTAATGTGAGGAGACAAATTAGACTTCATCAATATCACTGACTTGGCAGGATGGAGACCACACTTGGGCAATGGCTCCAGATGGATGTATATATTATTCAAAAGAAATAAGTGTGGATGGGAGTGGAAGTATCACTGTATATTAAAAAGGTGTATTCATATCAGTAAACTCATGAACCCAGGGATTGGTAGGTGAAGCATGACAGAGACTATTTGGGTGAAGATTAAGAGAGAGAAATAGAAGCCATTTTGTCACTAGAGTATACTACAGACCATCTAGGGAAGATGAGGAAATAGGGAGTATGGTAACCAGATCACAAGCCTGACATGTAGGTATGATATAGAGTGTTGGGGAACTTTAATTATCCAGATATTTACTGGACCATGAGCTACTGTTCATGTTCTCTCTCTCCCTCTCTCTTTCCTCCTTCCCCTTTTTTCTTTCTATCTCTGTCTCTCTGTCTCTATCTCTCTCTCCCCCCTTCTCTGTGTCTTTCTGTCTCTCTCCCTCCCCTCCTCTTTTTCTGGCTGTCTCTGTGTGTGTGTCTCTGTGTGACTCTCTCTCTCTCTCTCTCTCATGTATATGTGTGTGTGTGTGTGTGTGTGTGTGTGTGTGTGTATATATATATAATACATATACGGTATATATATATATATATATATATATATATATCTGTCTCTATTTCTCTCTCTTTCCTTCCATCCCTCCTTATCTTTCTCTCTCCCCAAAACAGAGCAGCTAATGATTTCTTGGCATCTGTCACTATAGTAACTAGATGGTAAGATACAGCTATTAGCCTATCACACAGAAGTAAGTGGAGCCTGCCTTCTCCTTGACTCTTCTTATACTGTCAAGTAGCCTGGTAAAAGATTTCATGGGAGGCAGAGTTGGCCTAGCCAGGGCACACCCCCAGCAGAGCCAGGACAAATCATGGGTGTGCTCTTGGTGAGATTTTAAAAATTTCACCCTCCTGAGCATTATTATCCAGAAGGCTTTGAACCTTCACAGTAACACACGGGACTTTGCTTACCACAAAATAAATCCCTACAGGACAAGAAGAAATGGATTTTATTTGCTATGAAAAATATGTGTAGCCAGACAGAGTAATATGATAAATAAGTCCTCCTTTCCCCCTCAGCCCTTGCTGCTGTCTGTACCTTGGACAGCTGCCTACCTTGCCTATCTCCCACTCCCCTGTTCACCAGTGCCTTTCAGCTGTGGTCTCAATCATGTTATGGCACTGGATACAGTATCCAAGGATTTAGAACAAAGTTGTTTCTCACATCCTGGACAAGTACAAAAAAAAGGTGGATACCAGGTGCCAGATCCCAAGGCAGTAAGAAAGTTAATGGGGTTAAACAGAGGTCGATACAGTGGGCAGACCCCAACTCTCCATCAAAAGGAGTCTAGGGTCCTACCCTGCGGAGAGGAATCATTTAGGCAAGGACTTTGTTCCAGTATTGGTCAAAGGGAGGGAGAAAGCCATTGGCCATAAATCTTAGAAGTAGCAAAGGTAGGACAGAAGGAAGGAAGGAAGTATTTATTAAGCACCTAGTGTGTGCCAGAAACTGTGCTAAGCACTTGACAAATATTATTTCTTTTGAACCAGAAAACTGAGAAGGGTAAGCAAAGGTTCTTAGGAGAGGAAGACTTGCTGGAAGAAGGGCCTGAAAGTAGAGGTCATTGACCTTTGAAAAAGTCCAAGAGATGGAGGGCATCAGGAGTAATCAAACACTCCCTATTGTGTGCCACTCAGTCAGAATGGGAACCATAGCCTAATGAGATGTGTCTCCCTTAACTCTGGCAGTTGTGAACACATCCAAATCCTTCTCTCACACCTGAGGTCACACAAGTCATGGAAGATTATGTCCTCGTGTTATTCAGGAAACATTTCCCTTCTCTGGAATAGGAGTATTGCCCCAAGCTTAGACTGATGGCTTAGACTGATTTTTAATGGGGTTTTGTTTTGTTTTGTTTTTTTACTGAAGGCAGCCCAGCTATCATCTTCTGTCCAAACACTCAGTACATGTGAGATTACCATAACATAGATCCTCTGAGTTAGATGAGACCCTGGAGAACAAGAGCAACCACTCAACCTCCATTTCATAGAGAAACAAAATGATGATGAGAGGGGAAAGTTGACTTAACCATGGTTACATGGCAAGTGAGTCATTCAGTAGAAATTCAATTCAATAAGTATATGCTGATAACAATATTAATAACTAGCATGTATGTAGCATGTTAATTTGCAAAGCACTTTACATATTAATTATATACCTAATTACACATCTAATTATAGCTTCATAATAACACTGGGATGTAGTTGATATTATCTAGTTGAGGAAATTGAGTCCAACAGAAGTTTGAGTGACTTGAACAGGATTGCACAGCTAGAAAGTCTCTAAGGCTGGATTTGAACTCAGGTCTTTGTAACTCCAAGTCCAGTGCTCCATTCACCACACCCTTTAGCTGCCTCATTTTTTAATGGTTACTATGCTGTGCTAGGTATGATGGCTATAAAGACAACCATGAAACAGTGCCTGCTCTAAAGGAGGTGTATATTCTACAACATGGATACCGATGGGTGGATGCAAAGTAATACAAAGTCATTTGTGAAGGGCACAGCACTTACCAGTGGGGTGGGGGAGGATCCCAAAAGCCCTTGGGTGGATTTTAAGTCTCCTAACCATCTAGTACCTTCTAAATGTACTTTGTTTCAGCATTGTGGTGAATTCCTCCTAGATAGACTCTACTTTGTCGATGTCCTTCGTAAAACATGGCACCTAGACCCAGACATCATTCTCCAATGTGCTCTGAGTAAAGCAAAGGGCAGTGAGACCAGATCTCCCTTATTCTGGAGGCCACTTAAGTGCTTCAGAGCTGTTGTGAGTAATTGGTGAACACTGCTTCAACCATGAAGATTGCAATTCTTCTTTAAAACCCAGTAGATAATCTTTGAGAGTTACTATAGCCAAAATATTCATCTCCGCCCCCCCCATGACCAACCTGGTGCTATGTCATTTGAAGCCTCTCCAAGTAAGTGGTGCTGATCCTGGGACAAAAGACATACATTCTATCGCACCCTTGAGGTTTTTTTCAGTTTGGTGGGACCTGCTCAAGCTTGTGTTCCATTGGCATACCCTTCAAGAACCCTTGCTTCCATGCCAAGGTGAAGCACATTGTAAAATGGAAGGCTAGATGTTATGCTTGTGTTAACCCAGCCCAATGGATAGTAAGGCATAGCAGACAGAGCAGCAGCCTTGGAGGCAGAAAGACACGAGTTCAAATGCAGCCTTTGACACATACTGATGATGTAATCATGGGTAAGTCACTTAACCACACAGCACTATAGGCAACTCTATGACAAGTTGCAGGTAAGTTGCCTACCTTCATTGGTAGAGAATTTCCTCATTTGGGAGTTCCCTATACCAGTGAAATCAAATGTCTAGTCCTCCTCTTGAGATGGCATTATCCTACTTGAAAGCCATGTCACAGTACTGGACATGCTGTCCAGCAAAGTTTCTAGTTCTTTCTCAGACAAATTGCTGCCCAGACCCACATGCTCTACTTGTGCGGTTGAATTTTTAATCCAAGTATAAACCTTCATCAGGGACTCTCAGGGGTACCAAAAGGCCCAATCGACTCTATACTGTTGAGGCTCTGAGTCATAATAACAGTAAAGAAAATGAAAACAAAATAGGGCACCAAAAATGAAGTGGTACCTCATTTTAATTTCTTTCACAGATGTGTTTTTGCTTTTCCAGCCTCTTTCTGGATAAATGCATTATTTTATTTAAATTACTGTTGCATTGACATGTTTTCTATTTACCTCACAGCCATTGCCAGATATACCACAATCCAATTATGTGCATGCATGCACATACACATACACACACACACGCACATTTTGTAACAACGAAATGCACATCTTGAGCCTTTGCTTGTAAAAAAAAAAGAAAAGCTAAACAAAAATAGTTAACACAGTAACCACATATGCAACATTTTGCATCCCTATCAGCTCCCCCCATACACACACACATACACACACATACCCCTCTATAAGGAAAGAAAGGAAGTGCCAATTACATTAATTACTGGAGGAAAATCTTGATTTATAGCAATGTCATAACTGATGTTGAGCCTTATCTGATTAATTGGAGGTCTCCTTTGAGCTAATAAGGTCTAGGAAAGGCAACTTTCCTGGGTATCCCCTCTTACTGGTCCTAGATTGAACATTTCTTTTCTACTACTTTAACACAGTTTTGATGTCATCAATGTGGGTGCTACTTACAGTGATGCAAATTACAGCCCATACTGTATGACTCTAGTCCATGGCCTCCCTTAAATCCAATCCAGGGTCATGCAGGAGCTAGCTTGTACTAGCACATGAGAGCCAATTGTTAAAATTTCAGTATGAATTTGTCTGCTTCAGGAATTGGTAAACACTACAAATCAGGACTTGAATTATTGTTGTGTTGACTGTCTAGTCTTAAGAAATGGATTGGGGAAAATGTTAATAATGCAAATCAAATTTAAAAGTATGTTGAATGTATTTTTTTTCCTACCAGACAGCTGATTCTTAAACATCTGCCGCCATCACATCCCTACTTAAATACCCCCTACAAGGTCCACCCAACAATGTGCTAGGAGCCTTCCTTACATCATTTTGACATTGGAGAAACCCAAATGGAGGCCACGGGTTATCCATCGGTTATCTTTCACTCTTAATACATGACCAATCCAGGGGAGACAAAGCCAAGATGGTGGAATAGAAGCAGTGACTTGCTTGAGCATTTCCCCAAACCCCTCCAAATACCTGTAAAAATGACTCTAAACAAATTTTAGAGCAGCAGAACCCACAAAAAGACAGAGTGAAATAAATTACCAGCCCACAACAATGTGGATGGTTGATGGGAAAGGTCTGTTGTGCCAGGCTGTGAGAGGAACACAGTTCAGCGTGGGCCTCACAGACAAAGAGGAGCCCCAGCAAACCTAGAAGAGGCCTCAGGGGACAGCTATGGTGGTTTCCAGACTTCTCAACCCACAAATGCCAAAGACAACTCAGAAGGTCAGTGGGAAAGGTCTGTCAGACCTGGGTGAGAAAGGAGTATAATCCAGCCCTAGCCTTAGCACAGCCGTGGGGCAATAGCCACAGTGGGAGCAGCTGCTTTCAGAGCGCTCTGCCCACAGATAATGGGATTAAGCAGCTGATGAGAGGGGGATTGCAGGGATCTCTTTGCTGGCACTGAGGCAAGATTCTCTTACTTTGCCCATGATCAGATCTGGGTTGCAGTCCTGGTCGGCGGTCCTGGTGTGAGGAGGAGTGCTGGCATGGTAGAGCTTGTGGTGGGGGAGGGGGAGGGGGGAGAGAGGGAATCCTCCTCACAGTTCCAAGGCAGAAAAGAGTGCTGAGTGCTTGTGGTCACTCATAGATCAGAGCATCAGGCCAGGGAAGGAGTAAACACCTCTCCTTTGATCATACCACCTTGGAAGAACTGAAAATTTACAGGTCCCTAGAAGTATCTCTGAAAACAGCTGCGCAAAACCCCCAAAGCTGGGGACAGTATATTCTCCACACTGGAAGCAGACCCCTACCTTATAACAAAGACTTTAAAAAGACAAGTGATTGGCTGGTAACTTGAGCAAACAACAGAAAAATACTCAGACTGTAAAATCTCACTTTGGTGACAAAGAAGATCAAAACACACAACCTGAAGAAGACAACAAAGTCAAAGCTCCTACATCTAAAGCCTCTAAGAAAAATATGAATTGGTCTCAGGTCATGGATTCAGAAGGATTTTGAAAAGCAAGTAAGAGAAGTAGAGGAAAAATTGGGAAGAGAAATGAGAGAGAAGCAAGAAAATCATGAAAAAGGATTCAACATCTTGCTAAAGGAGACCCCAAAAAATACTGAAGAAAATAACACCTTAAAAATAGACTAACCCAAATGGCAAAAGAGGTCCAAAAAGCCAAGAGGAGAAGAATGCCTTAAAAAGTAGAATTGGTCAAATGAAAAAGGGGGTCCAAAAGCTCACGGAAGAAAATAATTCCTTAAAAATTAGAATGGAGCAAAGGGAGGCTAATGACTATGAGAAATCAAGAAATTATAAAACAAAACCCCAAAAATGAAAAAATAGAAGACAACGTGAAATATCTCATTGGGAAAACAGCTAATCTAGAAAATAGATCCAGTAGAGATAATTTAAAAATTATTGGACTACCTGAAAACCATTGTCAAAAAAAGAGCCTAGACATCTTTCAAGAAATTATCAAGGAAAACTGTCCTGATATTCTAGAACCAGAGGGTAAAATAGAAATTGAAAGAATTCACCAATCACCTCCTGAAAGAGATCCCCAAAAGAAAACTCCTAGGAATATTATAGTGAAATTCCAGAGCTCCCAGGTCAAGGAAAAAATACTGCAAGCAGTCAGAAAGAAACAATTAAAGTATTGTGGAAACACAATCAGGATAACACAAGATTTAGCAGCTTCTACACTGAGGAATCAGAGGGCTTGAGATATGATATTCTGGAGGTCAAAGGAGCTAGGATTAAAACCAAGAATCACCTACCCAGCAAAACTGGGTATAATTCTTCAGAGGAAAAAATGGTCATTCAGTGAAATAGGGGACTTTCAAGCATTCTTCATGAAAAGACCAGAGCTGAATAGAAAATTTGACTTTCAAATACAAGACTCAAAAAAAGCATGAAAAGGTAAACAGGAAAGAGAAATCATAAGTATGGAAATCTATCTTACCCTGCAGGAATATAGGGGACAAGGGGATAAGAGGGGGGATGATAGAAGGGACGGCAGATTGGGGGAGGGGGTAATCAGAAGCAAACACTTTTGAGGAGGGACAGGATCAAAGGAGAGAATAGAATAAATGGGGGGCAGGATAAGATAGAGAGAAATACAGTTAGTCTTTCACAACATGACTATTATGGAAGTGTTTTGCATGACTACAAACCTATAACCTATATCGAATTGCTTGCCTTCTCAATGAAGATGGGTGGGGAGGGAGGAAGGGAGAGAATTTGGAACTCAAAGTTTTAAAACCAAATGTTAAAAATTATTTTTACATGTAACTGGGAAATAAGATATACAGGCAAAGGGGCATAGAAATCTATCCTGCCCTACAGGAAAATAGAAGGGGAAGGGGTTAAGAGGCGGGGTGTTGATAGAAGGGAGGGCAAATTGGGGAAAGGGGTATTCAGAATGCATGCCATCTTGGGGTGGGGAAGGGGAGATATAGGGAGAAAATTTGGAACTCAAAATCTTGTGGAAATAAATGTTGAAAACTAAAAATTAATTAATAAAAATGAGGAAGAAAAAAGTATTATAAGATGTTCAAATAATCAAGCAATGACATCATAGGCTTTAAACCAGGGGTTCTTTACCTGGGGCCCATGAGCTTTAAAAAAATTGATAACTGAATTTCAATATAATTGGTTTTCTTTAAAAAAAATACGTGACAAATCCATCTTTGTGCTTGATCAAACATGTCTCTGATTTCATCTTTTGCACCACTTCTCCCATATAATTACTCCTTTGTAATGTGTTACAGCCTGCTCATGCCCACCATGGGCCTTTCCATTACCCTTCGTGTGACCCTCAATTTCAATTCTTTAGAAAATCTAGTGTTCCAGGGCTCAGAGACATATAGCATCACAAGAAGAATGTTGGCATTAAAAAAGACGGGCTTTTGTTTCCAGGAGCAGCTCGGGTTATAAAAAGCACTAAACAATTTCTATAAGATGCATTCCAATTATCTCTAATAAATTTCATTTTTATTGGACATTACTCAACATTCAATCCTATGGAGACTTTTTTTTTTAACTCCCACTGTCATCCAGTATGTTAGAGATCATTTCCAACTTTTAGCTGTAAAGTTGTTATTTTTTTATCCCCAAACATGAGACTTTACATTCATCCCTATTGAATTTCGTAGTCTTAGATTCAACCCAATGGTCTACTGCCTGTCAAGAACCTTTTGGATCCTTACTCCATTATCCAGCGTGTTAACCATCATTTCCAGTTTGGCGCCAAGCATAGACCCCTGAGGCACTCTACTAGAGACTTCCTTCCAAGTTGACATTGAATTCTTAGTTATTATTCTTTTGATCTGGCCACTTAATCAGTTCAAAAGTCACTTACCTAACTGTGGTATTGGTCCAGTCATCTGTCCATCTTGTACCCAAGGATATCATGCTTTACTGAAATCCAGGTATATTATATCTCTAGAATCCACTTGATCCATCCATTGAGGAATCCTATCAAAAAGGAAAAACAACATAAACTGCTAAGACCTATTCTTGATGAAGTCCAACTGACCCTTAATAGTCACTTCCCCACAATGTATCTTTTAAAAGAATCCCTTCTTGTTGTCCTTTACACATTCTTGACTTAAGCAGTCTTGATACTATTCTTATGAGACCATCCCAGTCATTTGTATTGATCTAATGGACCTACCCTTGCTTTGGTATTCTCTACATGAATCATTTAAATCTGAAATGGTCAATGAGTTCCCTGTGTAGCAACCTCAGTCCTTTTTAACTGGGGGTTCTTAAAGTTTTTGTGCATCATGGCCCCCCTGTGGCAGGCTGGTGAAGACTATGGACTCCTTTTCAGAATCATGTTTCTAAATGCAGACAAATACAGAAGATTAGAAAGGAAACCAATTATGTTGAAATAAAGATGTAATTTTTTTCCCATCCAAGTTCATGCACTCCCTGAAATCTATCTATCTACAGGCTCCTCAGGGGTCCATAGATCCAAAGTTAAGAAGCTTGGCTTTGGACAGCCCCCATTTTTTTCCACATGAGAATTATGTTTGTGTCATAAGAATTTTGTTCTTCAGAACCTCTGATCTTTTTTGACTGGACTTCCCCTGTACAATTTTAGTCCATGGAATCCTACCTTGCCTTTCTCTGAGTATACATGTCACACTATGCCCAATTTTTCCCTTATCAACTAAGAAGGAATATTGGATGGCTAAGCGGCACTTCAGTGGATCAAGCACTGGCTTTGGAATCAGGAGCACTGGAGTTCAAATTCAGCCTCAGATTCTTACTAGTTCTGTGACCCTGGACAAGTCACTTAACCCTGATTATGGAAAAAAAGAATGAATGTTTGCCCTGTCCCAAGGTCTCTGACACTTAAATTTGAAATATAACTAAGATTTACCTCAATGATTCTAGGGAAATGATCCTTCTAATCTCAGTTTCCCAGACCCCAGCCGTTCTTCCGTGCTTGGGAAGTTCTTTGTTCGGGGCAGGGATGGGGGAGGTCATTCTTTTCCAAGCCTGGCAAAGACTGATCCCATAGTCTTTTGGAATCACTGTAGCTAGAGAACTGGGGGGGGGGGAGGGCTTCTAGGAGCCAGGGATGTATAGGGTGGAGAGCCATGGCCAAACAGTGCAGTTATAACCAGGGAATCTGTCTCAGAGACCAAATTTAGAGGGTGCTGGCAGCCCTTTAGATTTGATTAGAATTAACTGAAATAGAAAGACCTTCCTCCTCAGGAGTACTGATACACCAGCATCCCAGGGTCTCTGCCCCCCCCAGATGAGGGTGTGTTTCATGCATGCTACTTTTCCTCGGTTGGTTTGTGGTACTTGCTCCAGATACAAACATTGCTAGCTATGACCCTGTTACACAGCTTGGCCACCTTGGAAAGTCCTTTCAATAGACTCATACAGGAGATCTGAAAGAACCCACTTGCAATTTATTCAGAGATGTTAAACTACCTATGTATAAACTCATCACACCAGAAGTGCTAATAAAAACCAATCAATGAAATGAATTTTAAACACCAAGGAGAACAAGGTAGGAAATAAAATAAAATAGAATAAATTATCAAATAAACACGTACTCTCTTGGTTTGAACTAGTCACTCAATGTGACATACTAGACAGAGTACTGGTCCTCAAACAAGGATGGTTCAAATCTGAGCCATGACATTTGCTAGCTCTGTTTTGTTGGGCAAATCACTGCAAGGCTCTAGGCTCAATTTCCTGCCCTGTATCATGGGAATAGATATGTTCCCTACTTCCCAGGGATGATGTGGGGAAAGTGCTTTGCAAACCACAAAACCCTAATGGAAGAGGAATTTCTAAGTAGCTAGGAATGTGTTAATGTGATATAGAGGCACCTCCTGGCTACACAAACATTTCTCTTGCACTCAGATACTAGAAAGGGCTGAGGAGAAGAAACTCTGCCCAAAATATCTGTTGGGGATGGAAGAAGGAACTTGGAGAGCTCTTAGCATGAGGAATGGCCTCTCGTTAGAATGGGTCCAACTTCAAGGACCTGTACAGCTGTAATGAAGGCCTGTGGAGTGTGTGTGTTCTTATCAGGGCCAGACCTCAGCTGGTGCTGTGACTGCCTCTAAGCCTCAGTTTCCTCCTTTGTTGAATGGGCAGAATGATGCTTGCCCAGGATTGTTGTGGCTTAGTCTCATTGCTAGAGTCTTCCCTCCGAGATCAGTTTTCATTTACACTGTATAGATATTGTGGTGGTGCTGTTGTTCAGTCATTTTTCATTTGTGTCTGACTCTTCGTGACCCCATTTGGGGTTTTCTTGGCAAAGATACTGGAGTGGTTTGCCATTTCCTTCTCCAGCTCATTTTACACATGAAGAAACTGAGGCAAACAGGGTGAAGTGACTTGCCCAGGGTCACAAGGCTTGTAAGTATCTGAGACTGGATTTGAACTCAGGAAGATGAGTCTTTCTGACTCCAGGCCTAGCATTCTATCCACTGCATCACCATAGTTATTTATATGTTGTCTTCCCTATTAGAATGTGAGCTACTTGAGGGCAGGCACTGCGTTTTTCTTTACTTTGTTTCAGCAGCACTTAGCACAGTGCCTGGCACATGTAAGATTTCATAAATGTTTGTTGACTGGCTGGCTGGCTTAAGCACTTTTTAAACCTTGGCTCCTCTTAGAAATGTGGGCTGCTGGATAATGAAATGTCGATTAGGAGAGGCCCCAGGGTTAGGCTTGGGGGCAGGGGGCATGAATAAGGCAGTTCCTGACTTTAAGGAGTTGCCAGTCTTGTGGATTGTAGCCAGTTCAATTATATTCAACAAGCATTTATTGAATGCTGGAAATATAAAGACAAAAATGAAACCGTCCTTGGCCTCAGCTGGCAGTGGGGGTGTGGCATGGATGCAAATAAGTAAATGCAATGTGATTTGGAGGAGATGAAAAAAAATCAAGTCCTTAAAATTACTAGAGAAGTGTTGGGTGGGTGCTAGAGCACAGAGGGACCTTAGAGGTCACACTGGTGTCAAAGCTATCATCTGACCTCCACATCTGCACACATGGGGCCCAGAAGAGCCTGCTGTGGCTGGGCGGCTAAGATGCTGATCTGGTCCCGGGGTGGAGTTGTACTTACTGATGGCAGCTAGGTAATTCAATGCTCTCAGTATGTGCTGGAATCACAGGCACCTAGAGAGGGAAATATACGTTCTAGAAAGAAAGAGAGTGCCAGACATTTGCCCTCAATTGCCCCCTATCCTGTCCCTACATTTAGTGTTCAAATCAGGATGGAAAGGAAAGAGAATGAGAAAATCTGCTCTGCTGCATGCCATAGGGAGAGCTGACATTTATAACTAGGGTGGAGCAAATGGGATTTTGTCCCAGGTCCCCAACATCTGGGGAAATGCTTCCTTCTCTGA
Organism: Vombatus ursinus; assembly: GCF_900497805.2. NCBI lineage: Eukaryota > Metazoa > Chordata > Mammalia > Diprotodontia > Vombatidae > Vombatus > Vombatus ursinus. Next base: position 1,212,192 of record NW_020954729.1, read on the forward strand.
GCCTCTGTGAGGCTGCCCCATGGAGGGCAACCCTGGTTCCTTGTCTTGACCCAGGCCACAGCCCCACCTCGAGATCCTGTTGCAGTAGCACTCCTTTCCTGGGGCCTAATATGACACAACTGTGGCAAAAGTATGGACTGGACTGTGGCCTAGGCCGGTGGGGGGCTGCCCTTCTCACAGTACAATTGAACTGGTAGTCAAAATTGCCTCTGCGCTGCCATCACCTCCCCCGCCTGGGTGAAAGAATTCCCAATTCTGGCTCTGAGAGAATCTTCCATTTCCCTCCCCGGAGCCAAGAGCTTATTGAATGAAATCACGTGCATGAAACACTTTGCATCTCTAATGTATGACAAACATATACACATGCTGTTATGATTATGGGAACCCTCAGAGGGGAGCAGAAATCAATGAAGGGAAGGACTGGTTGGGAGAGAGTCTGAGGTGGAGGAAAGAATGATGAGAATGAATAATGAAGGATGGTTGGCCTAGAAGCCAAGGAGGGATTCGAGCAGATGGGTAAGGCTAATTTACCAGGACTAAGTTCCCTCTGAGCCTGAGCTAAACATCTGAGAGCAGCTGAAGCTCTAGCCTCTCACCAACACAGTGATCTCACCAAAACAAGTAGCTGCAACCCACCAGAGCTCACTGGTCCATTGCCTTCCAATGGCTCAAACCCCAAGGAAAAACCTGACACTATGAAGTCAATGGTCTGCCCTTCCAGTACCATGTAAGCTCCTCCAGAAAAGGGACTATTTCATTTTTTCTTTGGAGCCTCAGTGTCTAACACAGTGCCTGGCACAACACAGAGATGCTTAATAAAACCTTCTTGAATGCAATTAATTGAATTTGTTGAATTAAATTGGGGGTAAAGGCTGGGGGTAACAATATCTCATAGCACTTAACACCAACTGACAGAGTCATCCCTGGGTCTCTGCTGGCAGGGAGTCATCTAACAGGAAATCCAGCACCCCAGGTTGTGGAGTGAGCCCATGGTAGCCTCAGAGTTAGGATATCAGTCAGAACTGAGGGAACTCATCCACTGGTTCTGCTGGGGATCCAGATAGTGCAGGGCTTGATTATGGTGATTGGGCCCAAGATCTTAAGAGGCAAACTGGTAGGCTCCAGTGTGTTCTTTCCCTTCTGAACCTGGGGAGAAAGCACTCATCCAGTTCACTGGTGGAAGACGATTGCCCAGTCAAATAAGAGCCGAGAACTTATCAAGAACCTGACAATTCTCTATGAAGACAAGGGAAGGATGGAATGGGAGAGCAGCAACATGGGGTGCCTATGCAGGACCTGCTTCTGGCCCCTAAGGAGGAATTGGTTGCTAAAGCAGAAAAAATTGGGATTTTAGGAGGAGGTGGTAAACCCTTCTAAAACTTTGTGATGGAGAAGAGGATGTTCTGCCATCACCTGATGTGCATCACCAAAGGTTTCAGAGAAAGGACAGTTGGGATCTCATGGTCTCAAGTTTGGTAGAAGCTGGCCTAAGAGAGATGGGAAGTTGTCAAGAATGAAATCCAGGCAACACAAGCACAAATTATTTCAATAAGGAAAGGGGAGAGCTGTCTAAAGAGACTGATGTGGATGCACAGGGAACTCATCGACCAATTCAGAGAAGACATTTGCAAAAGATGGATGAGAAGGCAAGGAGCTGCGGGTGCATATCTAAGAGTCACCAGTCCTGGAAGAAAATGTCAGGAGCACCAAAGTTCAGAACAAGCTGAAGCTTATGATGAATACTAAAAAGAGCACTGAGGTTTGGGGTTTGCTGGAGCTATGTCTGAGTGAAAAGGAACTCAAGGGAGGGATAGGACTGCTGCTCTGGGGGATGATATGATGCTAATGGCCTACAGAGACAAGATAAAATGGCCCAACTTCATTTTGGTTTATTTTCTCCAAAGATAATGATCTTCAAATTAAAATGAATAGAACCAAAAATGACAGTGAGTTGAAATCCAAGATAAGTGAGGAGATGAGAAGAGAACACGTAATTGTTTTTGATGAGTTCTGGTCACCAGGCCCAGAGGAGCTACATTCCAGAGCACTGAAGAGCTAGTGAAAGGGATTGCTAAGCCATTGTCTTCAACACCTTAAGGAGAATGACCCACAGAACTAGAGATGGGCAAACAGCATTTTGATTTTCAAAAGAGGAAAGAAAATGGATTCTTTAAGCTCTAGGCCAAGGATCTCAACTTAGATTTCTGACAGAAATTCCCATTTAAGTTATTAGACAGGTGGTTTGTCAGCATTTAGAAAGGGAAGTGGTAAAGACTGAGGAGAGTTCATGTGAGATCTCAAGACCAAGTCTTCCCATGCTAACATCATCTTTTTTTAACCAGATTACTATACAGGTAAACCAGGGGAGCTCTGCAGATACAAGATACCTTAGATTTTACTAAAAAAAAAAATGGACAGATTCTCCAGGGATGTTCTTGTGGGTAAATTGGAGAGATAGTGAGGAAAGATGATGGCTTAATCTGCTGAATTTAGAATTGGTTGAATAAATGAAGTCACCCCAAAGAATAGTGACTATAGTATCCAAACAGAAAGAGTCAGATAGTGAGAGCAATTGAGTGAGCAGATGATTTCCAGTGATGCTTGGCCACATCTCATTTCTCTTTGACTTAAAGGAAAAGAAGGCATGCTTATTAAAACTGCAGATGACATAAATTTGATAGAGCTAAGTACCCCTTTGGATGATTTAAAAATACTTAAACAGGCTATAATGGTGGTCCAAATCTAACAAAAAATGAAATTTGATGAGGATAAAATGACAATCTTACATTTAGTTTTTAAAAAAATAAATTGTACCTTACAGGATGAGAGGGGTAAGGCTAGACAATTGTTCATGTGAAAAAATTCTGGGGGTTATAGTGGACAGAAAGCTCAGTATGATTCAATACTTCAATGTGGCAGTCCAAAAATGCTATTTAGGTCTTCAGCGTTAATATAGGCGTAGGCCCCAGAACAAAGGAATGATAGTTCTTGTATACTGTCTCCTAGTGTGACCACATCAGAAATGTTGTGTTCAGTTCTGGGAACCACACTTTACAAAGTACACAGATAACCTGGAGAGTTTACTAGGCAGGTAAGAAGATGAGAGATTATGCCAAATGAGGATCAGTTGAAAAACTAGTAACTTTCAGCCTAATTAAGAGAAGGCCTAACAAAGAGGGACTTGCTAGCCAACTTCCAGCATTTCATAGGCTGTTATGTGGAGGAAAGATGAGAAGTCTTCTGCTCAGCCCCAAAGGGCAGACCTAAGCCCACTGCTCTATTCAAAAGAATCGATGGAAATTGCAAAGAGCCGCATTTAGGTTTGATGCAAGGAAACAATTTCCTGAAAAAGCTACCCCAAAGCAGAATGGGTCATCTTGGGGGATGGTAGGTACTTCCTTATTGGAGGTGCTGAAGCCAAGGCTGGAAGACCACATGAGGAAGGTATGGTAGAGGTGATTCCTTTTTAAATATGATTCAGAATAAATAACTTCTGAAGTGTCATATAGAGGGAGTCACATCCTTTATCTGAGCCTCAGCTTCTTCATCTGTTAGATGAGAGATTTTGGTCCCTGGGTCCCTTCCAGATCTACCAATCTGTGAGCCCATTTCGATGTCATGATCCTGTTCTCTCAGCTGCACAAAGCACTCCAGGCTTCCTTCCTCTAGTAAAAACTCATCTTAGCTCAAGACCTCATTGCTTCTCACTTGGATTATTATAATTGCCTCCTACATGGCCTTCCCAGCCCTGGGCTTTGCAAATAGAAGGTGCTTAATAAATGTTCACTCACTCAAATAGAATATCAAGAGGTATTGAAAGTCTTGTGAAAAACATCAGCTGGAAAAAATGGAAATGGAAAAAAATAGGAGATGAGCTCAGAGGATGGAAGAGCTCAAAATGTGTCACCAGAGTTTCTGTCAAATGTCCATGGCAGTTAATCATTTATTAACTCACTGTCAGAATCAGTAGAAATTGCTCTGCCCCAGACTATTCTCGGAACAGGAAGGAGAAAACAAGGGGGGAACAGCACTTCGTCATCTGATTCCTGGATCGGTTTCCAGGCCGATCACGCGTCACTCCCATATCACGTGCTTCCTATATTCTTGCCAACCCAGCCCACCTGTTAGTCTCCTCCGTCTATGGAGAGCTCTGCCCTCCCTCCATGACTCTGCATAGACTGCTTCCCACCTGGAATGTTACCTTCCTAACCTCGGCCTCTTGGGATCCCCAACTTCCATTCCAGGTTCAGCTTCTACTAGGAGTCTGCTACCTGGAGTCCTCTCTCCTACCATCAAAATGACTGTGGCCTTATTTTCTATTTATTTCTCTGTGAATGTGTCATTTCCCCCAAGTAGAATGCACACTCCTTGAGGGTAGGGATGGTTTCATTTAGTTCACCCTTCATAAACATTGATTGAATTGGGTAGTAGGGACTGTAGGCTCCCAATCATAGAAGATCAAGGAAGTCTAATTCACTCTCTTCATTCACTAAACAACTGGTCATCCTTCAAGACAAGACCAGCTACATTTTCTGGGCCAGCATAGATTGAGGAAGGACTTAGCCAGGCAAAATATTTCCCAGACTCCTTTATCTGCCTCTGTCCAAATGACCATCCTGCCTCACCAAGGCTCCCTGGCCTTGGGCTCTTAAAGAGAGGCAACCCCGAAGGGGATGACACCTGGAAACAGCTTCCCTTAGCACACCTTCAGCTAATTGACTGTTCCACGTGGCCTGATGAGAAAGCACTTAATCCTCAGGAACAGGACTTGATCTGTGTATTACTGAGACCTGATAATTGCCTCTGAAACAGCAGCTGAAGGCTGTAGCAATCATCCCATTACCTTGGTGTGTTTTGCCAACAAGTTAAAGGGAAAACAAAACGGCAGCTCTTCCCTTCCCCCACCCCTGGCTGTTTAAGCCCTGGGCCCTAGTTCCATTTTGCAGGAGGTCCGGGGGTGGGGGAGGGGTGCAGTCAATGTGGATGCACCCTTGTGGAGAGCAGCTGCATAAAGGTAAATACTGAAAAGGACCTCGATTTTCTAAAGGTGCTGATGCCATGATGCAGTGATGAACCACAGAACCAAAATGACAGATATTTTGGCTTGGGAGGGACCCCAGAGGCTATCTAATCCCATCTGTCCCTGAACCAGAATCCCTCCTGACAAATGGGCAGCCAGATTTGCTCAAAGATCTGTAATGGTGGGAAACTCATTCCTCCCCCTTAGCTGTCCAGTCCACTTTGGGACAGCTCCAGTTATTAGGAAATCTTTCCAAGACAAAATCTGCCTGTCTCCATCTTCCCCCTCCCCACCCCCATTTCTCCTAGTTCTGCCCTCTGGAGCCAAGCAAAACAAATCTAATCCTTCTTCTAACAAATCTAATTTCTCTTCATTGGGAAGCAGCCACGGTGTACTGGAAAGAGTGCCCAACTTGGAGTCAAGAGAGACACAGTTTCAAATCCTACCCTAATAGCAGCTGTGTGGTCATGGGAAAGTCCCAGAACCTCTCTGGTCCTTGATTTGCCCAAGTATAAAAGAGATATAATACCTGTAGCTTCACCCACACAGGGCATCCATTCTTCCCAGTTCTTCCCCCTGGGGACAAGCAGAACAAATCTAATCTGTCTCCTACATGACAGCCCTGAAATTCTCCCCTGCCCCCAAGCCTTCTCTTCTCCATGCTAAAGCTCCCCAGTTTCTGTGATCAATCCTCCAGTGCCAGGATACGCAGTCACTCTCCTCTGCTGTGCATGCCAGGTTTTCAAGATCCCTTCTAAAATGTGATGCCCACTGTGAGCACATTACTCCAGCTGTGGTCAGACTAGAGGAAAGGATGACGGGCCATTTTGGACATTCTGCTTCTGAATACAGCCTGAGATTGCATCTGATTTTATAGTTGCCATATGGCACTACCTACTGCACCAGGTGATCATGAGCAAAAAGCTTTGTCAACTGGAAAGCACCATATAAATGTGAGCTATTACGAAATCACAGAATGTCAGAGTTGAAAGAAACCTCTGAGGCTATCTAGTCCAAACTGTACCTGACCAAGAATCCATTCTATGAAATTCCTAACAAGTGGTTATCCAGCTTTTGCTTAAAGACCTCCAACAAGGGTGAACTCCTTACCCTGCAAGGGCATCCCATTCCACTTGTAAGAGCTGTACTTTCTTACCAGGTTCATCCTGACACCAAGTCAAAATCTGACCACCACCCCCTTATTGTTCCTCATTAAGCTCTCTATGGCCAAGCTGAATACATCTTATCTTTTTTTTCCCCATGAGACAGCTCTTCAAATACTAGAAAGCAGTTACCGCATCCCCACCTAAGTCTTCTCTGAACCTTTAAGCATCTCCTATTCCTGCAACCAATTCTTGTACCAAGGAGTCCTTGCATCAGAAACTGATAACAAGGAGCACCATCACAGATGTTAATTTATGATCCTTTTCGAGAGGGTTGGCAGAGCTTATGGACTCCCTTATTTACAATATCTACTTTGACCCTTCAGGATCAGCAGTTTCATCAGTGTATGCCCTCCTCCTGCCAACAATTTGGATCATGACTCCTCTATGATTTAGTATATGCTTTTCAAGAGCTGCTGTGATCTCCCCATCTCCCACCCCACCGTCAAAAAAAAAAAAGTCATCCCCTTGCATTCAGATTGGTGATGTGGTTCTCCAAAATGACCTAGATTGGTCTTTGAACAACAGATAAACAGTCCACCCTTGAGTCCACATGTAAATCATTTCTGGCTTGCTGGGACCTGTCTGGGCTTGTGCTCCACTGGCATTGACTTCTCAGTCAATAAACATTTATTAAGCATCTACAATGTACCAGATACTGTGCTAATTGCTAGGGAGTCAAATAGAAATAAAAACCAAGACATTCCCTGCCCTCAAGGAGCTTGCAATCTAACAGGGAAGACAACACACAAAAAGGAACCTGAAAAGTGGAAGGGGAGGAAGGCACTGGGTTGGGGGGAATGTGCAGAGGGCAGTATGGGGTGTGATAGAGAAGTCCAAAAGGGAGTGTAGCTAGTGGGAAATGGGGAGAAGAGTATGCTGAGTTCCCTTCTTAAATAGAAACCCTGGAGCTTATGGTCCTGTTCTCCAGTCAGAGGGTCCAATCAAAGGGTCAGAGGGTACTGGTGAGGTATACTAGGAAGATTCAATCTTGGTGGATATTAATATTTAGCAATGATGAATTTCTTGGAGAAGGAAGGTATGATGAGGAGGCTAAAGGAGTCCAGAAGCAGTGAAGCTGGTGGTCTTGAACCCAAGGGCCCTGCCTTGGTCCATGAGAAGGCCTTGGATGAGGACAGCAGTGGAGGTTGGGCCTTTATTCAAGATTCCATATCACAAACCCCTTCACTGGGGGTTAAAACTGTTTCTCAGGGTTTTTATTTCATTGAAACTTTCTATTTTGATAGGGAAAAACATCCGGCTTGGCAAACAACCAGTACCATTTGCCTATCATGAGGCTGATTCAGCTCTGGGCCAGCCTCCAGAGGGTAGGAGTGGCTTGGGGAATAGGCTTGGGCATTTTAATCTCAAGTGAAATGAAGCCAAGAGACTAGACTGGCCCAAGTAGGCCTCCGGTCCAAGGACTCAAGAAAGGTCAGAACAAATCTTGCGCTGCCAGTCTCCAGATCCCAGACCTAAACTAGCTGGGTGACCAGGGCCTAAATTAGGCCTGGAGGGAACCAAGGTCTCTTTCCAGGCTTGTCCCCTAGTCCAACGTGGTACCCTAACCTCCTTCCCTCCCTCAGGAGCTGGGCAGGAACTGAACTGGCTGCTGTAAGGGAGATGATAGGGTTGTTTTATTCCCCCCTAGAAAAAAGAACTTTGGCCTTGAAGTCAGAAAGCTTCTATTCTAGATTTAGCTCTACCATTGATTGCCTGGGTGACCTAGGACAAGTCATTTCCTCTTTATGAGCCTCAGTTTTTTCATCTGTGAAATGGGGAGCCTGAACTCAATGACCTCTGTGGCCCCTTTCAGCTCTAAAATGTTATGATTCTGGGCCAGTTCATTTATGTGGCTAATAATTCACCCCTTTGGGTCAAAGCTGCAAGTCTGGGCAGCCAACCAGTCCTCATCCATTTGAGCCACAGCCTGCATCCTTCCCAAGCCCAAACTTTGCCTGGCAGAGGAACAAATAGCTTCCAATTTCTTGATCTTCAATGCCTCGACCTGGGCAATAATTCAGGCCTGCAGCACAGCGACTGTGGAGCCCTCCATAAAGCTCCAAGCTTTATGTGCAGGGTGAGACCTGTACCACAGCATCAAAACCCATTCCTCTGAGCTCCAGACAGTGGGTTCTGATGGATCAGGATCAACTCAGGGATGCCTCCGGCAAACAAGCTACAGGAGACAAGAGACATAGCCCTTGGTTTACTCTAACAGCATCCCCCAACATATCCATGTGTTTCTACTGCTGCCCATATTAAGGGTGAAATTTCCATCGACCTCATTAGAGGGGGGAGTCTTGGAGAGGGCTGGAGACCTAAATGCTGTGCGTCCTTAGAATCAGAGTTTAGGGCTAGAAGAGGTATCTAGTCCAACCCATGCAAAATACAGAGGTGAAAACTGAGACCCAGAGAGGGGATGTAATTTGCTCAAGGGCACACAGGAATTAAGTGTTAGGGCAGGATATGGATCCTCATCCTTCATCAGCGGTTTTCCCACTATATTCTGCTTGTCTCCTTACCTCATCTATAAAATGAGGGAGTTGGACTTCGTGGCGCTTCTAGCTCAAAATTTATGATGCTATGATCCTAAGATGAGCGGGCTGGAATAGATGGTTCCCGAGGGTTACTGAAGCTCTGACATTCTGGGATTTTGTGGTTTAGCCAGAGCAGTTTTTTGTTTCTTTAAATAAGTCCTATCCTTGGTGCTGAAACAGGGTATGACAGATAGGAAAAGAGGTTTCCTTACCAACATTGTGCGCACAAAAGTAGACTCTACAGCTAAAAGGTAAACAAGGGGAGGGGGGGATTACAGAAGTATATTGCTCAGAGAAACACAGAATCCCAGAATGTCTGAGCTTGGAGTCTGTTTAATCCACCTCCCTCCTTTTACAATGGAGAAAAGGAGGCAAGAGATCCCTCTATATAATTCCCAATGAGGGGTCCCCCAGTCTTTGCTTGAAGACCTTCAGTGGAGGAGAACCCACCACTTCTGGAGGCAGCCCATTTCACTTGAAAATCATGTTCATTGCCGGGAAGTTTTTCCTTCCATTGAACCTAAATCTGCCTCCTTGCAACTCCCATCTATTCTTCACTGTTGTGTTTTCTGGGGCCAAGCAGAGGAAGCCAATTCTCTCTTCCAAAGGAAACTTTTCAAAAAAACTAAAGGCAGCTATGATCATGCCCCTCACCTTGAGTTTTCTCCTCTAAATATCCTTACTTCTTTCAAATGATCCACATATAGCATGAGCTCAAGACCCTTCACTATACTGTTCAGCCTTCTCTGACCACTTTCTGGATTACATATTCTGTTCCTAAAATTCAGCAGCCATAAATGAAACAACTCTTCATATGTGGTCTGACTATGGCAAAATACAATGGAATGATCATTCTTCTAGTCCTGTATATATCTCTTAACACAGCCCCAAATGAGATCAACTTTTTTGCTATCATACCACACTATTGACATGAGTTTGCAGTTCACTAAAACCTTGAGATATTTTTCAGACTAATGGCTATTTAGCCATGCCTCCCTCACCTTCTACTTGTACATGTGAAGTTGATTTTTTAGCCCAAGTATAAGACTTTACATTTGTCTCTGTTAAATCTTATCTTATTGCAATGAGTTCAATATTCTAGACCTTTTTGGATCCTGACTTTTTGTCATCCTAAGGGTCAGCTATCTCTCCCAGTTTTGTGTCATCTCTAGGGGTGATAAGCATGTCACCAATTATATTGCCCAAGTTAGTGATAAAAATGTTAAACAGCCCAAGGCCAATCATGTCAGTCCACTACAGACCCTCCTCCAGGTTTACATCAAACCATTAATGACTCTTTAGGTCTGGACATTCAACCTGTTCCAAACCCACCTCCAAATACTATTCATTAGTCTGCATTTCTCTATCTTGCCCACAACAATAGCACAAGAGACTTGGTTAAATGATATAGATACAAATAAATCACATCAATGGCTTTTCCCTTATTTATCAGTCTAGTGACCTCAAAAAATGAAATAATGTTCATTTGGCATGATATCTTAATGAAGCCCTGCTGGTTCTTTGTGGTCACAGCTTCCTTTTCTAGATGTTCATTAGTCATTCCTTTGACAACAAATACCTTCTAGGAGTTTGCCAGGAATCAAAGTCAAACTCAACTGACCTGTAGTCTAAAGATTCCAATCTCTTCTATTTTTAGAAGATCAAGGCCATGTTTACCCTTGTTCAGTCTTGCCACATCTCTACTAATTTCCCTGGTTTTTCAAAGATCAGAAGTAGTGGCTCAGAAATTACAACTGCCAGTTCTTTCAGAACTTTGGAATGTAGTTCACCCAGAGGCAGCTAGGTGGCTCAATGGATAGAGAGGTGGGCCTAGAGTCAGGAAGTAGTTGTTATTCAGTTGTTTTTCAATCATATCTGGCTCTTTGTGACCCCATTTTCTTGGCAAAGATGCTGGAATGGTTCACAATTTCCTTCTCCAGCTCATTTTACAGAAGAGGAAACTGAGGCAAACAGAGTGAAGTGACTTGCCCAGAGTCACACAGATAGTAAGTATCTGAGGCCAGATTTGAACTCATGAAGATGAGGCCCAGAACTCTGCACTTGTACCACCTATGTGCCCTTGGGGTCAGGAAGACCTGAGTTCAAGTTCCTCTTCAGATACTTACTAGTTCTGTAACTTAAGCAAGACATTTAACCTTAGTTTCCTCAACTGTAAAGTGGGCATAATAATAGAATTTACCTCCTACAGTTGTTGTGAGGATCAAATGACATGATAGTTGTAAAGTGTGCTTACATAATAGGCATTACAGAAATTATTATTATCATTATTATATCTGGTGACTTGAAATCATCAAGGGCAGGTAGAGGCTCTTTTCCAGTCTCCCAACTAGCCATTTTATCCCGTCCTCTCTCTTCCAAAGATCATTCTTCTCAGTAGAGAAAACAGACAAGCAGCTTTGACTTTTTTTCAATGTTTGTTGCCAAGATCCCATCTCCAAGCAACAATCTTATTCCTCCTTTGATTTTTGTCTTTTCTCCAAAGGAGCCCCACCCTTTTTGTTATCCTTAGTTTTCTTCACTGACCTCAGTTCATTCTAGGGCTTAGCACTCTTCACTATTTTTACAGGACTATGCCACTTTTTTTTTTCATTCATCCTTCATTGCTTGCCCTTGCTTTCATCTTCTATACATGCCATTAAAAATTTGTAAGGGATAGATCAGGGAAATTGAATCACCTTGATTTTACAGAGAAGTGCCACTGAGATTTTGATTGTATCTTCCTGTGGAGTATGTGGGCATACTATTGGCACCTGACTGAAGACATCTTTTGGACTTCAGAAATTGTCTACTCATTCACACCACAATGAGGATGGGTCATTGCTCTTGGGGATGAATTGATTGGCTCCAGCTCTTGTGGGTTAAAGTCATTTTGTGCTGAGTCAAAAAAGGGATACAACAGAGATGTGGCAGCTTTTTTCCAAAGTTATCCAATGAGAACTGGGAAGCCAAAGACCTAAGAGCAGAAGTGAATCACACAGGGGCAAGCCTATGCAGTTGCACACATTCCATCCCTCCAAATGTGTGTGCACGTGTACACACAAACACACACACACACACACACACACACACACACACACATACAACATCCCAGGAGTTGCTAATGGCAGTCTTGAAACAGAGACACATTGCAGTTTCTCTCACCCATACCACCTGAAACATAGTAGTGAGCTGCAGTGGTGGGGCTTCTCAACCACATGGCCCCGGGGAAGTTTCTGGACTCAGCCACGGAGAAGCAGTGGTGTAACCTCTCAGCCTGAGATCTAGCAGCCTTGGAGAAGGGAACCATATGGTGAAGTGGCAGGAGTTCCTGAAGCCTGGCCTTCTGGAACAGTGTCAAGAATTCCTTGACTGAGGATCTAGCATGTGGCCTCGGAGCTAGAGAAGAAGTAAGGGACTATGGTGCATACTCTATAATTCAGCAAGACTTCTATGAGTCCAATATCCAAAAGAGATCAAAGAAAGATAGGAAAAATGCATAGGTACAAACATATTTACAGCAGCTCTTTTCGTGGTGGTAAAGAACTGGAAACTAAGGGGGTGCCTAGCTGTAGAGGAATGATTCAACAAACTATGGTGTATGAGTGTCATGGGATACTATTGTGCTGTAAGAAATTATGGAAGAGATCATTTCAGAGAAACCTGGGAAGACTTGTATGAACTGATGAAGAGTGAAGTGAGCAGAGAATAATTTATAAAAGAACATTGTAAAGAAAAACTTTAAAAGGCTTAAGAACTTGGATCTGGACTAGCCTCTATTTTTGACTCCATATGTGGTCTCAACCCACAGTTTAAGAAGTGCTAAAGGGGTCATGAGTAGAAAAAGTTTAAGAAGCCCCATTTTAGAGGGACCATGATGAAACATGCTACCTGACAGAGGCAATGGACTCAAGTTGAAGACTGAGACATACATTTTTGGATATGGCCAATGCAGGAATTTCTTTTACTTGACTATGCATATTTGTTACAGGAATTTGCTTTTCTTTTTTCCAGCAGGGGGATGGAAATGGGAGAAGGGTTGGGATATGCCACCACCCTCCCAGTTAAAAAGAGTAGAGAACCAAAGGAAGAGTAGAAGGAATCACACACATGCCAGACAACTTTGAGACTTAATGGTGAATTTACTGCATACTTTAAAAGAAAGGTGAGCTTACAAAATACAGCCCTGCAGTTCCATGTGCAAATGCTTTCCTTCTGTTCTAAAATGCATATGGAAATGCTTGTTCCACCTGCTGTTTGTTAAATTTAGAAGAAGAACTGAACGGAAATTGTTTTTAAAAGAGAGAATCAAAGGTCTCTGCCACAACAGGAAAGAGCAAAATCCTAGACTTTTCCCTCAACTACTCTATGCGAGTACCATGACTTATTTGGAAGGTTTTTTATGAGAAACGGGGTTACTTCTCTACCTCTACAATTTTGACTCCCTTCCAGGGGAGTGCAATCTTTTAGAAAATACCATAAGCCTGGAGGCCTGTATAGGCACCTGGGGTGAAGGTGAGATTCATCAGAAAGGGGTGTAGAATTATACTGATTGCTTATGTGTTACTATGGGTCTTTTGTGCAGTTCTGGGTTTTCTGTCTCACATAAAAGCTGTCCTATGCCTAATATTCACTATTATCTTAAGGGCTTGTGTTAGAACTGGGGACCTTTTTATTGACATCTGTTAAACCTAAACTTGAGCTATAGTCTATTCTTTAAGGAAACTCTAGGGGGGGGACAAAATGAGCTAGTTATCTGATTTTTTAAAAATTAATTTCCAATGATGACCCCAATCCATGTAAAGTCAAATATATTGGGCCACAAGTTATATGTGAGTTGGTTGATGAGTTCCCTGTGCATCCACATCATCATCATCTTTAGCTAACTCCAACCTTTACTCCTCACTGGAATAATTTCTCTTTGCATCTTCCAAATTTTATTCATGAGTTTCCAATTCCTCCTGAATTGACTCCTCTGGATTTTTTTCTTTGAACATTTGCCCTCCCAAAATCTTGAGTCCATGTCAAACTATTCCAAGATTTCCTCTTCTTCTTTATCACAAATTCTAAGATTGAACTGTCATTTCCTCTCAATCTGATCAAGAACAGCATTTCCCATCGTTGGGTCATTTGCCTTTGGGAAGATGACATTACCAATAATAGGTTCAAAAACTATTACCTGATCTTCTTTTAGCAGAGAGAGGGAGCTCTAGTAGACGTCTGAATGGTTGAAATCCTCCATCCCTATCACATAATGTTTCTGTACCGGGCTTACAATCTGCTTCCCAAACTCATTTCTGTTTAGATAGTCTGTAGTGTATTCCAGTGACACAATCACTTGCTTCTTCCTCCATTTCTTTATTTTCACCTAAATGCTCTCCACCATACTTGCCCTCTAGTTCATAGATTTGCCCAAATGAGTAACTTTCTCAATATTCTATCCCCTCCCCAAGCTCCACCTCCCACATACTTTCTTAACCTGTCCTGTTCCTTTTGCATAAAATAATCCCTTCCAAAGTTTTATTTCAGTCACAGGTCCCATCCCATCAAGTCTCAGCGATGCTTATGAGGTCTAATTTGCTCTCTCCTTGGATTAGCATATCAAGTTCACTTTGGCTTTTTTTTTTTTAACCCATACTTAGTGCATTTGTTAACACACCATGAATTTTATCTGTGGCTTCTATTTTGGATGTTGTCTCCTGTGACAAAAAGAGACACACACATGTCTCTAAAGAGAGGCTATAGAAACTGAGATTTGGTTGCCTGCAGAAGAGAAAGTGACTGCATAAAGGGCTTCCAGGTATCTGAAGGGTTACTCTATTGACGATAGCAACCTGTCGTTCCCATCTCCTCAAGGGCAGACCCAGAGAAAATGGCTCTGCAGATGCAGCACCAGGGAGTGAGGGCTGGCATAAGAAAGCATTCCCTGAGAGGGAGGGATGTTTCTGAAGGACTTTAAAACCCTTATAGCCCCAGTGTCCTATCTAGGACATCTAATAAATGTTGTCTTGGGAATATAATACTACAGAAAGCAAATGATGCTGGGGCCTCATTATAGCAGACATGCCTTGAATTCATTCAGCTGTGTCCTTCATCCCCTAGTACCAGGAAGCTGTATGCTTTTTTACTTAGAAATTGGAGAATTGTCTAGTTTAGTTTTCCAGATAGGAATTAGACGACTTTATCTAAAAGCTGTATTCATAATGTTTGCCTGTTTGTATTATCTACAGAAGATGCTATTTACTGTTTCTGTTGAAAGAGAACAAAATCAGCTCTTTAACTACGAATTCAACCACCAATTATGCCACCCAACATGTAGGACACCAGGTAATGATACAGGCTGTGTGCCAACAATAATGGACAAATGTCTGTCATCTGGACAAATTAATGTCCGACAAGAGACCTGCACGATGATGAGTTGTCATTTATTAAGATAATAGTGGGTATTTAAAACATTCTAAACCACAGGTAATCGGCGATGGAGTTTGGGGTAAAATAATGGCTTCTGGTGAGTGTGAAAGGTGTTCCTAACACTCTAATTCTAGGGCATGGGGCATGGAGCACAGCTGTCCCAAAGGCCTTGGGATAACACCAAAGTACACGTGACTCCCAACTCACCATGATCATCCTAGGGATTGAACCCAAAGAAGGGAATCAGATGGCAGAAGAGACAGGACAGTACAATGGGAAGAACCCTGGATTAAGAGTCAGCAATCTTGTCAGCCCTGTCAGTGCCACACAGTATCAATAGTGCTTGAAGCTGATAGCGCCCCATGGCCAAGAGGACAGTTGGAGATGGTAGAATGGTGGGAGTGGGGGTGGGACACTCCCAATGAATCTATGGTCTCATCAATGTGGATATTCTTTCTAATGGTGCAGTTCTCAACACATCCCATCAGTATTGTCTCTACTCCCATCTTGCCATTACCATTCAGTGGGGGATATCCATTAGAAAAGACAACTCCCAGTCACTTGGGAAAAGCTAAGATGGACTTCTTATTTGAGACCAAAGGTTTAGAAAGACATTCCTTCTTACCTTAGGGTTCTCATTACCATCATATCAATCTCAAACAGCAAGCATTTATTAAGCACTTGCTATATGCCAGGCACTATACAAACCATTTTACATGGGATACAAAGACAGAAGTACAATAGGCCCTGCCCTCAATGAACTTATGTTCTATGAAGAGTGACATGTACATATGGAAGCACATGCATATTATATATATATACACACACACACACATATACATACATCTACATGTGAATATAATATATTGTATTCAATATATATAAATTACATTGATTATCTATCTATCTTCATACAATGTGAGAGAATAAGGAAAGGTTTCATGTAGAAAAAGGTACTTGATCCAAGCCTTGAAAGAAATCAAGAAAATTAAGAGATAGAGGCAAAGGGGGAGAGCACAATCAGGCATCGGGGATAGCAGTTGCAAAGGAATGGAGGTGGGAGAGGGAGCATCCTGGTAAGGGACAGCAAAGAGGGCAGTGTAGTTGGATTACAGAGTTCATGGAAGAGAGTCAAGTGTAAGAAGGTAGGAAGGGGCCAGATTGTGAAGGGCTTTAAATGTCAGATAGAAGAGCTTATATTTCATCTGAGAAGCAATGGAGAGTCACTGGATTTTCTTGGACAGAGAGTTGACGTGATTAGGAAAATCATTTTGGTGGTAAAAAAAAAATGAAATAAACCCTTTGCCATATGAAAGCCTGTGCCATTGCTTCTCCACTGTGGAGCACCTATTAATTTTCCTTGGCCACTAAAGAGAAGAATCCCCTTATTGTCATCAGTGAATAACAACAACAGCAGCGATGGCAGTGATGACAGTGACCATGATGATGATGACCATGAAGTCATATAACATTCATATCACATTTTACATTCTCAGCTGAACCTCATAACAACTCTGTGAAGTAGGCATTATTATTATCCCCATTTTACAGATGAGGAAACTGAGGCTGAGAAAGGTTGCATGACTTGCCCAAGGTCCCAGTTAGTGCCTGAGGCAGGAGTCTGAACTCAGGTCTTCCTAACTCCAAATACATCACTTTGGCCACTTTCTTCTTTATTCCTTGAAGGACTTCATTCATGGTGTCTTGCCAATATTGCTATTTAAGGAATAGTATGCTTGCTATTTCCTGACCTTGGAGACAACCCAGCCCTGACTGGGGTCAGTGGAAAGGGTCTGGATCCTCCTGAGAGTTTTAAGGGAAGGTAAAGTATTTGCTTCCTTCCCAGGTAGGACTCAAGGAGGTGGGGGTCAGGAGACTCCCTTTGTGTACTGAGGCCAGCCTTCATCAGCATTCAGAGGAGAGAGCACAGAGGGATGATGGAGTTTGAACACAATAGGAAGTGACAGATTTCCTTCAGGAGAATTTTGTGCCTATACAGCGAGGCTTTAATAATAATAAATTGATTTTAAACGTATGCAGAGACATCTGTAAAGCTCATTGCTTTGTAACACCCCTCCCCCCAATCCAAATCCAGAGTTTTTGCTGAGCCATTTTCTCAAGGGAAGACTGTCTGCAGGTTAAACTCCAGGTATAACAGTGGGGCTAGAGTCCCACCAGAAATCAAACATTGACTTTGGAGCCAACTCTTTACTCGAACTCTTGTAGCACAATTGAGGAGGAAAGCAGCCAAGTGTGGGGCAGCAAGTGCAGGGCAGTAAGTGCTACCCAAGGCCCTCATAAGGACGCTGGCTTCTCTTCTACTCAGAAATCCTCCATGGGCATTATATAAAAGCAGGGAAAGCCTAGGTTTCTGGACTGGTTCTCTAAACTAGCCACTGCACTGTGATGGTAGAAATAAGTTACGTTACCAGAGAGAAGAACAAGAAAGTTGAGCGAACCTTTTCTTTGGCAGAGCAGCTTTCAAGGTTAGGGGAGGTCTGGTTACCTAGCTGCCCTTTTCTGGGTGCTTCTCTTGGGGAGGGACTTTTTGGTGGGTGTGGCCCTGGTCAAAAGCTCAGGTATTGGTCTGTTGTACAAGCTGCTAGAGGTCTTCAGACACAGCAGATGGCAAAGGATTAGTCAGCAATGATGCTGTGTCCCAAGGTCAATTGGTTTCATCCTTGACATCGCTTTGCCTGGTCTCTCAGCTGGACCTGTGCCAGAGATCAAAGGGCCCTTGTAGTCAGAGGATATGGGAGCTTGACAAACACTTTACAAAGGCAGGTTATGAGTTCATGGGTCAACAGGCCACACTAGAAGCTCGAAGTGGAATGGGCTGCCTCAGGAAGTGCTTATGTTCCCCCTCCTTGAAGGTTTGCCAGCAGAGACCAGAGGACCATGTGGAGGGAGTGTTGTCAGGAGGATACCAGTTCAGGTACAGGATGACCAGGATGGGCTTCCAAGGTTCCTCCCAACGCTGAGATTCTGAGATTCTTTGTCTAGACTTGGTGTCCTCTCACTCCTGGTTGGTCCATAGCCTTTTCCAATAGCCTTCATGGCCAGCCTTCTCCAAAGACAGCTTACCAAAGTCTCCCAAGGGTGTAGATTGAGTCCTGTAACCCAGAAGCCCACATCTGTTGGACTGCCAGGAGGAAAATAACGAACCAAACCAACAAACAATGAGCAGGCCCTTGCCCAGCACCATTCAGGGAGGGAGGGAGGGAGGGAGATTGCTGGTTGATGGTGGGGCTGGAGCTAATGGCAGCTCCTCTGCCATAGTCTAGGACATCTGTTTAGTAGGAGACCTAGTTCTGCTCTAAATTTAAAGTTGAGGAAATCTTACTGAGCAGAGACACTATTTCTCTCTCTGTCAAGAGCCAGCTGTGGTGCAGAGCCCAGGCTAAACCAAACCCCATTTCTTGGTGGACTCCCCTCCAATAATAGTTCCTATTTCTCAGGCACTCTCCTCCAAAACCACTGGGGGTTGGGCTGGGTAGGAAAAGCAGAAAGGAGGGCTCTGAGATCTGAGGTATCCTGGCCATTATCACAAGGGGCAGGAATGGAGCTGGACTTTTCTCTCGTCTAACTGATCTCTAGGCCTGGAATTCTTTGCTCCACAGAATGGTGTCTCTCAGCATGTATATGGTGATAAGCCAAGGTGAATAGGACATAATTCCCGCCATTGAGAGACAGTGGCACAGAGCGGTTGAAGAGCTGCCTTTGGATGCAGGAAGGCATGGGTACAAGTCCTTCCTCTGACACATCCTGGCTGGGTGATCCTGGGAAAGTCACTGAATCTCTGAGTCCCCCAGGCAACTCCATTGTAGACAGAGAAGTTGCCTACCTGTATTAGGAGAGAGAGTTCCCTCATCTGGGAGTTCTCTATGTTAATGAAATCAAAGATACAGTCCCTATGCTTGCCCTTATCTCCTGACCTCTGGGAGCTCACTTAGGGCCCAGCAGGAGATATGGGACATAGAAAAGAGAAAAGTGACAACAGTCTGAGTTTGAAATAGTTCGGTACAATAGAAGGCAGAGATATCACTCAGCGATATGGAGAAAGGGCTGAATGAGTGGGATAGATAGGTATTGCTATCAGAGGTCAAAGGAGGGAGAGACCATTTCAAACTTGGAGGAAGATGGTAGATTATAGACTATAAAACAGAAGAGACCACAGAGCTCTAGCCAAGCTACCCCTCCATGAAAGTTTTAGGGATAATAATAATAATATCATGGGGTAATAGTACACATAAACCCAGAATGTTATACTTATAACCAAGAAGACCTGGGTTCCTGAAGAACTCCTGCATAGACCCCAATGATGTACCTAGGAGAAGAAGGGAAGCAGTCAAACTGGTGGACAGCATCTTTATATCCAATTTCTCTGAAAGGGCTCATTATCCAAGATATAGAAACAATATGTGTGTGTAGCCATTCCCCAGCAGATAAGAGATCACAGCATAGGAACAAACAGTTCTCTAAAGAAGAATTGCAAAGTATTCACAGCAACATGAAAAAATGCTTCAAATCACTAACAATAAAAGGAATGCAAAGCAAAACAACCCTGAGATTTCACCTCACACCCTGCAGGTCGGCAAAGATGAAAATGGCCATAGGCAGTGCTGGAAGGATAATAGGATGAGAGTCACACTCGCTGTTGTTGTTGTTCATTCTTCCTTTTCAAAGATCACAGATGATGTCTTGACTCGCAGGAGAATTGGATTTAAGTGAGGCAAAGTCTTGCAAAGTCGGCAGCTTCACTCTCTCTTCCTGAGTCATCAAAGTCCAGTGGCAAGACAAAAGCCAACATGAATGGCAATGGTCCAGAATGCAGAGGATGACCTTGGTGTCTTCCCTGTCTGACCAAGTTCTAAGTGCTCCTTGGCGCTTGCGTCAGCCGCTTTCATAGCAGTTGGAACAAATTGTTTTCATTCACCCATTCTGCCAGGGAAAGTCTTCACATGCTTGGAGTAGACATCCCCCCAACTCACTGATGGGTTTGAGACCTGGTTAAGCCCATCTACTAAGACAGTTTTCTGGGATATGGCCACCGAGCATGCTCCAGCTTCATGGAGCCACAGTGAGAGTTGAGTAAAGGTGGACACCAAAGGTGGATGAGCAGCCCTGAAAAGGGGTGCAGCAGTCCTCATGGCAGAGGTGCTCACTCTCCCTGAACACCCCATAGGCACACTAATACATTGATGGAGCTACAAAATGGTATAACTACTTTAGAAAGCAATTTGGAATTATGCAAATAAAGTGACTAAAATGCCCATACCTTTTGAACCAGAGACTCTACTCCTGAGCTTATATTCCAAGAAAGTCACTAAAAGAAGAAGTCCCTATATATCTCAGACTATCGATAGCAGCACTTTTTGCGGAAGCCAAGAAATGGAAACAAAGTAGATGTCCATCAATTGGGGAATGGCTAAACAAACTGTGGTCCACGAAAGTAATGGAATACTAGTGTACTGCAGAAAATTATGGGCATGATAGATACAGAGAAGCATCTCTATGAACTGATGCAGAGTGAAGCTTCTTTTAAGAAACAATATACACAGTAACTACAACAATGTAAACAAAGAACAACTGTGCACAAGAAAGCAAAAGTGAATGCAACAAAATTATAAAGATCAAGTATGCCTATAATGAAGAGCTATGGGAGGACAACCCCCCCCCAACCCACCACTTTGTGGCAGTGGAAGGTCCACAGATGTTGCACATTGCACATGTTTGGGGACTTTTTCCAATGTATTCATCAGTTGTGCTGACTTTTTCCCTCTTCCTTTTCTTTTTATTTATCTTTTAAAAATACTATTTGTTGTATAGGATGGCTCTCTGGAAGAGGGGGAGAGATACTGGGGAAAGCATGAGGATGCTCAAAACAGAAGACATCAAGAAAAAAAAATTAAAGGCCTGGGTTCAAATCTTACCTCTGACACCTGTTAGCTGTGTGACTTTGAGCAAGTTACTCAACCCATGCAAAACCCAAGGCCTTCTCTTCTAAGTCGTGGTTGGTGTAGGTGTAAGTCTGGGGTATGGTGGAGAAAAAAAGCTCCCACACATGGCAATCTGGAATACAATGGAATGACCTCTGGCACTGAGAGTTTTATAGCCATGAGATCACTCACTTACCCTTTACTACTGAGGAAAATTAGTTGACTCAAAGGGTAATCAAGTGATCTGTTCACTTGATTGTTCTCAAAGACAGTTAATAGCAGAACTGGGTCCTAACTCTGTATCTAGGGAGTGGGAGGGGGAGGTGGAAAGGAAGCAATTAATCCTGCATTAAAGTTGAGAGGCAGCATGGTGTAGTCAATGGATAAAACACTGGAGCTGGGGTCAAGAAGACTGGGTTCAAACAACAAACACATTAATAGCTGTGTGACCCTGGGAAAGTCACAATCTCTACGCTTTGGTGTCTTCATCTATAATTTATGAAGGAGAGGATTATAATCAATGTCCTCTAACGTCCCCTGTGGCTCTAACTCTATAATTTTATGACACCACCCCCAATGCCTTATTATGGGATAGAAGTAATTCTGGGTTCTCAAAGGGCCCAGGATCCAGCAAGTCAAACCAGGCTGGAAAGGCTTTGAGACCAGGGCCAGGGATGAGCTCTTCATACTGTCCAAGGATCAAACTGTCAAAGTGCAAAAAGGCTCAGCACCAGAAAGGAGTTTTGTGGAATTACAAAGAACAAGCATAGACCTAAAGAAGAAATGTGCCAAGATACCTTCTCCCGTTCTCTTGCAAATTTGAGAAGCCCTCGTATATGGAACATTGCATTTATTGTCAGATTTTTGGATGTGTTGATTGGTTTTGTTTCTCTTCTTTCTCTTTTTGTTTTTACTTGAAAAATCTGTGTTGTAAGGGATGGCTCTCCATTCTGGAAAACAATTGGCACCATGCCCAAAAAGTTACTAAACTATGCATGCCCTTTGATCCAAAGATAACACTACTAGGCCTATACCCTGAAGAGATCAAAAAAAGAAGAAAAGGGTAGGGACAAAATATTTATAGCAACTCTATTTGTGGCAGCAAAGAATTAGAAACTGAGGGGATGCCCATCAATTGGGGAATGACTGAAAAAGTTATGGTATCTGAATGTAAAAGAACATTATTATGCTGTAAAGAAAATGAGGAAGGGGATGATTTCAAAAAACCTGGGAAGTTTTGTATGAACTGACGCAGAGTGAGGTGAGCCTCTAGAGTCAGAAGAATAATTTTTATAAGGACAACAACTTTATAAAGACAAGCAACCTTAAAACTCTGAGCAATCCAATGACCAACCGTGATTCTAGGGGACCAATGATGCTACCAACCTCCTGACAGGAGAAGGGGGTAGAAAAGGGAAGAGGAAGTGAGCAAGCATTTATGAAGTACCTACTATGTGCCAGACATTGTGCTAAGTGCTTTACAAACACCATCTCATCTGAGAAATGATGGACACGATATGTATAATAAGACACATTTTTGGATATGGTTATTACGGGAATTTGCTTTGCTTGGTTATGTGTATTTGATGCAAGGGTTTTGTATGCCTTGTTTTCACTTTGAAGTGAGTAGAGATAGAGTTTCCCAAAAGAGGGAAAAAGTCAAAGAGAGAAAAAGAAAGAAAAAAGAAGGGTCATTGCAGATTTTTTTTTTAATGCACAGGAGAGAATATAAGGAATCACAGACAAACAGGCTAGCTTGAAAAGTTACATTAGGAATTTGTAATATACTTGAAAAGTGAGCTCTACATAACAGAGAGTAGCAGTTTCACATGCTGTCATTTTTATTCATTTTCTTTGTTTGTTAAGTACAGAGTGTTTAAAAATGTAAAGGGCTTTCAAATAAAAGATGGGGGAGGGAGAGAGCTGTCTACGTATATCAATCAAGCTAGATGCCACCAGGACAGCTACAATGAAGGCAAAGTAATGGTATTCAAAGATCCCCAGAAATTCACAGGAGACGAAATTCAAGGAAAGAGCCAATAGTACCCCTCCCCTCCCCTGGCCTCCAATGTCTATACGTAAAGCACCAAAATTTAGGAAACAAGAGACAGGAAATAGAAGTCCTAAGTCAAGGAAGCCAAGTTGACCCCCTCAATATCTATGATACCTGATAGGATGAAACCCATGAGGTGGATATGGCTCTGGGTAGCTCTAAATTTAACTAGCACTTATATATACAAGATATATCTTATTCAAAAGAAACAAGATATGTGAAAAATGAGGAAGGGGAAGGAATTGTATATTAGGAAAGGACACTCGTGTTAAGAATAGCCAGGAACTAGAGTGGGAGCTGTTCAAAAATGGGATGGGCTGCTGCCTGGGAAGGTAGCAAGCTTCCTTTCACTGAGGGTTTCCAAGCAAAGTCTAGATGAGCACTTCTCATGGTTTTATAGAGGGCATTCCTTTTGGATTAGTTTGGGTTGGGCTGCATGATTGCTAAGGGCCTTACACCTCTTCCTTGATGTAGGGATGGTAATTCCTAAGAGTTCCTAAAGTCTCCACCCTTAGGCTGAAAACTCCCCAAAGGCAGCTCGTTCTGAGCCTCCCCCCACCTCAGCCTAGGAGCTCTTAAAGGGCAGAAGCCTGGGTCTCTTCCTTCACAACCCCCTCATTACACTATCTACTTTTTATTCTAATATTTGAGGAGAGGATGGACCATGTGATGTGAGAACTGGAAGGGATCTCGGAAATCACCTAGTCCAAGTCTTCCTTCCTCCTCCCTTCCTCCTCCATTGCCACTTAACAGCAGAGGAAACTGAGACCTCCTGGAAAAGTGAAGGGACTTGTCGAAGGACCTACCACTAACAGCTAGAATTCTGGTCTCCTGACTCCCAGTCTAAGCATCATGGGATATAAGATAGAGTTCTGTCCCCGGAGTCAGAAAGACCTGTGTTTGAATCTCATGCCAGTCACTTCCTAGCTGTGCAACCCTAGGAGGGTCACTCAAACTCTCACAGCCTCAGTTTCCACATCTGTAAACTAAGGATAATAATAGTATATACCTCCCAGGGTGATGGCGAAGACCAAATGAGTTAATGCTCATAAAGTCCTTGGTAAACTTTGAAAGGTTATAGAAATGTCAGCTATTATCTATGTCATTCCTACTATACGACACTGCTTCTAGTTAATCGATGAAGAGTTGCAGTACATGAACCCCAATGGGCACAGAAATACCTTTTCCTACAAAACTGAAGGAGAGTTTCCTAACACAAAGACAGAGCTCTGGCACTGAAAACCCCTTGGGATTGAGAAATATGGCAAAGAGGGAATTCGGACTTCAGTGGCTCGGTTTGGAGGGGTCCTATCCTGGCACCCAGAGGACAGGGGAGGAAGGAAGGGAGGGAGACAGCATCAATGAGAATGACTAAAGCTCAGCATTGGGTCTGATGGTTCTCATCTCACCCTGTTCCCCATTGTTCCTTCCTCATCAAGCCTGAGAATATGCATTTTTGCAGAGCATGGGCAAAAATGGCTATAAATACATAAAGCGAACACTTAAGCATCCCAGAGGGCATCATGTCCCTGCATGAGCAGTACAAGACATCATCATACAATTTAAATTCCCATTGAGTGGCTACCAGAGGAGCCAGGGTGACTGAGCCATCACAATGCTGAGGACTAGCTGGCCATGGCCTCAAACTTGGGACCAAGCAGAGTCGTGCCTCAGTGGCCAGCTTTGGTTCAGTGGCTTCCCAAGACCAAGGCATGGCCAGAAGAAGAAGGAAAAAAAACCTGCTTTTTTCCCTGGCCCAGCTGCAGTTGGCATTGTATGCATCTGTTCCTCTTGAATAGCAGCCTTTCCTTGTCCTTCATGGGGTTGCATCCATCTTATTTTTAAACCTCACCAAGAGTAAATCGTTCCCTCAGCCTGGAGATGCCACAGCTACCAGCCTGGGAACGTAAACAGAGCCATTTCGGTCTAGGGCCAGAACATGCTGGCAAGCTAACACTCAACACTCCATTAACTCAGTCATCAGCATTCTGGTAGGAGGCAAGAGAGCCCTCCTTGATTTTAAAAGTTAGAGACAGTTGTGATTTCTGGAAGCAAGCCACAGTCAGAAGAGACACTACTTACCCCTCACAAAAAATGTTACTCCTCAATTTCCTCAGCCTCTTTGCTGTCCAAGTCCTATCTGCCAAGATGAAGTAGAGATAATCAAATCACATGCTTGAAAGGGTAAGCCCATTCATCACTTGCTGTGGGCTCTGAAGAAATCCAGCAGGCACCCCCAATCTCACACACTCACACTCTCTCTCTCTCTCTTTCATACACACATGTATACATACATACACACACACACACACACACACACACACACACACACACGACAGCTTCAAAGGTGCATTCTGGGGGTTCACCTGGGTCTCGGTTGGCCCACAGATAGCAATAGCCAGTGACTGTTAGAGGCTGGTGGTCTCCCTTAGAATCCTAGCCCTAGAACAAGATGGCAACCTGGAAGCTGGAATCAGAGGCAGGTCCTTGCACAAGACCCAGGTGGCAAGTGGGCAGACCCTGCTGATCCTTTTGCCACATAACTGACAGTGAAACCAAGAGAGCTTAGCTTGGCCTTCAGTGTCCATCAATTGGTGCCAGCTGAGGTCCTGAATGAATTTCCAGTTCTATAATAGCAAGAGTTTGGAGAGGGATGGAATGGGGCAAGCCTTCCTCCAAAGGGCAGATCTCTCAAGGACATCACAGCCAAATACTGTTGTTGATGACAGGTCCAATTCTAAAGATGCTCTTCTCCACTCCTACTGCCCCCAACACAACCCACCATTTTTCCTTCCATGTGTTAATTAGAAAACACAAAACCTGTTTCATGGCTAATTGCTGCCAGCGTTCCAATCACAGCATTCCAGATACCAGTTCTCTGTGTGGGTGATACTTGACAAGTGCCCAAACTTAGCTGGTCCTGAACTGCCTCATGAGAAGGAGGGTCTAGAGGTACTAGAGACAGAAGTCAGAACATCAGCCACCTAAGCCACCCCATTGCTGTCCCAGGTCAGAAAAATGCCACAGACCCAGCAGCTACTTCCTAAGAAAGACTGGTCATGGGCATGCTCCTGAGGTGGAAGGTTTCAATTCTTCAATGCCCCAAGACAAGAGGAAGTGTCACCAGCCCTCTCACAGGTACTTACAAGATGGCATGATGAACATAGTTCTCATGAAGGGCCCAAGTCCTATTAAGAACCAGTTCTTCTCCAGGTTCCTCTCCATAAAGACCACATGCCTCAATAGAATGTCTCTGGCTGGGAGATGCTACGACTAAATTCGACAAACATTTAGTAATCACAAGCTGTGGCAAGTAGGAGCAGGGAATAGTTAGGCAAAATGGAAACACTCCCTACCCCCAGGGATTCTAGCAGGACTTCTTTTTTTATTAATAAATTTATTTATTTTTAGTTTTAAACATGTACTTCCACAAGATTTTGAGTTCTAAATTTTCACACCATCTTGGCCCTCCCCCCACCCCAAGATGGCATGCATTCTGAATACCCCTTCCCCTAGTCTGCTTTCCCTGCTATCTCTTTCCTCCTTCTCTTATCCCCTTCCTCTTCTATTTTCCTGTAGGGCAGGATAGATTTCTGTACCCCATTTCCTGTATTTATTATTTCCCAGTTGCATGTGAAAACATTTTTTTAAACATCTGTTTTTAAAACTTTGGGTTCCAAATTTTCTCCCTTCCTCCCTCCCCACCCACCCTCATTGAAAAGGCAAGCAACTCAATATACATGTGCAGTTATGCAAAACACTTCCATAGTAGACATGCTATGAAAAACTAACTCTATTTCCCTTAATCCTATCCTGCCCCCCCCATTTATTCTATTCTTGCTTTTGAACCTGTACCTCCTCAGAAGTATTTGCTTCTGATTACTCCCTTTCCCACTCTGCCCTCCTCTCTATCATCCCCCTACTCTCTTGTCCCCTTCCCCCCCTATTTTCCTGTAGGGCAAGACAGATTTCCATACCCTATTGAGTGTGTATGTTATTCCCTCTTTAAGTCAAATCCTATGAGAATAAGATTCACTCATTCCCTCTCACCTTCCTCCTTTTCCCCTCCACTGTAAGAGTCTTTTTTCTGTTTTTTTTTGTAAGATAATTTACCCCATTCTACCTCTCCCTTTCTCCTTCTCCTAGTATAATCCTCTCTCACCCCTTAATTTTATTCTCCAGATATGACCCCTTCATCTTCAACTCACCCTGTGTCCTCTATCTATTTATTTATCTATCTATATCTATCTATATATGTATATATATATATATATACATACATATATTTTTTTCCCTCCAACTACCGTAATACTGACAAAGGTCTCATGAGTTACAAATATCATCTTTCCATGCAGGAATGTAAACAGTTCAACAATAATAAGTCTCTTATGATTTCTCTTTCCTGTTTACCTCTTTATGTTCCACTTGAGTCTTGTATTTGAAAGTCAAATTTTTTATTCAGCTCTGGTCTTTTCCTGAAGAATGCTTGAAAGTCCTCTATTTCACTGAATGACCATTTTTTCCCCTAAAGGATTATACTCAGTTGTGCTGGGTAGGTGATTCTTGGTTGTAATCCTATCTCCTTTGCCCTCCGGAATGTTATATTCCATGCCCTGTGGTCCCTTAATGTAGAAGCTGCTAAATCTTGTGTTATCCTGATTGTGTTTCCACGGTACTTGAATTGTTTCTTTCTGGCTGCTTGTAATATTTTCTCCTTGACCTGGGAACTCTGGAATTTGGCTACAATATTCCTAGGAGTTTTCCTTTGGGGATCTCTTTCAGGAGGTGAGCAGTGGATTCTTTCCATTTCTATTTTGCCCTCTGGTTCTAAAATATCAGGGCAGTTTTCCTGGATAATTTCTTGAAAGATGATGTCTAGGCTCTTTTTTTGATCATGGCTTTCAGATAGTCCAATAATTTTTAAATTCTCTCTCCTGGATTGATTTTCGAGGTCAATTGTTTTTCCAATGAGATATTTCACATTGTTTTCTAATTTTTAATTCTTTTGGATTTATTTTACAATGTCTTGATTTCTCATAAAGTCATTAGCTTCCAATTGCTCTATTCTAATTTTTAAGGAAGTATTTTCTTCAGTAATCTTTTGGACTTCCTTTTCCATTTGGCCAATTTTGCTTTTTAGGGCATTCTTCTCCTCATTGGCTTTTTGGACCTCTTTTGCCATTTGGGTTAGGCTATTTTTTAAGGTGTTATTTTCTTCAATATTTTTTGGGTCTCCTTTAGCAAGCTGTTGACTTGTTTTTCATGATTTTCTTGCATCGCTCTCATTTCTCTTCCCAGTTTTTCCTCTACTTCTCTTACTTGCTTCTCAAAATCCCTTTTGAGCTCTTATAAGGCCTGGGACAGATTCATATTTTTCTTGGAGGCTTTGGATGTAGGAGCTGTGACTTTGTTGTCTTCTTCTGGTTGTATGTTTTGATCTTCTTTGTCACTAAAATAAGATAATATAGTCTCTTTTTGCACTGCTCACTCATGGTCCCAGCCAATTACTTGAGTTTTAAACTCTTTGTTAAAGTAACAGTCTGCTTCCAATGTAGAGAATGTACTGTCCCAAGCTTCAGGGGTTTGTACAGCTGTTTTCAGAGATACTTCTAGGGACCTGTTTTCAGTTCTTCCAGGGTGGTATGATAAGGGGTGGGATGTTTCCTCTCCACCACCACAACAAGCTCCACCAAGCCAGCACTGCTCCTTGCCCCAGGACCGCCCCTCAGAACTGTGACCCAGATCTAAGCACTGGCAAAGCAAGAGATTCCTGCCTCAGCACTGGCAAAGAGATCCCTGCAATCCCCCTCTGATCAGTCACTCAATTCCCCCTCAGTCTGTGGGCCAGAAGCTCAGGAGGCAACCGCTGCCCCAGAGGCCATGCTCAGGACTTGTGGCTGAGATCTAGCTCCTTCTCTCACCACAATCACAGACTTTTCCCACTGACCTTCTAAGTTGTCTTTGGCGTTCAAGGGTTGAGAAGTCTGGACACCACCACAGCTGCCTGTGATTCAGTCCTCTGAGGCCTGCTCTAGGGTTGCTGCAGTCTGCGTGCCCACGTCGAACTGCACTCCTCTCCCCGCCCGGCACGATATACCTTTCTGATCAACCATTCAGGTTGTCTTGGGCTGGAAATTTGTTTCACTCCATCTTTTTGTGGGTTCTGCTGCTTTAGAATTTGTTTAGAGCCATTTTTTACAGGTATTTGGCGGGGTTTGGGGGAGAGCTCCAGCAATTCACTGCTTTCACTCCGCCATCTATCTCTAGCAGGACATCTTAACCTGTTTTGAGTCATGGACCCCTTTGGCAATCTGGTGAAGCCTACCCTTTCTCAGAATAATGTCTTTAAAAGCATAAAACAAAACATGTAGGATTGCAAAGAACACTATTATGATGAAATGCAGTTTTCAAAATATCTAAATAAAATATTCAAGTTTTTTTTTTCAGAAACCAGATGTTTATGAACACTAGGTTAAGAACCAGTATCAAATAGGGGCTGGGTTAGGGGCATGTATATCACACATATCTTTTATTATTTTATATATTATTTGTGTAACTTGGAGAGGGGATAATGTGCTAATAAGCACGTGGAGGTGAGAAACCAGGAAAAGCTTCATGTAGAAAGTGGCACCTGAGCTGTGCTTTGGGGGCATTTGAGGATTTTATGAGATGGTGCAGAAAGAGGTACCAAAAGGGGTGTGCTAGATACAGGGGTCATCCTTGTGCAAAGGCCCAAAGAAGGGATATGGGATGTCATATATGGGAACAGCTAGCAGGCCAACTGGACTGGAACAGAGAGTTTATGGAAGGGAAGTGATAAGAAGGAAGCCTGGAGAGGCAGGAGGGAGTCAGCCTTTAGGGGGCTTTAAATGGCAGACAGGATTTGGAGATTTCAATCAACCCTAGAGGCTCACTCTGGCTTTGCTCAGAGAAAAAAGTCCAACTTGCAGAGAGAGAGGACTCCTCTTCCTCCATGGCCGGCACTTGCTCCATCCTAAGCTCCGCTTATGCCAGAGGGAGAGGGCAGGCTGCCCTTTTCCTCCCTAAGCAATCTCACATTATGAAGCACCTTTTCCCCAATATTCACATACATTCAGGCCAGGCTGGCAGTGCTGCAGATTAAGGAAGAAAACAGGCTGAGTCACAGAACAGCTCAGCCCAGCAATTTCCTGAAAGCCTCTCCCTTTAGAGGGAGGAGAGGTGCTTGAGAGCTCAAAGCAGTGGGCAGGGAGATGGACTGGGGAGAGTAAAATGATCAGGGAAGGTTGGGGAGGGAGGGAGGGGGAGGGGAGGAGAGAGGGAGAGGAAGAGGAGAAGAGAGAGAGAGATTGATTGATTGATTCCAGGAAATCTGGAAATATATATATATATATATAATGTGCCATTCATTCATTCATTCATTCATTCATTCACCAAGTGTTAAGAAGCATCTACCATGTGCCAGGCACTGTTTTAGACCAAAATGAAAGTGACCTGGGTCCTGGAGAGCTTAGATAGCAGTGAAAAAAACAACGGACAGAAAAGCAAGAGAACTGCCCCGTGCTATCACTGCCCTTTTTAGCACTTCAATTTCCCCTCTGGAAGACAAGGGTACTGGACTAGACCAGATCCAGGGTCTCTTCCAGCTCTAGAATTCTAGGCTTCTATCTCCTGTTCCTCAACCCACATCAGCCAAGCAGATCCCTGTTCCCGCCATTGCTCATATCTGGTGCAGAGGTCCAGTTCCATGTCCAGACCAATTCATCGCATGCAGCAAGAGATGATCAAACTGGACAACCTTGACCTAGAAATTAGTGTCAAAACATATTTCCAGGCATTTGGGAAACTCATCCAATTCAGCTGGCTTGGAGAATGATCAAAAGTTCCAGAAACAGCCATTCAGGAACTGCTTAATGCTGATGGCTGTGGACTCAAAAGACCCACATGCTTGCTCATGCACACACATGCGCACATGTATGTGAACACACATGCACACATGCAGTTGTTGCTGACTGAGGGCAGAGTCATCGCTACCAAACTTTGCCATGTTCTCTGTGCCCAAGACCTCAGGTAGCTCAGCAGCATGGCCTGGCACATCACACTTCCCCAGGGACTCACACAACACAAAGGAAGGCAAACACAAAAGAAATCTCATCCAGGAAAGCAAGCCCCACAGAGCTACACTAGCAGACCACAATAGTTCTCACCTCCCTCCCTTCCTTTAACTAGCTCCATAAGAGGAAAATAATGGCTCAGGCTTTAACATCATCAAAGAAGCCCTGCTTCTCCTGACTCTTAAGGCTACTCCAAAGTAGGGGAGAGAGGTTGCTGCAATCCTCCATTCTACTGCAGCTGCTTCCTTGCCACCCCCATAGTTCAGCTGCCTTGGCTTTCTACCTTTCTGTCTTCTTCCACTCTACATCCCTCCACATACTCTTTGAACCAGGGACACTCGTCTCTTTGCTGTTCCATCTCTCAGCTCTGGGTGTTCTCACTTGTAGTTGCCCATGCCTGGAATACTCTTCCTTCTCAGTTCTACTTCCTGGTTTCCTTCAAATTCCAGCTAAATTCCTACCTTCCACAGGAAGCTTTTCCCAATCCCCCTTCAATCTAGTGCCTTTTCTTTTTCTTTTTCTTTTTTTTAGGCAATTGGGGTTAAGTGATTTGTCCAGGGTCACACAGCTAGTAAGTGTCAAGTGTTTGGTCTGAGGCCAGATTTGAACTCAGGGCCTCCTGATTTCAGGGCTGGTACTCTATCCAGTGCACCACCCAGCTGCCCCCCTTTTCTTTCTTTCTTTCTTTTTTTTTTTAACATTTTATTGTTGTTGGGGTTTTTTTGAGGTTTTCAGGGAGGCAATTGGGGTTAAGTGACTTGCCCAGGGTCACATAGCTAGTAAATGTCTGAGGCCAGATTTGAATTCAAGTCCTCCTGACTACAGCTAGTGCTCTATCCACTGCACCACCTGGCTGCCCCAGTCTAATGTCTTTTATTCATTGGTCATTGATCATTAATCATTTATCCTATACTTTGCTTTATCCTATCCTTTCTTTGTCCATATTTGTTTGCTTCTCATTGTGTCCCCTATTAGATGATGAGTTCCTTGAGAGCAGGAACTGCCTTTTGCCCCTTGTTGTATCCTCAGCACTTAACACAGTACCTAGAACATATTTGTTGTTGCTGAGTCGTTTTTTTCAGTCATGTCCAACTCTCCATGGCCCCACTTGGGGTTTTCTTGGCAAAGATCCTAGAGTGGTTTGCCATTTCCTTCTCCAGTTCATTTTACAGATTAGGAAACTGAGGCAAACAGGGTGAAGTGACTTGTCCTGGGTCATACAGCTAATAACTGTCTGAAGTCACATTTGAACTCACAAAGAGGAATCTTCCTGGCTCCAGGCCTGGAACTCTATCCACTGCACCACTTTGCTGCCCTAGAACATAGTAGGCTCTTAATAGATGGTTCTTGATTGACTGACTAAGCCTGACCTACCCCCAAGTCAGGGAGCAACCAATAGGTAGCTAGAGATGGCCACCAGCAAGGAAGTTAGTAGAGGCGATGACTTCCTGTACCATGGACAGCACATTGCCTAATGATGTACTTGCTTGACAAGGAAGTGAACAACCAAATGAAGGCATGCCACACAAGGAGGACAGGAGAAAGGCCAGAAAGGGGCCTCCCTCTTTGTTAGGATCCATACTTCCCAAACAAAAACAGAGGGCCAGACAACCATGGCATCTGCAAGGGAGATTGTGAGTTGTAAGCCTGGGAACAACCTTCACCAGTGCTTAGGGCAAAAAAGGCGGCATTGGTCTTTGCTGCTACATACACAGAGGAGGCACAGTCTGGAGCAGGGAGCTCTCCCCTGACCTTCAGAGGTCAGCCCAGCCAGCTGGTCTGCCAGCTCCCTTTGCCGAGGAAGGGGCCAGTACTTAAGCCTGAGAAAATAGGAGATTTGCCACCCGATCTGCCACTTAATCACTGTTGTTTATCTTGCCTAGCTAACATCTATTGAGTACTTCCTGGGTGTGCACCAGCCACGATACACACCACCTATGTTTTCTTTCTCTACTTTCACTTCAAGATGTGATTTTCTGCCAAGATAACCAAGTGTTGCTTTTCCCCTGACTCCCTGCCCCTATCCCACTCTGCTGACCGAGCCACATCTAAGCAGGGCAAAACAGTCAATCCCTAGTCAGTCCCTACTCAGTCCCACAAGACAATACCATCAGTAATAGCCAGGCAAGTCAAGGGTTAAATGAGTGTGACATCTGAAAGGGGACCCCTTGACAATTGTGCCTGGCCCTGACATTCCTTCCCATGATGCAGCCAAACTGGAATATTTTCTCTTCTCCATATACAACATTCTGTCTCCCACTCCCATGCCTTTGCATGGGTTGTGTCTCTCTTCGCTACTGTCTCTCAGAATTCCAAGTTTTCTTCTAGGCTCCCCTCAGGTGCCATCTCCTAAAAGAGGCATTCCCTGATTACTCCCAGTTGCTGGCACTTTGCCCTCTTCTATTATTTTCATGTATTTTATATGTGCTTCAAAAGTTATAATGCCTTTTGAGATATTACCAGCTTAAAACTGCACTAAGACTTTTGGGACACCCTATGTTTATGTATTTGATCTGTGATTTCTCCCCAGCATAATATAATCTCTTTGAGGGTGGGAACTGTTTTCCATTTTTTTGGTCTTTTTGTATGCCCGTTACCCAGCACACTGCCTGATATGTGGTAGATGCATAATAAAAAGGCTTGATGAATTAATGAATGAATTGACAATTCCTGGCCTCTTGGCTGATTACAGTTTCCCTTTATGCTCCCCCTTCCTTCTGGATTCTGGAATTGTTACCATGTCCCCAGCCCTATCACTAACTGCTGGGCTCCAGCCTGGAGAGCAGAGAGGCTGGCAGCGGAAACATCGGCTCAGCGGCAAGATTGGCCATAGTGCCTTGAACGGTAATAATGTTGAATGGTAGTAACCTTGGACAGTGGGGAGAGACCTTTCACACTCAAGACCACACAACCTTCTTCAGGGTGTTATAGACAAAGCTGGATAAGAACAGGACCACTTCTTCCCTTCTCTCTCTCCAACAGCTCCACTCCAGTGGCTTGTTACAATGCCTGAAGTCCCCACCATTAATCATTCCTTAAGGGCCTTTATGGGGAAAAAAAGTGTAATCACTGTATTAAGGCAATATGGTCCCTGGGAAGGTCAACTCATTGGCTGCCTGGCTAGTTTATTAGCCTATGAATGTATTTCCCGTTCCCTATACCTGACTATAGCTCACAACAAGCCATACTTTGTTTGGTGTGAGAAGTAAAGGAGAGAGTGAATATGAGCTTGCCCAGCAAAGTGGAAAGTACTCTCTAGTCGTAAATTAAACTCCTCTGGACTAGGCATGAGCTGTGTTCAAGGGGGAAGGGTAAGTCAAATAGAGAGCTAGCCCAGGGGATCTGTGTTCTTTGTCAAATGAGAAGGTGGCTGCAAATGAGATCTCCAAGGTCCCTTCCTGCTGACAGTGTAAGCTTCTCTGATTCTTATCTTGGACACTTTTCCAAGGCCCAAGATGATTCAATGCATTTGACACCTTCTGTTTGAACAAAGAACAGCAATAGATAAAGCTGGGGGGAGTGGTACAGATGAAGGAAGAGCCTCATTAGATTCTGCTTTCCATGGCCTTGCTCCCCAAGTCTCTAGAACCCAGGTCCTTCCTCTTGAATGTAGGCACTCACCCCAGGAACCTGACTCTTCCTTCCAGCCGTTTTCTGTGCAATGCTCTGCCATCCATCTTTGAGGTTAACGGGCTGACAGTTCCCTGGCTTGCCCAGGGTGGGTGAGGAGAGGTGATCAGTAGACTCCACAACATTGAGCCAACCACCTCTGCAGCCTCAGTATGCCCCTCTATAAAAGAGGCCAGCTCCTTACTCCCTCCCTGCTTTTCTGCCCCTTCTTTCTTCCCGCATGCCTCCTCCCCTCCTTCCTATGTATTTTCCTTCCTTCCCTCTACCTCTGTGCCTTATTTCTTCCCACCTTCCATTTCTGAGGAGTGCAAGACCCTTTTCCCCAACAAAAATGAGTAGCAGCCACACCCAGGAGCACCAACTCTGAACTGGGGAAGGTGAAGAACTTTAGCCTCAGTAACATTGAGGCACACCTCTGACCCAGCACCCTAACTTGAAGCAAGCTTCTCTTCCTCCCCGT
The DNA here is from genome assembly GCF_900497805.2 of Vombatus ursinus. Lineage (NCBI taxonomy): Eukaryota > Metazoa > Chordata > Mammalia > Diprotodontia > Vombatidae > Vombatus > Vombatus ursinus. The sequence goes on from NW_020954729.1 coordinate 1,247,498, forward strand.
CCCACCCATCTATTATCTACTTGTCCTTTGGGCAAGGCTCCTAGAACCGAGCTAGCACATCAAGTGCTCTGAGACAGCCATTTGTTTAAAATCCCATTTCTGGAGCAGGTAGGATGAACTTTGGCATTATTGAGAAGAGGCTATTTGCATCGAGCTTTCTATGAAAACACTTCCCAGTCCAGGATCTACACTGTATCTATACCCCTTGCTAACACATCCCTCATGAATAATGGAAAACTCTCCTGAGATTGGTGTATCTATTTACACAAACCTAGGGCTGGTTCCTACCAGCTAACAGAATAAATAATGGCAGCCCCACCCCATCCCAGTGTGGATGCTTGTACTGGGACTTTAGATCCTTCTGAAGACCTAAGATTCTCTCAGTTTATTCCTTCCTAGGCATGACCCTTCCAACACACACACACACACACACACACACACACACACACACACACACACA